>NC_057805.1:288526714-288826714 GCF_018294505.1 Triticum aestivum
GTTGTTCCTCAAGGCGTTCTTGCCAACCTCATAGTATCTCCTACTCTGGAAGATCAAATTCGTGAGGCACAACTCCTTGATGCCATGGTGAAGAAGGTGAAACGTGGTATCGACAAGGGTCTTTCCAAATACAAGTGCTATCGCATTGATGACAGAGACACTTTGCTCTTCGAGGACCGGATTGTGGTTCCGAAAGGTGATCTAAGGAAAGTCATAATGAACGAAGCGCACAATTCTCTCCTTTCCATTCATCCTGGAAGTACGAAGATGTATCATGACCTCAAGCAGTCGTATTGGTGGACTCGAATGAAGCGACAAATTGCTCAATTCGTGAATGAATGTGATGTCTGCCGAAGAGTGAAAGCAGAACACCAACGACCAGCTGGTCTCCTCCAACCTCTTGCTATTCCGGAATGGAAGTTTGATCATATCGAAATGGACTTCGTGACTGGATTTCCCAAGTCCAAGCGCGGAAATGACGCTATCTTCGTTGTCATTGACAAGCTCTCTAAAGTGGCTCATTTCCTTCCTATCAAAGAATCCATCACAGCAGCTCAGCTGGCAGAGCTCTACACCTCCAGAATAGTATCCTTGCACGGCATTCCACAATTGATTTCTTCAGATCGTGGAAGCATCTTCACCTCTAAGTTCTGGGACTCCTTCCAGAAGGCCATGGGCACTAACATTCGCTTCAGCACAGCTTTCCATCCTCAAACTAGTGGCCAAGTCGAGCGAGTCAATCAAATTCTTGAAGATATGCTCAGGGCTTGTGTCATTTCTTTTGGCATGAAATGGGAAGATTGTCTAACATATGCTGAATTCTCCTACAACAACAGCTTCCAAGCGAGTTCGGGCAAGGCCCCATTCGAGATTCTATATGGCAGAAAGTGCCGTACTCCTCTCAATTGGTCGGAGACTGGTGAACGCCAACTTCTCGGCAATGACTTAATCACTGAAGCTGAAGAAATGTGTAAAGTCATCCGTGATAATCTCAAAGCCGCGCAATCGCGTCAGAAGAGTTACTATGATAGTAAGCATCGTGATTTGGCTTTCGAGATCGGAGACCATGTCTACCTCCGCGTCTCTCCAATGAAAGGCACTCGTCGCTTCGGTATCAAAGGAAAGCTTGCCCCTAGATACGTGGGTCCTTTCAAGATCATTGGCAAAAGAGGCGACCTCGCCTATCAACTTGAACTTCCTTCCAACTTTGCGAACGTGCACGATGTGTTCCACGTGTCACAGCTCCGCAAGTGCTTCAAGACGCCTGAGCGCACTATCAACTTCGAAGAGATTGACCTTCAAGAAGATTTGTCTTATCATGAGCACCCCGTTGCTATTCTTGAAGAAACTGAGCGCAAGACTCGCAACAAGTCTATCAAATTCCTGAAAGTGAAGTGGTCGCACCATTCCGACCGGGAAGCCACCTGGGAACGCGAGGACCATCTCCGTTCCGAATATCCGGAGTTCTTTCAGTCCTAGATCTCGGGACGAGATCCTCTCGTAGTGGTGGAGTGTTGTAACACCCCGCATGTAACATGCCATATTTGTAACTCCGACTCTTGCCATTTCCGGCTATGTGTTTTGTTTTCCTCCGTTGTCGGGTTTTGTCTTTCGTTTTGTATTTTGTCTTGTCTTGCATTTTCATATCATATCATCATGTGCATTGCATTCGCATACGTGTTCGTCTCATGCATCCGAGCATTTTTCCCGTTGTCCGTTTTCCAATCCGGCGCTCCTATCTCCTCCGGTGCACCCCTCTAGCTTTCTTTCGTGTGCGTGTGTCAAACTTTCTCGGAATGGACCGAGGCTTGTCAAGTGGTCTTAATATACCACCCGGAGACTACCGGTCAAGTTTCGTTCCATTCGGAGGTCGTTTGGTACTCCAACGGTTAACCGGGCCTCCGCAATGTCCATTTGAGTATCCAGCAAAAACCCCCTCCAAAACCAGCCCAAAGCCCACCAAACTCTCTTCCATGCTCTAGGTCGTTCGATCACGATCGTGTGGGCGAAAACCGCACCTCATTTGGAGTCTCCTAGCTCCCCCTACCTATAAATGAGTGGACATCCCGAAAAACGAAATCTCAGACGAAACCCTAACCCTCTCCCTCCGCGCCGCGCCGGACGCGTCCGTCCGCGCCGGACACGTCCGCCGCCGCGTCCCGGCGAATCCGCCGTCGACACGTCACCATCTCTCTCTCTCTCCTCCCGCCGGCCCGCCGGGCCCGCGCGCCGGCCCTCCGGCCCGCCTCCTCCCGCCGCCGCCGCCTCGGGCCCCGCCTCCGCGCCCGCGCCTCCCGTCGGCCGCCGCCGCCTCCGCCGCCGCAGCGCGCCGCCGCGGTCCCCCGCCGGCCGGCCCAGCCGCCCGCCGCCGCCCGCCGCCGGCCTCCCCTCCGGCCCCGGCGCCGCCCGCCGCCGCCGCCCTCCGGGCCCTCCTCCACCGCCGGCGACCGCCACCGCCGGTCCCTGCCCCGCCGCCGTCGGGCTCGGGCTCGAGCTCGGGAGCCGGCCCAGATCCGATCGAGGGTACTGCCCCGTTGACTTTCTCTCGCCCTAATATTTTCTAAGTCCCAGATTTTTCTCAGCATATGCTCCTGTTCCCGATGCGATAACTTTGTGCATGTAGCTCCGATTCGCGTGTACAATATGTCAAATTGTTCGTCTCGTGACGCTCTTCATTTTGTTCAATTGCACCATTTTCATTAGAGGTCATCTTGATACCCAAATCTTCGTTGGAAGAGGGCTAGTTGCTGTTAATCTCTGGTTCTTATCAGAACTTGGAGATTTGTCATTTTTGTATCATTTAATCTGTGCATCTTATGAGCATGAGCTCTACATGTGTTTTGAAGTATGCCATGCCATCTTTCCAGTGGTATAGTCCATGTAGTTTTGTGATCTTTGTGATGACTAGCACAAGCATGCAAAGTAGGCCCCGTAATATTTCTGATTTCAGGGACTTAGTGATTTCTCTAAGTCCTTGTCTGTTGTAATTTTGTTGCCATGTAAACTTGATGCTAGAGGGAGATCCATGCATATTTTGGAGATGTTCAGTAAGGATGTTTTGTAGCTATAGTTGTAATTGATCCATTACTGCAATTGTTTGCAATTTTAGAGTACCATAGCATGACTCAATCTTGCTCTACTTTTGCTATAAAATATTTCTGGCAGATTCTTAACATGACATGCATTTTTGCCAAGCTTATTGTAGTTGATCCATACATGCCATGTAATTGTTCTTGCCGTGGATAGCTTCTTAAACATGCCATCTTGCTGTAGGTATGCTTGGTTTGTCATGCATTGCTCTGTAGTGAGTGCATCAAGCTCACAAAGAGGCCTACATATTAACATTTCTGCCATGCTCTGTTTTCTGCTAAGTCTGAAACCTGATAACGAAACTTGCTATGTTTACATGCTTGCCATCATATCCTCTGGTCCTTTTTGGCTTATGGTCAGTAAGGGACTTTTGTCATGTGCATTTAGTAGAACACTACCATGCCTTGTTTTGCTATGTTAAGTTTCTGTAGCATATTGATTTCGTGCTCTGAACATTGCTACCTGATGCTGATTTCTGCCATGTCCAGTTTTTCACTAAGTCTGTGAACCTGTAATCTTTTGCACTTTTGCCATGCTTGTTTGAGCTGGATATGTTGTGAACTAGCAGTAGCTCAGTGTTCATCTTTTGTCAAGCATCTCCTGTAGATTACTTCCATGTGCTTTGTTGCTACGTTGGGATGCTGTAGTATTGTTACTTGTTGTATTTTAAGTGCTATCTTGCTGTTTATCGCAGATTCGTGTCATTCTTGTTTTGCTTGTCATTTGCAAACCGTGCATCCGATTCCGGTGATCTTTATATCGATTTCGACCGAAATCATCTCATCTTTCCAGTGGCATGCTTGGTTTGCCAAGTTACTGCCATGTTCATCATTTCCCTTCCGGAGCACGCATATGCATCGCATATCATATCTTGCATATCACACATGTTTTGCATCATGTTGCTTGCGCATATCTCGTTGTTGATTGTGGTTCCGTTTGTTTGTGTTCTTGTTTTGGGTAGAGCCGGGAGACGAGTTCGTGAACGAGGAACCTGTCGAGTACGCTTACGAGGATCAAGCTTTCGACAACTCTGAGAATCTTGCAGGCAAGATGACCACCCCTCGAAATCACTTCTATCTTTGCTATGCTAGTTGTTCGCTCTATTGCCATGCTCCGCTACCTATCACTTGCTATATCATGTCTCCTATTTTAGCCATGTCAGCCCCTAACCATCCTTTCCTAGCAAACCGTTGTTTGGCTATGTTACCGCTTTTGCTCAGCCCCTCTTATAGCGTTGCTAGTTGCAGGTGAAGTTGAAGTTTGTTCTATGTCGGAACATGGATATGTTGGGATATCACTATATCTCTTATTTAATTAATGCATCTATATATTTGGTAAAGGGTGGAAGGCTCGGCCTTATGCCTGGTGTTTTGTTCCACTCTTGCCGCCCTAGTTACTGTTATACCGGGATTATGTTCCTTGAGTTTGCGTTCCTTACACGGTCGGGTGATTTATGGGACCCCCTTGACAGTTCGCCTTGAATAAAACTCCTCCAGCATGGCCCAACCTTGGTTTTACCAGTTGCTACCTAAGCCTTTTCCCCCGGGTTTTCGCGAGCCCGAGGGTCATCTTATTTTAACCCCCCCCGGGCCAGTGCTCCTTCGAGTGTTGGTCCGAACCGAGCAGCCTGCGGGGCCACCTCGGGGAAACTCGAGGTCTGGTTTTACTCGTAGCTTGACTTATCCGGTGTGCCCTGAGAACGAGATATGTGCAGCTCCTATCGGGATTTGTCGGCACATTCGGGCGGCTTTGCTGGTCTTGTTTTACCATTGTCGAGATGTCTTGTAAACCGGGATTCCGAGACTGATCGGGTCTTTCCGGGAGAAGGTTTATCCTTCGTTGACCGTGAGAGCTTGTGATGGGCTAAGTTGGGACACCCCTGCAGGGTAATATCTTTCGAAAGCCGTGCCCGCGGTTATGAGGCAGATGGGAATTTGTTAATGTCCGGTTGTAGATAACTTGTCACTTGACCCAATTAAAATACACCAAGTGCGTGTGTAGCCGTGATGGTCTCTTCTCGGCGGAGTCCGGGAAGTGAACACGGTCTGTGTTATGTTTGACGTAAGTAGGTGTTCAGGACCTCTTCTTGGTCATTGCCAGATGACGCTCGTTCCATTGCTTCTCTTCTCGCTCTCATTTGCGCAACTTAGCCACCATATATGTTTTTTGCCGCTGCAGCTCCACCTCTTTGCACCTCTTGTCCTACAAGCTTAAATAGACTTGATCTCGCGGGTGTGAGATTGCTGAGTCCCCGTGACTCACAGATACTTCCAACACCAGTTGCAGGTGCCGACGATGCCAGTGCAGACGATGGCGTCGATCTCAAATGGGAGTTCGACGAGGAACGTGGTCGTTACTATGTGTCTTTTCCTGATGATCAGTAGTGGAGCCCAGTTGGGACGATCGGGGATCTAGCATTTGGGGTTATCTTATTTTCATCTGGATTTTGACCGTAGTCGGTCTATATGCTTGTATTTTGGATGATGTATGATGATAATTATGTATTGTGTGAAGTGGCGATTGTAAGCCAACTCCTTATCCCATTCTTGTTCATTACATGGGATTGTGTGAAGATGACCCTTCTTGCGACAAAACCACTATGCGGTTATGCCTCTAAGTCGTGCCTCGACACGTGGGAGATATAGCCGCATCGTGGGCGTTACAGTGTCGTGGCGGGATCTACGTGTGAAGCGGAATACATAGCTGCTTCAGAAGCAGCGAATGAAGGAGTCTGGATGAAGGAGTTCATATCCGATCTAGGTGTCATACCTAGTACATCGGGACCAATGAAAATCTTTTGTGATAATACTGGTGCAATTGTCTTAGCAAAGGAATCCAGATTTCACAAGAGAACCAAGCACATCAGAAGACGCTTCAATTCCATCCGGGATTTAGTCCAGGTGGGAGACATAGAAATTTGCAAGATACATACGGATCTGAATGTAGCAGATCCGTTGACTAAGCCTCTTCCACGAGCAAAACATGATCAGCACCAAGACTCCATGGGTGTAAGAATCATTACTATGTAATCTAGATTATTGACTCTAGTGCAAGTGGGAGACTGAAGGAAATATGCCCTAGAGGCAATAATAAAGTATTATATATTTCCTTATATCATGATAAATGTTTATTATTCATGCTAGAATTGTATTAACCGGAAACATAATACATGTGTGAATACATAGACAAACAGAGTGTCACTAGTATGCCTCTGCTTGACTAGCTCGTTAATCAAAGATGGTTATGTTTCCTAGCCATAGACATGAGTTGTCATTTGATTAATGGGATCACCTCATTAGGAGAATGACGTGATTGTCATGACCCATTACGTTAGCTTAGCACCCGATCGTTTAGTATGTTGCTATTGCTTTCTTCATGACTTATACATGTTCCTATGACTATGAGATTATGCAACTCCCATTTACCGGAGGAACACTTTGTGTGCTACCAAACGTCACAACGTAACTGGGTGATTATAAAGGTGCTCTACAGGTGTGTCCAAAGGTACTTGTTGGGTTGGCGTATTTCAAGATTAGGATTTGTCACTCCGATTGTCGGAGAGGTATCTCTGGGCCCACTCGGTAATGCACATCACTATAAGCCTTGCAAGCATTGTGACTAATGAGTTAGTTGCGGGATGATGTATTACGGAACGAGTAAAGAGACTTGCCGGTAACGAGATTGAACTAGGTATCGAGATACCGACGATCGAATCTCGGGCAAGTAACATACCGATGACAAATGGAACAACGTATGTTGTTATGCGGTCTGACCGATAAAGATCTTCGTAGAATATGTGGGAGCCAATATGGGCATCCAGGTCCCGCTATTGGTTATTGACCGAAGAGGTGTCTCGGTCATGTCTACATAGTTCTCGAACCCAAAGGGTCCGCACGCTTAAAGTTACGATGACAGTTTTATTATGAGTTTATATGTTTTGATGTACCGAAGGTTGTTCGGAGTCCCGGATGTGATCACGGACATGACGAGGAGTCTCGAAATGGTCGAGACGTAAAGATTGATATATTGGACGACTATATTCGGACACCGGAAGTGTTCCGGAGAAGTTTCGGATTAAACCGGAGTGCCGGAGGGTTACCGGAACCCCCCGGGGAAGTATTGGGCCTTAGCGGGCCTTGAGGGGAGAGAGAGGGCAGCAGCCAGGAGGTGGTGCGCCCCCTCCCAGGAGGAGTCCTAGTTGGACTAGGAGAGGGGGGCGCAGCCCCCTTTCCCTCTCCCTCTCCCTCTCTTTCCTTCCCCCCTTCTTTTCCTAGTAGGACTAGGAAAGGGGAGTCCTACTCCTACTAGGAGGAGGACTCCCCCCCTCTCCTTGGCGCGCCCATAGGCAGCCGGCCTCCCCCTTGCTCCTTTATATACGGGGGCAGGGGGGCACCTCTATACACACTTGATATACGATATTTTAGCCGTGTGCGGTGCCCCCCTCCACCAGATTACACCTCGATAATACCGTCGCGGAGCTTAGGCGAAGCCCTGCGTCGGTGGAACATCATCATCGTCACCACGCCGTCGTGCTGACGAAACTCTCCCTCAACACTCGGATGGATCGGAGTTCGAGGGACGTCATCGAGCTGAACGTGTGTAGAACTTGGAGGTGCCGTACGTTCGGTACTTGATCGGTCAGATCGTGAAGACGTACGACTACATCAACCGTGTTGTGATAAGGCTTCCGCTGTCGGTCTACGAGGGTACGTGGACAACACTCTCCCCTCTCGTTTGCTATGCATCACCATGATCTTGCGTGTGCGTAGGGAAATTTTTGAAATTACTACGTTCCCCAACAAGCTGTACTCTGATGACGGCGGAGTGGCTGAGCGACGATGATGGACCAGTGCCATTGGCGATTGTGGGAGAAGCAGACGAGATAAGCTACAGGGAGGGAGGGGAAAATTCGACGCAGGACTCTCCGGCCGTTAGGGTTTTTATAGCAGGCCAGTAAGCAATTCGATTTTGGGGATTTCACCGACTCGGGCGGGAAGCTTGCGCGGGAACCGGCGAGGTTGCGTGGTAACGGGCACAACGGTAACGGGCTCACCGACAATTCATTGGCGCCACCGTTTGGCCAAAGGAACGCCCCTGCGCACTGTGCAAGCTTGCACTGTAAGCCGTTTGCGGCAGCGGGCTGACAAGACTTGCGATAGGAGGACGAGAGGACACTTACACATACAATTAATAAAAAAACGTTTGCGATTTAATTACCTACTATACCCCCGTCCTGGTTTATAAGTAGGATTTAACTAATAAAATACGAATGCATGTCGCCAAAGATTATATCGTTGGAGTCATATTTGAACATAGTTTCTAGCTATACAATTTTTGTAACATGCATTAACACTTTTTTGGTTAATTTTAAGGTTCTATACTAGCAAGCGTTTGCCCGCAACACACACGGCTTATTCCATCACAAACAGCTCGGATGGATCAACTGTATGCCACGTATCGCACATGCAACTCTAATATGATTCGTGCTTGATGTCTCCGACATTGCTCGCACAGTTCGTCTTATTTGCCACGTATCACTGTGGTCCTCTGCTCGCGTTCCTCGGCAAGCTCTACTCGCGGTTAGGAGCCACGGCGCGCTCTGCCGCGTTCGTTGGCGCGCTCTGCTCGCGTCCGTCGGCGCGCTCGGCTTGTGGACAACTTTTCCTTGCACGTTCAACTGCTATATGCATATATATATATATATGGTTGATCGCCGTTGAGGCGACCGCGGAGCGCCCTTCTCGCGTCCCTCCGCGCGCGCTCTGCCAGCGATTTGGCATGCGCACGATCACGTCAGGGCCCCCATATGCATGCGGTTGCACCACGCGCGTTGCCACGCGATGCAGTTATGTGCGGCACGATGGAGTTACGCGTTGCAAATTAGAACTGCCATCAAGGCCTACCGATATTCCTGGCCGTCCGGCTTCCCCTTTAATTCCCGCGACAATTATAACCTTAGTCTCTTCAACCTTTCGATCGCGCCCCACAACACAACAAGCACACCCACGATGACACATAGAGAGGGGATGTCCAGTGGTGCTCCAATGGAGTTCAGTGAGCATGGAGTAGAGACCCATGCGAGGGAGACGGATCTCTCGGTGGTGTACACCATCGACCCGGCCATGGTGGACGACTACATCAACAGTGTTGAGCAGTTGCTTGCTGGAGACAAGTACAAGGTGGTCGCCATCGACCTCCAGTACACCGTCGGTCGTCCCGGCATAGATCAGAAGGTTTCCGTCGCCCACTTGTGCATGCGCCATCATGTCCTCATCTACCACTACTGCATGGCCACAGAGCCTTGCGACCGTTTCAACAGGTTTGTCAACAGTACCGACTACAAGTTCGCCACGGTGGAAACCAAAGACGATGTAAATGCGCTCGGTGTTACGGGCTTGTCCTGCAAGAACCTTGTCGAAATCCATGACCACTACAGGGTCTAGGGCAGCACGAAGAAGGACTCCCTGGTCGAACTCGCCTCGGCCATCATCGACCCCTACTACGAAAAGATGAAGCAGAATGCCCAGAGAACAAGCCCCCTATCCTGGCACAAGGCCTGGATGCGGCAACTGGATGAACCTCACCTCAGGTTCACGGCCAAGAGCGTGTACACATGCTACGAGATGCACAGGCGGATCATTGACATGAGGAAGTGCCTCGTTACCCAATTCGACGAGCCCGGATCGAGCCACAACCAGAGCAAGTGTCACAAGAAGTAGATGATGATCAGATGATCGTTTATGGTAATTAATCATGCATGTAATATATAGTTTACTTTATTGGTGTGTGGAAATGTCATGTGTGTAGTAGCCAGCTATGTAATTATGCATGTAATAGTTTACTTTGGTGTGTGCAAATGCCATGGTTGTAGTAGCCACCTATGTAAGTGGATGTTTAATTTGGTTATGCAAGCATGTCCTTATAAGTGTGTGTGTGTGTGTATATATGTTGTTGTTCTGTATGCAATCCCATCGCACAACACACACATCTTATTAGCAGCAACCGTCTGTGTTATTATCGGTATTCACACACATTTTTGATTACAGACCTGTTTGCCGCGTATCACACACATCTTGTTAAGTTGAACCATTTCTGTTCTCATGTCTCAACGCAAACAGTTCATCCGAGTGAACCGCATGCCGTATATCGCACACACCTTGATCTGGCTGACCGTTTCTTTTGTGTTGCCTAATCACGAACAGTTCATCCGAGTAAACCGTATGCTGTATATCGCACACACCTCCAGCCGGCTGCCCGTTTCTTTTGTTCCTCCTCATCGCAAATAGTTAATTGAACTGAACCGTATGCCCTGCATCGCACACGCAACTAAAATCTGAACCCTGATTGATGGCTCCGCCATCGCAAATGTTTTGCACCTTTTTTGACGGTTTTTTACACCACCGTTTGCGATTATGGCATCGCACACAGTTTCGTCAAAGGGTCTCTGATCGTAGTGCCGCGTTAGCAGCATCCTGCAGTAGTGATTGTGCCCTGAGGAATTCAACACAATCAGCCGCCTTGAGAATGCAAAGGAAATTTGGGATACTTTGGTTGATATGCACGAAGGTACCGAGTCTGTGAAGGAATCCAAGTTGGATGTGCTTCAAAGTCAACTTTACAAGTTCAAGATGAAGGACGGTGAAGGAGTCACCAAATGTACTCTAGTCTTGCTCTCATCACAAATGAGATTGCCGGCTTAGGACGTGAAGAGATGACCGACAAGTTCATCGGCAAATATGATACCGCGTGCACGTTGATCCAAATGATGCCCAATTACAAAGAAGCCCAAGGAAGTCATTGGTAGAATTGTTGCTCATGAGATGTCACTCAAGGATAAGGAAGAGCTCCAAAACAAGTCATGTGGTGCATACAAAGCTTCAAGTGAGGCCCCTACAACATCAAGTGACAAGCTAGTCTCCAATGAAGACTTGAGATTAATGGTGAAAAACTTCAACAAGTTCTACAAGAGTAGAAGCAAAGATAGGAGCTCCAAGTCAAGGTCCTACAATGAGAAAAGGTCTTCTAGTCGTGATCGTAATTCCTACAATTATGGAAGACCCATACATTATTCCAATGAGTGTACGGCTCCCTACCAGAAAAGAGAAGACTCCCCAAAAAGGAGGAGTAGAAGGGATGAATCACCACATAGAGAGAGAAGGAGTAGAGATGATCGTTATGAACGAAGAACCGCTCGAAGAAGCAAGGATTCAGAAAGGAAAGACAAGTCATCAAAGAGCTACACAAGACGAAGACATCAAGCTCATGTTGGTGAATGGGTTTCCGGCTCCGACTCCAACAACTACTTCGAGAGAAGCTATCACTCTAACTTCGAATATACTCAAGATGAGGGTGTTGCTGGTCTTGCACTAGTGTCATCCAACTCACATGACATATTTGATTCACCAAATGAAGGAATTTGAAGATGCTTCATGGATAAAGGCCCCAACGTATCACACACCCAAGTATCTTGATTTTAATACTGATGAAGATGATTTGCTTGGTGATGATGATTTGCTTGTTGATAAAACTAGTGATATGAACCATAATGAACTTGCTAGTAATCATGATAGTCAAGATGAAATAAATGACAATGCTAAGAAGGAGATTGAGGGTCTAACTAAAGAACTAAACACTCTCAAGTTAGCTGATGAAACAACTCAAGAGTATAATAGAGAGCTCCTAAGAACTCATGAGAAGCTATGCATCAAGAAGCTAAATTTAGAGCAAGAGCATGAGTTTCTAAAAGCAATCAATGATGATCTTCAAAAGTATATTTCTTCTTACATTGCCAAGCGTCTCCTCTTGTCTACTTATATGCCGCAAGTTAAACCTAGTAACAAGAGCAAGAAAGATTCTTCTTCTAGTAGTAACAATAACCATGCTAAATCCAATATTGTTGTTTCTAGTAATTCACTTGATTCGACTAATGATTATCTTATCCAAGTTACACTTGAGCAAGAAAATAGCTTATTGAAGGGAATTATAGAGAAAGGTGTTTACAAAAGTCTTGCCGAAAGTAAGCAATTTGAGGAAATTATGCGCAAGCAAGGGAGACACCGGAAGAATCAAGGTGTTGGTTTTGAATGAAATTTCAATGCCAACGGATTTGAATGGGAAGAAGATCAATATCCCAAGACGAAGTTTTTTCGACAACAAGAAAAGTATGACCCTGCTTCTTTTGAGGTAAACAAGCTCAAGATGATCTTCCACCACAAGACCACTAGATAAAGGGCAAGGACAAGCTTCAAGAGGAGATTGAATCATTTGAAGAATCACCAAAAGCCATGGTCAAGTGGGTTCCCAAGACTACTTCAAGCTCTACTTCATCAAGTTCAACTACAACCCCAAGTATTCCCATCAAGTTGATGTGGGCCCCAAATAAGAAGAACTCGATTGTTCTTGAGGGTGACTCCGCCAACATACTTCTCTCATACTCATTTTGGCAAGGACATGTGCAACCAACCTCCACATCTTGCACTAAGTTCATGGAGTCAGAAACCCTCTTGTTGGTAAGACAAGGGACAAGGTAATCTAATGCTCTAATGGACATAATTATTTGTGCAATTCACTCTATCTCCATGGATATCCTTGTATGTTCCTTGTGGGACTAACCCATGTAGGTATTGAAAGTGCAAAACTCCAAAGGATTGCTCCGAACTCTTGATGGAGTACATCAACATTGAGAATCCACATCTTCACTATCTACATGTCGTCATTATCGACAAAACCCAAGGTTAGTTCATCCCTCTTTGGGAGGATATCACATCTAGGAGGAGCTTTTCTCTAAAAGTTGTGTTAAAGTAACTCTAATAGTGTGAACACATTATTTTTTATGTAAAATGGGTAAACCCAGTTATGCTTAAACGATGAGTACACTATTGGAATCAGCTTCTTTGCCGTCCGCCATGGCATAGATCCCGGACGGCAAACGTCTTTGCCATCAGCCAGCGGACGACAAAACATCCATCTGAACGCGTGCCAGCAAAGTCCTTCTTTGCCGTCTGCTTCCTAGAAACTGACGGCAAAGGGTTGTGCCTTCAGCCGTCCGAGGCCAGCAGACGACAAAGACAGCGAACGACAGTGGGCTGGGATGAGAGCCGTTAGGGGTTTAACGGCGCTCTTTGCCGTCCGCTGACAAACGGCAAAGAGCTCAGCTAGGCAGCACTGGGAAGCTGCCACGTGTCCAGCTATGCCGTCCGCCAGCCGACGGCAAAGAGGTTTGAATCTTTGCCGTCTGCTGGCAGACGGCATTGTGACGCCCCCGATTTGACCGTACACTAATCATGCACGCAAATGTGTACGATCAAGATCAGGGACTCACGGGAAGATATCACAACACAACTCTAAAACATAAGTAAGTCATACAAGCATCATAATACAAGCCAGGGGCCTCGAGGGCTCGAATACAAGTGCTCGATCATAGACGAGTCAGCGGAAGTAACAATATCTGAGTACAGACATAAGTTAAACAAGTTTGCCTTAAGAAGGCTAGCACAAACTGGGATACAGATCGAACGAGGCGCAGGCCTCCTGCCTGGGATCCTCCTAACTACTCCTGATCGTCGTCAGCGGCCTGCACGTAGTAGTAGGCACCTCCAGTGTCGTAGGTGTCATCGTCGACGGTGGCGTCTGGCTCCTGGACTCCAACATCTGGTTGCGATAACCAGATAGATAGGAAAGGGGGAAAGAGGGAGAGAAGCAACCGTGAGTACTCATCCAAAGTACTCGCAAGCAAGGAGCTATACTACATATGCATGGGTATATGTGTAAAGGGGCATATCAGTGGACTGAACTGCAGAATGCCAGAATAAAAGGGGGATAGCTAGTCCTGTCGAAGACTACGCTTCTGGTCATCTCCATCTTGAAGCATGTAGAAGAGAGTAGATTGAAGTCCTCCAAGTAGTATCGCATAGCATAATCCTACCCGGTGATCCCCTCCTCGTCGCCCTGTTAGAGAGCGATCACCGGGTTGTATCTGGCACTTGGAAGGGTGTATTTTATTCAGTATCCAGTTCTACTTGTCATAAGGTCAAGGTACAACTCCGGGTCGTCCTTTTACCGAGGGACACGGCTATTCGAATAGATAAACTTCCCTGCAGGGGTGCACCACATAACCCAACACGCTCGATCCCATTTGGCCAGACACACTTTTCTGGGTCATGCCCGGCCTCGTAAGATCAACACGTCGCAGCCCCACCTAGGCTCAATAGAGAGGTCAGCACGCCGGTCTAAACCTATGCGCGCAGGGGTCTGGGCCCATCGCCCTATGCACACCTGCACGTTGCGTACGCGGCCGGAAGCAGACCTAGCCCCCTTAATACAAGCGCGAGCTTACGGTCCAATGCGGCGCGCGCCACTCAGTTGCTGACGTCAAAAGAGCTTCGGCTGATACCACGACGTCGGGATACCCATAACTACTCCCACGTAGATGGTTAGTGCGTATAGACCAAATGGCCAGACTCAGATCAAATACCAAGATCTGGTTAAGCGTGTTAAGTAACCGCGAACGCCGACCAGGGCCAGGCCCACCTCTCACCTAGGCAGTCTCAACCTGCCCTGTCGCTCCGCCACAAAGATCCACTCGCGGGTACTCCTACGAGCCGACCCGACTTTAGTCATCTCATGTGTCATGTATATAGTATATAAGTATATACCCGTGATCACGCCCAGGTGATCACGGCCCGATAGTATAGCACAGCAGACGGACAAGAATGTAGGGCCACTGATGGAAATCTAGCATCCTATACTAAGCATGTAGGATTGCAGGTAAAGGTAACAACAGTAGTAGCAAGGATAGGCTATGCATCAGGATAGGATATCGAAAGCAGTAACATGCTACACTACTCTAATGCAAGCAGTATAGAGAAGAGTAGGCGATATCTGGTGATCAAGGGGGGGCTTGCCTGATTGCTCTGGCAAGTAGGAGGGGTCGTCAACTCCGTAGTCGAACTGGGCAGCAGCAGTGTCGGTCTCGTAGTCTACCGGAGAGAAGAGGGGGAAGAAACAGTAAATACAATGCAAACATAAGCATGACGATGCGTGACATGACAATGAGCGATGCTAGGTGTGTCCTAATGCGACAGTAGGTGGTACCGGCGAAGGGGGGGAACATCCGGGAAGTATTCCCGATGTTTCGCGTTTTCGGACAGACGGACCGGAGGGGGAAAGTTGCTAGTTCGATAGGTTAGGGAGGTGTGGTGGACGAACGGACTGCGTATTCGGATTCGTCTCGTCGTTCTGAGCAACTTTCATGTAGAAAACTTTTTTCATCCGAGTTACGGATTATTTTATATGATTTTTCAAAGTTTTAAAGATATTCTGCAATTTAAATTAAATCGAAAATAAAAGGGAAATTACTACGGGTACACAGAAGTGTACCCACATATGTGCTACTAAGACAGACATGTGGGGCCAGGGGCCAAGTCAGCCCAGTCAACTGTTGACCAGTTGACTGGTCAACAAGGTCAAAGGGGCCCAGGCGGTCCCACCTGTCACTGACTGGGAGTCCCAGTCAGCAGAGTTGACTAGTCAATTGGGTCCAGCGGGACCCAGTAGTCAGTGACTCAGCTTAAAACTAACAGTTTATTTCCTTTAATTAAATGGTTCTAATTAAACAGCGGGTCCCACTGTCATACAAAGGGGAGGTAATTAAGCGCGTGATTAACCTAATCTAATGGTGCCACGTCAGCGTAACCACCGGTGCTAATCCGGCGGCTCCGGCAATCGCCGGCAGGCCGACTCCGGCCACGGGAGCTCGCGTGGATGGTGGCGTTAGAACGAGCGCTCCCGGGCGAGTCAAACGGTGGCCGTGGGGGAGCCGGTGGTGGGTTGTGGCGGCGGCGTCAGTGAGCGGGGCGGCGATGGAGCTTGGGCCTGCGGCGGGCACGGGGCGGCGGGCGCCAGCCGGGGTGAGCGAGGCCGGCAGGGGAGAGGGGAGCAGGGTGCGGCCCCGGACAAGAGCAACGCCGGCGAGGCGCGGGCATGCCGGGGCGGCCGGGCATGGCCGGTGCGGGATTGGGCGAGGCCAGCCACGAGCGACGGGGTCGAGCGGGCACGAGGAGCTGCGGGCGGCGTGCGGAAGTAGAGAGGGAAGATGGGAGGCGGCGGCTCACAGGGGCCGAGCGAGGATGGCAGCGAGCTCGGGGTGGTCCGGCGAGGCAGATCGATGAGGTGGACGACGACGGCCGTGGTTGGGGAAGAAGGCCGACGGCGACGTCTCGAGGCACTCCGGCTCAACCTAGCCCTTGCATACGGTGCAGAAGAGGACGGCGGTGCTCCTCGACTTCCTCCCGAGCGCCGGGGAGGCTTGTGGCCACGAGCACGGTGACGGCACGGCGATGGCGTTCGGGCGACAGAGGAGGGAAGAGAGCGAGCGAGGAGGAGGGGAATGGATAGGGTTCGGTGGGGGTGGGGGGTTAAGCAGGGGTGCAGCGGGGGTGGGCCGGCCGGCTGGTTGGTTAGCTGGGCCGGTTGGCCCAGCGGGGGGGGGGGGTGTCTTTTATTTTGATCTTATTTTTCTTAGCTTTGTTTTTATTTACTTTTCTTTTTATTTATTATTCCTTTCCATTTATTTTTTTAGTTTCCTCTTAGTTTCTGTTTTATAAAAATTATCACTAGTACCTAAACTTGCATTTATAATTATACTACTGCCATAGTAATTATTAACCCAAAACAAAATAGTTTAATATTTAATAAAATCCAATATGTATTTATTTAATTGTTTTAACTACTGTTTTAATTACCTAAGTGCATTTAAACCTTTTATAACAATGTGGTTTCTCCACCATTACTACTTATGCATTATTTGGCTCACTCCGAACATTTTAGTTTTAATATTTGAAAACTTTTATTGTTTGCTTTGTTTTTTTTTGTTTGAATTCGAATTGGTTTTGAACTAACGCGATATTAACCACAGTAATCGAGGTGACGTGGCATCATTAGCAGAGGGTTACTGTAGCTTAATTATCCGGGCGTCACAATTCTCCTCCACTACAAGAAATCTCGTCCCGAGATTTAAGAGGGGAGTACGGGGGAAAGTTCTAGCTACGGAATTCTAACGAATCTTCTCGGCCTTGGTTGCTCTTCTCGAAGAAGTTGATCCGTTACGTTGATGTCTTCATTTTTCCTGCTCAAGGTCATCCTGATGAAGCTGGCATCCTTTCTTCGGGAACTCCATCGTACTTATGAAGGACAAGGGGTAACTTCGGAATAACAGACCTCTGAACAGTTGACTATGTGGTTGATAACATCGGGGAAGGTGGCGGAAAGTAACTCTCGAATGGAAATTTAAGACAATATCGAGAACAAAGTAAGGAGGTATCGTGGGGAAGTTTCGAGCGGGCAGGCAATCGTTCGATGCCTGAAGGGTTCAGAGCAACGTGAATAAGTATTGTGTTTGATACCAAAAGTGATGATCTCACGAAAGGTGGCACGTGAATTACATACGAAGCCAAGCATGAGGAATAACCTTGAGAACAGGGGGTGTACAAGAGAGTCAGGTTTCGATCCTGTGGAACTGTGGGTTATGGGCCCACCATGTGGTTTTTTTTATAGGAGCAATGGCATCTTTCACGGTCATGATAGCAAGGCCTGCCAGAGAGTACCCTGTCAATTATGTCGGCAACATGTTGGTACCAAGGGCGAGGGACGAAGAGAACCATTTTCCTGCTCGTTGAAACGAGGCGGACCATTAGGCAAAGTTCTCGTCCATCGGTGGTTACCGAAATGTCACCAACAAGAATAACAGGGTCTTACTGACAGAGTTGTACACCGAGGTGTTTACATAAGCAGGAGAATATTACTGCTTAGATCATATAGTTCACCAGAAAGGTTAAACCACACAATGGAAAGGAAAATATGATTATCAGATTAAACAGAAGAATGGAAAGGAAAATGTGTTTAAACACATATTTCAAGGTTATATCCTTCCCAAGGACAAGCTGAGCATGATATTCATGACAGGATATAATGTAGAAAACTCTTTAGGTAAGGGAGAGAAATTTCATGACATTACCCATACAATGGTGTTTGGATAATTGAGCAGGAAACATTTAGCATTGGGCTTCAAATGTTCCCGTTGAAAATCGGAGTACCATAGACATGCTTCGAGATAGCATTGACATGGTCAACAGGGGAAGATCAGACTTTGGAAACAAAAAAGGATCCATCAGGAACAACTTATAGAATAAGTCTTACAATTTCCTCATGGAAGAACAGCTAACCTTGCTAAAAGGAAAAAAGAAACTTATAACAATAGGGCCTCCCGCCAGGTGTGCTGGGTATCATCACCTTACCGGGTCATAAATAGGCCAATGTTATAACTCTTGGAAATATGTTCCAACCATCATATCTGACCGAGATTCAGATCTGATTGGTGTTAGGATAACTCAGACTTAGGAGGCCTGAGAAGAAAAGGTGCAACACAAATTGTCGAAACGACATCGAAGATTCTCGGGAGATAATCTATGGAAGCGAGTTCCGAACAAGGGTTCATAATTAAATCAAGGAGAGGTGAGGAGGTGACTGCTTGACTCGGCGACAATCCATTGAGATTTCCAAAAGATGGATTTCCACCACTATGTGAACAAGGAGATAACATTAGCTAGATCGAATGACTTAATGATGTATGCTCAAGGAAAACATACACAGTTAAACATTGGTTGAAATGTGCACTCGAAATATGGGCTAGGTAGCACTATCAATGTCCGAATGATGATTCATTAAGCCATAGACGTAGAATGAAACTATAGACCAATAACTTCAAAGCAATAGGGTTGCTAGAAGTTTAGAATTTACACATCACACACCATTGGTCGGTATTCCTTTTAGAAACAACACGGGGACCAAGAAAGAATGGTGATGGGGAGAAGTATCACTGTACCAAGATGTCATACGAGGTGGTGAAATTCTTACGACATACTTGCCATAAAAGATGGTAATACTCCAAGGTAGAACATATCATAAGCTAGATAGCAAGGAAATTAAGGTACAACACAAAACACGAACAAGTTTGTGTTGAATGGAAGGCGATAAAATGGTCGATGATAAAACAAATCATCGAGGTCAAGGATGGTATTTCTCATCCAGAATTCGATAGATATCTTGGAAGAGCTCAGAATGTTGATGATGTTCATGACACATTTGTAGCGAGGATTTATGAAGAGGTAATCGATTGGTGATGACATCAAGTCAAAGGAATGATGAAGCGAAAAGTTATTGGAACCAGGGGTACGACACAAACTCGAAATCAAGCTTGCTGTCCAAGGCGAAATGATATGACGAGGAAAATCGACGTAAGCTTAGCTCAGCGTCGAAGGTGGTGCTCCGGGAATAAAGACTAGGTAGCACAGTTAAAATCAGCACGATAATAACATAGCCGAGCAGGCTAGGGATGACGTGATCGAGTACGAACTCGTAAACAAGGGAGATTATTAAGAGTTGTTTAACCATGATGCGGACTCGATTCAGTTATCGATGTCCTTGAGTGTTTAATAACTCGGAGCCCGTGAAAAATTGGAATCCATGAGAATGTAATACTTGATGGAGAACTCATAAGAAGTTATGCAGTTCCGTGATAATCTCGAGATACCAGGGGGTAATACTCGACGACAAACCAAAGTAGAGGTTGGACTGGGGTATTGCTCTTACAGAAGACAAGTGCTTAAACTTGTACGAGAAATGGTATTTAAAGGAGAACATGGTCGGAACGACGTCCACGGATACCAGATGAACTTATTACAAGGGGACAACTATTTTAAGAGAAGCTTCCATGATAAGGTATACATCGTGTCCATGGGCATGAACACAAAGTTCAAGGTCGACTCCCACTTCTTCAATGCATAACCTTTCATTCACTTCTCGCGTTTGATGAAGTTGCAGTGTGGAAAATTTTTATCTGGCAAAATACCAGAAGAGTATGACTCATGAAAACTTTCGAGTTCACACGTATTATGAAAGGCATAGGTTCAACCCATCAAGGCATCTTAGGAACATATACCACAAACTTCGGAGTAATTATTACAAGCTCGAAAGAAGAGCATTGTTCAAAATCAGATGATACAATTTACCAAAGGCATTATATACCCATGGAAAGGCTCACAAGGTTATTCAATAGGAAGGACACTGTCGGATAAAATCCAACAAAGGAACCGATGGTCCACAAGGGATCTGATGTGAGCATCGGTACTCAACCAGAGGAAGAAGAATGCCAGGAGATCTGATTATAGAAACAACTGACTAACTCAAAGTTCAAATGCAAAAGAATTATGATTTCCAACTCAGGGGGGTCAGAAGCAACGCTCTGATCAAGGATGGATAAGTTGAGTAGGCTTAGGGGTACAATCGATGGCAATTTGATAGGTCGAGATCCAGCTCACGTTTAAAATGACGTCTGAGCCGGAAGAATGAATTTTAGGATATGATTGAGGATTGCGAGCATTCGCAACAAATTGAATCAACGGACTCAAAATGATAATGACAAGAGATGCCAATAAGATTACGAGACTTATGGGATTAACCATAATGCAAGCAAACAAGAATTTCAAGAGCAATAGGCTCCTGAGGATTTTTGGAAGATCGAATAGTATTTTGAAGACTATTGTGGAATACTTGAATCAACTGGGGATGACCGGATACTCGGTAAGTGCGAGAATTATCCGTAGGGGTATTCAGGTGACAAAGAACAGCAAGGCAGTAAGCTCAAAGGATTCTCGGAACAACAGAGAGAATTTCGGGGTATCTTGTAATAACAAGATCAACTGGGAAACATTGTATGAGTGGCGAGTATACGTGGTTATCCATAGGAGTTTATCGATGAAAGGGAATTGCAAAAGCGATGAACACAAGTTCTCGGGTTATCAGCGGAGAGTATCTTCAGGGTCTTCACGTGCAGCAGACGATCATCAGTAATAAGGGGCTCTCCGGGTGAAAGTGATAACGAGATCCTAATGTTAGATTTAGTAAAATCATTTAACCCGAATAGAAGAGAGATCAGAGTCCCAGAGTATAGGTTGAGGAATAAAAGATCCTACTACCACCCAATGGCGACGTGGGCCCGTAAGCCACACAGCCATGTTAGTAAAATAGTTTTCACTGACTAGACTCAACTTCGACCAAGGAGTTGAAAGGGGGGATTCCTACAGGCAGTTGGCTCTGATACCAACTTGTGACGCCCCCGATTTGACCGTACACTAATCATGCACGCAAATGTGTACGATCAAGATCAGGGACTCACGGGAAGATATCACAACACAACTCTAAAACATAAATAAGTCATACAAGCATCATAATACAAGCCAGGGGCCTCGAGGGCTCGAATACAAGTGCTCGATCATAGACGAGTCAGCGGAAGCAACAATATCTGAGTACAGACATAAGTTAAACAAGTTTGCCTTAAGAAGGCTAGCACAAACTGGGATACAGATCGAACGAGGCGCATGCCTCCTGCCTGGGATCCTCCTAACTACTCCTGATCGTCGTCAGCGGCCTGCACGTAGTATTAGGCACCTCCAGTGTCGTAGGTGTCATCGTCGACGGTGGCGTCTGGCTCCTGGACTCCAACATCTGGTTGCGACAACCAGATAGATAGGAAAGGGGGAAAGAGGGAGAGAAGCAACCGTGAGTACTCATCCAAAGTACTCGCAAGCAAGGAGCTATACTACATATGCATGGGTATATGTGTAAAGGGGCATATCAGTGGACTGAACTGCAGAATGCCAGAATAAAAGGGGGATAGCTAGTCCTGTCGAAGACTACGCTTCTGGTCATCTCCATCTTGCAGCATGTAGAAGAGAGTAGATTGAAGTCCTCCAAGTAGTATCGCATAGCATAATCCTACCCGGCGATCCCCTCCTCGTCGCCCTGTTAGAGAGCGATCACCGGGTTGTATCTGGCACTTGGAAGGGTGTATTTTATTCAGTATCCAGTTCTAGTTGTCATAAGGTCAAGGTACAACTCCGGGTCGTCCTTTTACCGAGGGACACGGCTATTCGAATAGATAAACTTCCCTGCAGGGGTACACCACATAACCCAACACGCTCGATCCCATTTGGCCGGACACACTTTTCTGGGTCATGCCCGGCCTCGTAAGATCAACACGTCGCAGCCCCACCTAGGCTCAACAGAGAGGTCAGCACGCCGGTCTAAACCTATGCGCGCAGGGGTCTGGGCCCATCGCCCTATGCACACCTGCACGTTGCGTACGCGGCCGGAAGCAGACCTAGCCCCTTAATACAAGCGCGAGCTTACGGTCCAATGCGGCGCGCGCCACTCAGTTGCTGACGTCAAAAGAGCTTCGGCTGATACCACGACGTCGGGATACCCATAACTACTCCCACGTAGATGGTTAGTGCGTATAGACCAAATGGCCAGACTCAGATCAAATACCAAGATCTCGTTAAGCGTGTTAAGTAACCGCGAACGCCGACCAGGGCCAGGCCCACCTCTCACCTAGGCAGTCTCAACCTGCCCTGTCGCTCCGCCACAAAGATCCACTCGCGGGTACTCCTACGAGCCGACCCGACTTTAGTCATCTCATGTGTCATGTATATAGTATATAAGTATATACCCGTGATCACGCCCAGGTGATCACGGCCCGATAGTATAGCACAGCAGACAGACAAGAATGTAGGGCCACTGATGGAAATCTAGCATCCTATACTAAGCATGTAGGATTGCAGGTAAAGGTAACAACAGTAGTAGCAAGGATAGGCTATGCATCAGGATAGGATATCGAAAGCAGTAACATGCTACACTACTCTAATGCAAGCAGTATAGAGAAGAGTAGGCGATATCTGGTGATCAAGGGGGGCTTGCCTGATTGCTCTGGCAAGTAGGAGGGGTCGTCAACTCCGTAGTCGAACTGGGCAGCAGCAGTGTCGGTCTCGTAGTCTACCGGAGAGAAGAGGGGGAAGAAACAGTAAATACAATGCAAACATAAGCATGACGATGCGTGACATGACAATGAGCGGTGCTAGGTGTGTCCTAATGCGACAGTAGGTGGTACCGGCGAAGGGGGGGAACATCCGGGAAGTATTCCCGATGTTTCGCGTTTTCGGACAGACGGACCGGAGGGGGAAAGTTGCTAGTTCGATAGGTTAGGGAGGTGTGGTGGACGAACGGACTGCGTATTCGGATTCGTCTCGTGATTCTGAGCAACTTTCATGTAGAAAACTTTTTCATCCGAGTTACGGATTATTTTATATGATTTTTCAAAGTTTTAAAGATATTCTGCAATTTAAATTAAATCGAAAATAGAAGGGAAATTACTACGGGTACACAGAAGTGTATCCACATATGTGCTACTAAGACAGACATGTGGGGCCAGGGGCCAAGTCAGCCCAGTCAACTGTTGACCAGTTGACTGGTCAACAAGGTCAAAGGGGCCCAGGCGGTCCCACCTGTCACTGACTGGGAGTCCCCAGTCAGCAGAGTTGACTAGTCAATTGGGTCCAGCGGGACCCAGTAGTCAGTGACTCAGCTTAAAACTAACAATTTATTTCCTTTAATTCAATGGTTCTAATTAAACAGCGGGTCCCACTGTCATACAAAGGGGAGGTAATTAAGCGCGTGATTAACCTAATCTAATGGTGCCACGTCAGCGTAACCACCGGTGCTAATCCGGCGGCTCCGGCAATCGCCGGCAGGCCGACTCCGGCCACGGGAGCTCGCGTGGATGGTGGCGTTAGAACGAGCGCTCCCGGGCGAGTCAAACGGTGGCCGTGGGGGAGCCGGTGGTGGGTTGTGGCGGCGGCGTCAGTGAGCGGGGCGGCGATGGAGCTTGGGCCTGCGGCGGGCACGGGGCGGCGGGCGCCAGCCGGGGTGAGCGAGGCCGGCAGGGGAGAGGGGAGCAGGGTGCGGCCCCGGACAAGAGCAACGCCGGCGAGGCGCGGGCATGCCGGGGCGGCCGGGCACGGCCGGTGCGGGATTGGGCGAGGCCAGCCACGAGCGACGGGGTCGAGCGGGCACGAGGAGCTGCGGGCGGCGTGCGGAAGTAGAGAGGGAAGATGGGAGGCGGCGGCTCACAGGGGCCGAGCGAGGATGGCAGCGAGCTCGGGGTGGTCCGGCGAGGCAGATCGATGAGGTGGACGACGACGGCCGTGGTTGGGGAAGAAGGCCGACGGCGACGTCTCGAGGCACTCCAGCTCAACCTAGCGCTTGCATACGGTGCAGAAGAGGACGGCGGTGCTCCTCGACTTCCTCCCGAGCGCCGGGGAGGCTTGTGGCGACGAGCACGGTGACGGCACGGCGATGGCGTTCGGGCGACAGAGGAGGGAAGAGAGCGAGCGAGGAGGAGGGGAATGGATAGGGTTCGGTGGGGGTGGGGGGTTAAGCAGGGGTGCAGCGGGGGTGGGCCGGCCGGCTGGTTGGTTAGCTTGGCCGGTTGGCCCAGCGGGGGGGGGGGATGTCTTTTATTTTTATCTTATTTTTCTTAGCTTTGTTTTTATTTACTTTTCTTTTTAGTTATTATTCCTTTCCATTTATTTTTTTAGTTTCCTCTTAGTTTCTGTTTTATAAAAATTATCACTAGTACCTAAACTTGCATTTATAATTATACTACTGCCATAGTAATTATTAACCCAAAACAAAATAGTTTAATATTTAATAAAATCCAATATGTATTTATTTAATTGTTTTAACTACTGTTTTAATTACCTAAGTGCATTTAAACCTTTTATAACAATGTGGTTTCTCCACCATTACTACTTATGCATTATTTGGCTCACTCCGAACATTTTAGTTTTAATATTTGAAAACTTTTATTGTTTGCTTTTTTTTTTGTTTGAATTCGAATTGGTTTTGAACTAACGCGATATTAACCACAGTAATCGAGGTGACGTGGCATCATTAGCAGAGGGTTACTGTAGCTTAATTATCCGGGCGTCACAGGCATAGCTGGTCACTTTGCCGTCTGCCAGCAGACGGCATAGCTGGTCACTTTGCCGTCTGCCAGCAGACGGCAAAATGACCAAATAGGCAGCCAGTGTTCCCAGTTTGCACAGGTGACTACCACGTGTCCTTTTTGCCATCTGCTAGCAGACGACAAAGCTCTTTGTCGTCCGCTAGCAGACGGCAAAGAGGCTATATATCCCCTGTTTTTATTTAAATCCAAATAATTAGACATGGTTTCAAACGCAGATATACATGCATACATATCCAACATATCCAACAGCATGTCCAACAACATATTTCATCAAATCCAACATATATATCCAACAACATAGTTCAACAAAGTCCAACATATCCATATATACATAACCAGAAACAAGTTTCCAACGACATATCCATATAGACATACATATCCAAACAAGTTTTCATATACAACCAGGAAGCACCAGAAGAATAGTACACTCCATGAATCCAAGCTTCCTCATGTAAAGCAAATCTGCAAATTGGGAAAGATGAAAGTTAGAAGAAGACGAAGAAGACTAGTTAGAAGAAGAAGAAGAAGAAGAAGAAGAAGAAAAAAAAGAAGAAGATTTTTTTCTTCTCTTTCTTTTTCTCCTCTCCTCTTCTTTATCTTCTTCTTCTAACTAAGGTAGGTAAAAATGCCATTTTATTTCTAAGGTAGGTAAAAATGCTAAGTGAAGGTCATTTTAGAGCTAAGCTAGGTAAATAGGTCATTTTGGAGCTTAGTAAGGTTATTATGTCATTTTCGAGGAAATAAGCTAAGTCTATATCATTTTGGAGGTAACAAAGATTATCATGACATTTTTAACCTAAGTATGCTAAGTATGTCATAAATGAACTGAATAAGCTAAGTATAGCTCATTTTTATCTAACTTAGGTAATTATGCCATTTAGGAGGAAAATAAGCTAAGTATCCATTTGTAAAGCAAAACACTAGAGAAAACTTACCCTCATCACAACAAATGTGAGGAAGATCGCAACTAAGGTAACAATTGATCCAACGGCATAATGATACCAAGCCTCATTATCATGGCATATTTTCTAATCTTCTTAAGCTTCAGGCGCATTGCATCCATCTTCAAGCTTCAGGCGCATTATCATCTTCATCTTGTGATCATCGATGACATCGGCAACATACAACTCCAATGTCATCTTCTGTTCTTCAATTCTTTTAATTTTTTCTTTCAAATACTCACTTTCTTTTTCAACTAAATTTAACTTCTCGACAAGAGGGTCGGTTTCAAATTCCGGTTCAAATACCTCCTAGATTAAAATATCTCTATGTCAACTTGATAGCCATAATTGTCATAAATGCGAAATGCAACAAATAGTTATGAAAGAGAATTTACCACATCCGAATCATAAAGCGGGCGAGGGCCGACGGGGACGGACATCAAGACCATGGCACTATGTATAAGAAACAATCATACAAAGTAAGAAAATTATACATACCAACTATATAAATCATACAATCATACAAATAACTATATAAATCAAGTACAACATAAAAATTTGAATACCTAATAATCACTATCGGTAATGACGTGCTCATCATCATCATCATTAATAAATCCATCATCATCATCGCTATCGGTAATGACGTGCTCATCATCATCATTAATAAATGCATCATCATGTGGAAGGCCACCTTTACGTAATCGTTCAAGCATTGGTGATCTGCTGTAGTAACTTCTTCTTCTTCCGGCTCTTCTTGTTCCGGCTCAAGGGTGCAGTCGGATTCACTATCATTGTCTACTTCAATGTTCTGGGGTGGAGTAGAGCGGTTCTTGAAATGTTTTTTTTGGAAAGACGTGTTTCTTGGAAGAATTCTCCTTCGACATATGTGTGTTGGCTAATGTGAGGTTCATAATCCTCTTCATTGGGAGGAGGTGGTCTAACACGTGGCGGCACTTCATAAACGACATCCCAACCACTGAGATTTGGATCACTTTGACAGGCCCACGGTAGATAGAAAACTTGGGTTGCCTGTTGAGCTGTAATATAGAAATCGGGAACATCCAAATGGGTGCTTTGTTTGATTTCGACTAGCCCTATATGTTCATGAGTCCTAGTAGTCTCCCTCGGCTAGAATCAATAACATCTGAAGACTACGGCGTTCGGTGGGTTTTCCCCATAGAATTGAAGTTCATAAATTGCTTCAACTCTTCCATAATACTCGATACCTCATTCGCCGATAGCAGAGACACAACAATTTGTAGACTTTCGGTCGGCCATTGTAACATCCCAAATTTTCAATTTCGAATGTTATACATTAGATCATCGTTGCATATCATATTTTATTGCATTTTGGCTTGATCCTAGAAATTCTACGCAACTCAAGGACCCAAGGAGAGAGTTGGGAATTTCGTTATTTTCATATTTGAGTTTTCTCAAATTTTGAAAAGAGGATCCTTTGATTTTAATTATTTTCTCTTCGAATATTTCTTTTATAAAAATAAAAAGAGAGAGGATAAAATGCCTTCCTCAAAATAAAGAAATATTGGAGATTTAATATTAAAATCAAATAAGATTTTTAATCGGAGTTTTATTACTATTTTATTTGAATTAGGAAAAAAATTGCATTTTTCAAAATTGCATTTTAGCCCCAAATAAATGTTCACCTTGTCCGGCCTATTTTTAGAGGACGGAGAAAATTTATTTCGGGATTTTTGGAGTCCGTTTAGTACTTCTTTTCTTTCTTTTTCTGCACGTCAGAATTATTAAAAAAAAAAGAAACCAACTCCGGGCCGTACCCGAGCGGGACTCCGCCCGGAGGGGCTTTATAAGCCGCAGCCCCGAGCCGCCCCAAGGCCCAGCCACCGCCGAAGCCTACCACCGCCCGAAACCCTAACCCTAACCGCGCGCCGCCGCCGACTCGCCGCCGCACCGCTGCCGCGCCTCGGCGCCGACCCGCCGCCGCGCCGTCGCCTCGTCATCGCCGGAGGTAGTCGCCGCCGCCGTTCTTGGTTTTCGGGAGAAAACCTATCAGGTTTTTTTCGAAAACCCTAGATCCTTTTTTTAGTTTCGGTTCGGTTTTTTTCGGTTTAGTTATTTAGCGGACGTTCGTCCGTACATTCGTTTTAACGAACGGTTTTTGCCCGTTTGCCGCAGATAATGAACGTTCGTTCGTTAGTCTGTTCGTCAGTTTTTCTTTTTCTCGAATTTATCGTGATTATTTTCGATCGCGATTTCTGATCTGATTTTTGTTTTAGTTTAACTTTTCGCTCGTTCATCGGAATCAGGCGATTCAAGCGCCTAGAGTTTTGTCTCGAAGCCCTCTTACTGTTTAACCAACTTAGACAAGTTTTTGCTACTGTAAAAATTGACTTTAGTCCAGATTAGCAAACGAAACTTGTTTCTTTCGCAGTTTGAGTTTCGTTGTTTCGTTTGATTTGATTCTTTTTGCAAATCGGAGTTCTTAAGTTGAACTTTCTGGTTAGATCTCTTATCTGAGTTTTACCCATGCGTTGTTGCTTGATTGCTTATTGGATTTTTTTTTTGCGATAGACTACCCGGAGTGCAAAGCGTGCTACTACGAGTCTCTAGGTTTCGCGGATCATCAGCAAGGCAAGTAACACTTTGATCATACCTCTTTACTACCCAGTTTTATTGCATTAGATCAATCCACTAACAATTGCATGGTTAGGATCTAATTTAATTTGTGTGTTTGGGAAGTAGATGAGGTAGTACCTATTCACCTGTTTATTATCAAACCTATGGGAGTTACTTCTACGTTGCTTATATTGCTATGCTATGCTCGTAGACGTGGTTTGGGTTTGAGAGTATTCATGACAGATGTGAGTATTATTAAGTAATGATTAACTTAAGGTGGCAACTTTAATACACATCTGGGTGGATTGAGGCACCTACGGAACCCAGTGATTGCCTGTATTTTTTTTGGAAATCCCGGGGTACCGTGTGATTCTCCTATGGACTGCCACCCAGGCTCAAAGGGATCATGAGATTATTCATGCTAGAAACTTCCGTGTGCAGCCACAATTCATTATGGGCTCTGGCATAGTTGAGTATGTTGTGTGACCTCTTTTAGTGGTAGACTAGCAGATATAGGGGATTTAGGTGGTACGGTCTACCCATCGAAAGAGTTAATGCTTCTGAAAGACTGTGTCTCGGTCATCCATTTCTCAAACACCATGTAGTGCGAGAAATCCAACGGAGGCGATCGAGTCTTGTGGGGAAAAGTGCGCAAACCTCTGCAGAGTGTACAAACTAATCATGGTTAGCCGTGTCCCCGGTTATGGACATCTTGAGTATCTGGTTCATTGGATTATCATGTGGATCTCATCACCTTTAATTATAAAACTTGATTGGGTTATTAATTACTTTTAATTGGAATTGAGATGGGGATTTACCATTGTCAATGTTTAACAACCACCATGATAGTTAAATAAAATTTATTCCTTTGTTGTAGGGAAAAAATGGCTTTTCGCAAAACATATTAACAATGCAGCCTCCACCAGCCATATATGCATGTAGTGATAGCTATTATTCTGTTTATTGCTCTTTTGTGTTACATTGCTAGCATATTCCATGTGCTGACCCATTTTCGGGCTACAACGTATCATGTTGCAGACTTTTCAGACGACGAGTAAGGTGCCTTAGGTCGTGGTCTTTCACTCAGTGATGCCGTTGTAGTTGATGGACTCACTTTATCTTCCAAGCCTTCCGCTGTTATCGTATTTAGATGGCTTTAAGCCATATTATTTTGTAATAAGTTCTCTTTTGAGACATTTGATGTAATAAGTGTGTGATTGCTACTCTGTTATAAATCCTTCAAGTAATGTGCGTGTCAGCATTACCGATCCAGGGATGACACTGATTCACAGAGATCAGACTGTTTGAGGTCTGGTCGCTACAAGATGGTATCAGAGCACATGTTGACTGTAGGACACGACCACTAAGCTAAAGCCCTAGATCACTACTCTCTTCTCATTTCTAACTTCTCCCCATTTTCTACTCTTTAGGATGGTGGGTGCAAGGATCAAGTTCACGCAACCGGATGAAGACACCCCTTTTGGACGTCACCTGAAGGAAGTCACTAGATACCTGAACACTGGAATACCAAGCTTCACAGGGACTTGCAACGCCACCTTACCAGAAGAAGATCGTTGGATGATTCAAGTTCAAGTTCGAGGAAGGACGTTTACGCCGGTCACTGAGCCCATAGAGTTTTCCTTTGATGCACCAACCTGGAGTCTAGGAAAGAGTATGGCAGCCCACATTACCATGGGACGCATTGGAGAAGTTTACCACAATGATCTCAAGTATACTATCTATCAGATTTGTGGGCGCCGAGATGAGCAATGGGAGATGATCAGCACTAGGAAGGATAGATCGATTGCAGCTTTCATCCAGGAGTTAAACCAACACATTCGACGCCAGGAGAACCAGATGTGCGCAGTCATGGCAGATTTGAAGCAGGCAATGACAAGGATCACGGAACTGGAGGAAGAACTCAAGGCTACTTGCGAGGATTATATGGAGGAAATCGTCGTACTAGTGGAGAAGAATGACGACCTGACAAGGAAGCTGGGAGTATTCATGGGAGACCCCGCGCCAGGAGGAGAAGACGACAGTTCCACTTGCCCGGAGAACTACATCATCATCATCGACGACACCGACTCGGATCCCGACGACAGCGATGATGACTATGTTGATGAAGCAGGAGCAGATATCATGGAGTCCTCGACCGATCAATTTTTCTAGTTGACCACCAAATTCGTAGTAGAATTCCACCATGTATATAGTATAGTCCGAGAACTTTTGTAACGATAGTTTTTAGACCGATTGTATGCCCTTGTTTGATTGATTGAGTGGTATGTTTGTGTTTGTCTCATGTGCATATGGGTAGTGTTTCCCCCCTAGACCTCATTCTACTCTGTTTTCTCACCTTTTCTAAACCTAGCAGATGCCTCCGAGACGCGACAATGGATTTGCTTTCCCACCAGAGCTCACTCAGTTAATCCAGCAGCAGAATGCATTGATGCAGATACTAGTCCAGAATCAGAACCAGGGGAACAACAACAACAACAACAACCCACCCCCACCACCACCAGTTGATCACTTAGCCCGTTTTCTTAGGCTAAATCCGCTGGTGTTCTCCAGTAGCACCGAGCCGATTGTTGCAGATGATTGGCTCCGCAAGATTGAAAGGGAGTTGACTACTGCAGGATGCACAGATGCGGAGAGAGTGCGTTTTGCCGCACATCAGCTTGATGGACCCGCATCATCATGGTGGGAGAATTTCATAGTCACTTACCCCATCGACACTATGACATGAGATCAGTTTCAGCAGGCTTTTCGCACTGCCCATGTATCAACAGGAGCTATGTCCATGAAGAAGCGCGAGTTTCGCAACTTACGCAAGGGAGGACGCACTGTTGGCCAGTATGTGGATGAATTTAATAAGCTAGCACGTTATGCCCCAAATGACGTCGCTACAGATGCAACTAAGCAGGAGAAGTTTCTGGAAGGACTGAATGATGAGCTGAGCATGCAGTTGATGGTGGCAAATTTCAATCATTACCAGGAGTTGGTAGACAAAGCTCTCATGATTGAAGGGAAGCAACAGCAGATAGACAACCGCAAGAGGAAGTTGTTCGCACACGAACACGTCACCGTGTACCCTCGACGCCGGGGGTGATGCACCGCAACTCGCGTCGAAGGAGGTCCGACCGGCAGCGCGATACGCAGAACAGCCGGCAGACGCTTTTGTAGACCCGAAGCCCCGCTTACCCGGGAGGGACCCCGTCAGGGCTCGCGGCGGCTATGGGCTACTCCAGGTCGATTCACTCGCCCCTAGAGCCTCGTGATTCCGCAGCCCTCCGGCATGAAGAACTAGCGAAGAACGAGAAGAAAGATACAAGGGAGAGATAAAAAGTAGATGAACAGAAAAAGTAGTAGATGTGTTTATTCGATTGGTGTTGTTTCAATCGGCCGTCACCCCCAACATATATAAGAGGCGGCTGGACTTCCCGTACAAGCAAAGGATTCATCTAGGTTTTCCTTACAAGAAAATTACATTAATTCACGTCCAGAAACCCTAGTCAAATTCGGATTGGTTTTATCCGAACTTTCCAAAACTGTTCGGCTTAAACTGGCTGAACCTTGCGGGTCCTTTTTGTGGTAGTAAACGACCTCGGATGGAAACGAGTCCAAAAGCAAGGACGTCGATAACTGCCACACGTGTGGCAGGAAAGGAGATGCACCACACGACTCTAATGCAAATAGATTGCCACATCATCGCATGCATGCATGCGAGAATCTTTTTGGATTTTCAGTTTTTAAAATGTTTTATCTCTTAAATGAAAAATCTGATTAAAGATCCGTTTTCACCATTAAATCCCTCGCGACGAGATCTTCAAAACTAGATCTCATATCGATATATTTCGGCGAATTTTTTTATAGTTAAAAGTTGCCATGTCTATTGCACATGAATTGCCATGATATTTACACTGAAGTTGCCATGATATGTTTCAACTATTTTCTTTTACATTTAAAACTAAATTTTAACATATTATAAAACAGAGAATCAAGAAACTAGACTTGCCATGCATCATAAACTAAAATTGCCATGGTACATGCACTTAAAATTGTCATGGTTCAATAAAAAATATATTTCCATGGTCAAAATACTGGAATTGCCATCATCAAAAAACAAAAATTGCCATGATCTACAAACTAAAATTGCCACATGGAAACTTTAGTTTAAGCACTATGGCAACTATAATGAAAACATCATGGCAACTTCTGGGCAAAAAAAATTCGTCGAAACATATCAACATGGGGTCTAGTTTTGAAGATCTCGTCGAGACGGATTTAATGGTGAAAACGGATTTTGAGTTCGCTTTTTTATTTAGAAGATAAAACAGTTTTAAGCCTTAAACCAAAAAGATTTCTGCTGATGTCACCTATTCATACGTGGCAAAATGAGTGGTGATGGAGGCGTGTGGGCGACCTGCAAACACCCACACGTGTGGGCGTTAGTTTTTCCGAAAAGCAGTCTTGACCGTTTCGACGAGACGAACATCTTTCATGTTGAACGTTTTTTCATCAGAAGTCATCTCGAGGGTCAAATCGCTCGCGTAAAACAGCTAATTACTCACGCAGCTCATCAGACATACCCACATATGTGTCTGGTTCCGGGCGTCATATTTTCTTCGCTGAAGGGTCTCGCTGTGCGGGCTCTATCTTTTGCATGCGACCTCGGATTAGGACGATCTTTATATCAAAATCGATCGCTTCGACAAGACGCACAACTCCCGTGTAGTACACTTTTCTATATGAGGCCATCTGAATGACCTTTCGAGCCCATCTCCAACTTCTGGTCGGATTGACTTTGACATCCTCCACCCCGGCAAGCTTTCCACTCCAGCAAGCTTTCCACACCGGCACGGTTTCTACCCGACAAGCTTTCACCCCGGCAAGGTTCCACCCCGGCAAGGTTTACACCCCAGCAAGGTTTCTACCCGGCAAGCTTTCTACTCCGGCAAACTTTCACCCCGGCAAGGTTTCCACCCCGGCAAGGTTTCTACCCCGGTAAGCTTTCACACCGGCAAGGTCTCCACTCCAGCAAGCTTTTCACGCCGGCAAGGTCTCCATCCCAGTAAGCTTCATTCAGCCGGCAAAGGCCGAATAACTCACGCGACCCATCAGACACCACCTAGGTGGGTGTCTGGTCCCTTGCGTCACTTTTCACTCAGGACCGGTCCGCAAAGTGTTGCCTCTAACTTTTTCATACGAACTCGGATTGGGATGATTTATATATCAAAATCGATTGCCTCTATGAGACGAAGACAATTCCTTTAGAGTGGTCCTTCATCCGAGGTCGTATTGAAGGCATAATCGGCCAAAAAGCACTCAGAACACTAAATTCTGCCACTCGGAGTACAGTTTCGGCCCCTAGGATGAGGTCGGATGTCGATGAATTAAACATCAAAGTCGTTCCACTCGATGACGTGAAACTTTTCATGCTGAAAACCCTTTCACTCGAGGCCATCTCTTTTGCTTTTTATGCCGTGCCAAAATCAGGTGTCAACACATGCCCCCCTGTTTTCTGGCAGAGTTTGCATGCCAGAAAATACTTCATCCAAGCACGATGTCAACACTACATCAGCTGTGCATGCTAAGGACCATAATTGTTATCGGCCATATGCTTAGGCTTGTTGATGATTGGGTAGAGCCTTTTTAGATAACAGTCGTTTGAGAACAACCATTGGATGTCACGAATGCCTTCAGGTAAGTTTCTCATGTCAAACCTGACTTGGCCTTTATCCAAATAATCCATGGGGATATGAGAACCATTCGACGATACCGGCTGTCGAATAATTATGTCTATGCTCCTCAAAGGAACTTTCAACTATTCTGTGACTCAATTCATTATTGATCAAAATGCTCTGTCAAGCCTCCGCCGAACAACGTCTATCTCCGAACTTGGATCCTGCAGATAAGAGATGCTTTCTCCAGCCGGCCATACGACTCGCACTAGATCCATCAGTGGCCGAGTGAACCCTAGAGTTGGTTGTAACTCCTCACGGACCGACTTTAATAGCAAGTCAGTTGTGAACTTGCCGTACGAGCCGGTCACAGAAAACATCGGTTGTAATAACCAGATGTGTATTGTATTAACCCGTTTGGTGAGTCAACAAGGTCAACATTCAAGTGATTCGTCGATGCATATAAAGATGACATCCGTTGGAGAGCTGGCAACGAATCATTGTGAACTTTGATGCATGCAACCCCTATAGTGATTAGAAGTCCTTTAGCTTGAATAGCACATCATATTCGGCTTGATTATTAGCGTGTAAGATCTAGTCGGCATGAAGTCTTCAATTCCAACTGTGAAGAAATATGTCAATAATGAGGACTCCCGGCACTGCTAAGCTGAATCAAGAAAATACTTTCCACGATACTTTGACTAGGCATCCAGTGAGCGCCGACTGATAAATGTGATGTCACGCCCCGTTCCTTCGGTCTCCTGAGTCAACATTGCTTCTCTCCCCGAGTGAACAGAGCTTCGTTCATCTCGGTGACTCACTTTCTCTGGATCCTGCAATAAACCAACAAAAGGAGTCGGCAACTTTTGTTGCACTAGACCCTCGATTAGTGACCAAATAATTAGTTGGCTTTGCCGGTGTTGGCAAAACTAAGAATCGGCTTTTGGAATACGAGATACACCGCAATGAGCACTATTAGCCAGATGCCAGCTTTGTCAACACAATGTACTTCTTTAGGGCGATATGCAAATATCGGCCATATGTCCTTATCTCATAGGACCTAGTCCACCCGTCCACCAAAGTGTGAATAGCCGAAGTAATTCAGATGTTTCGGCTGGGGATAAGTTCTGAGACGCTGGCTTTGATGGACCAGTTGAAGAACATGGACGATGTGCCATTTGGAGCCTCCTATAGTGAGATGAAAATTGTCGACTCCGCTTACCGGCTTCACACTTGTCCTCCTTTACTCCTGCCAACTTCGCAACAGGAGATGTGATGCCACTCTTAACTCGAGAGTTTCCCTGGGGAATCCAAGCCATGTTCCTCTTCTCCAACTCTCTAGCCCTGAGCCACTTCAGCTTTCTTTCTTGCCAATGTGATCAGCCGAGTGAGCGTCCCGGCTGTGATTTTGTTTTATGCACTGGCAATTTCTTTCTATCTTTGGGCATCTCCGGCTTGGGTTGTCCAAACTCGGCGATTGGATCCATGAATGTTACTGGCTTCACTTTCTTGTCCTTAGTAGCCACCATAGACTCGGTTGGTTTTCTGTCGTCTGGAGTCGGATCTGAAATAGCACATTTGCGGCCATCCTTTTTCACTCGGTATACTTGGTTGACCGCGTCCATCTTCTTCGTTGAGCTCCGGACCGATTCTTTTTGGTTGAGTCGGTCTTTAACATGTTGTTGTTGAACAAACGACGATCCTCTCGGAGCTGCATAATTTTGCCGAGGTGGTTTAGAATATGATGGACGGTGTGCGCTTGATTTATACTTGTCCCATGATTGATATGAATAATAGTCAGCATGGGGAGGAATCCATGACACTGGTATTGGTGGCCCAAAAGGAGGATATGGAGTCTGCTTGCTCAACTTCTTCCTTCGCCAATCCCGGTCTTCAGATTTATGCCTTGGGGCGACTTCAATGCTTTTGTTTCACGTGGCCGATAAGCACTCTTTGCCTCACTTATCTTCTGATATTTTTCTAATAACTGCGCGAAAGTGACTTTCGGCTTTTTACCTTTGTGCTTACCATTGCCTTTGCTTTCTTTAATTGTGCGTGCATCGGTTTTCGAATTTTCTCGTTGCCCCCCAGTACTAGATGTCGCCATTGTAGCTTTGATGGAATTCCCGTCTTCAAGATTGCTGTTGATGCACCTTTTAAACATATCCTTGCTCGAAGACTTGACCCCATCATCATTGGTGTGTGCCTGCTGATCTTTAGATGAATCAGCTTGAGATAGCCGAGTCAACATTTGATCGCCATCAAGGCCAATCTGATCTGACTGGCCATATGATCGTGCCTCAACAAACTCCAATTGTCTCAATTGTGCAGCTTGATGAATCACGTTGTTGTCTTTGATATTCTCTTCAAACAAACATTGCATTTGTTCTTGTCCTGATGGCTCGACATCGTGATCAATTATAATAGGATTAGTCGACGACGCACCAATGATGTGATCACCTAGGCCCGGACCGAAGGTACACTGCTCTTCCATTAACTGATACTGTGATACTGGCTCTGACACAAAACAACCGAGCAGTGCCGGCTTAGCGTCATCCAACTCGGCTATGCATTGATTTTCATCCTATTTTCCCGATGCTTTTGAATCGGCTATCTCGAAGGACTTTGGACCTGGCTTTACGTTTCTGCAACCAAAATAATTACAGAATATACGTCTCATCCGAGACCAAATGTTAGCCAGGCATGAAACAAACAAAGTTGTCCATATGAATATAAAGTTCAGTTGGCATGACAGGAACAACTTTGGTTTTGATAAGTTGTCACTATTAGCCTCTATGAATGATACCATGTGTTGACTATCATGATCATTCCTAACAAACAGGTTACTCATTTCGATTGGTCTTTCAAAATTAATTAGAATCTTACTAACAGGTGTATCAACAATATGATTTTGAACGAATCGAAAATTGAATAAACTGTCTGCTAGGTGTACCTTTGTGAAGTCGTTGGACGGAGAAAATAGTTGCACCGCTGGAACAATACCTTTCTATACTTCTGAATAATTCTCCAACGCCTCTTCCTCTTTTTCTGGATCTCGTGCCTCATCACTTGGATTGCCTGAGTAGATTTCACTCGGATTGCCCGAGTATATTTCACTCGGCCGCTCTTCGTCAGCTGAACTTCGTTCAGGTGCACGCTCTGGTTCTTGATCTTCATCACCAGCCAAACTTTGTTTGGCCATATAACTTTTCTCTTGATGCTCATCAATTTCTTTGGCACGGAAATCATAGGGCAGCATGTAAGCTCCCTCACATCCAAAAAAAATCTAACACGGCCAATTTGTTGCATTTACCATTCCTTTGCTCGGCGAATCTTGCATCTTCTGTTTTAGTACATGCGACAATAATTGGCTTGATGCACTCGACTTTAGCCGACGATGCACTCGTCTGGAACGATGCACTCGGCTGGCATGATGTACTCAGATGGGTCGATGCACTCGGCTGGTATGATGTACTCGGTATGGACTCTATGCACTCGGCTGTAACCGTCTCTGTGCTCAATTTGGTTTCAACTGAATCCACCATCGTCTTTGCTTTAAAACAATCGTTCCACTCGGCTGTAGATGACTTAGTAATATTTGACTCAGTTTCAACCGAATCAACCATATTAGCCGAGTGAACTCTTTCTTGCTAATTTACTTGCAAACCTTCTTGCTTCAATATCGCAGAAGGGCCAATATAGTTGCTGCATGGAGGAAGGGACTTGATGTATTCTTGCAAATCTTCCTCATCACGCTTCTTCTTGAGTGCTTCATAAGCCTGTCGATATTCTGTTGGTAATTCCTCAAGGGTATGTGTAGTAAATTCGTTAACGCAATTCCCTGTGAGCTCTAGCTTGATCTTGTCCACTTGGGCCACATAATTTTCTTTAAACTCAGCCCTGCTTGGATCGGCTTGCCCCCCAATACTTTTAGGATCTTTCGGCAATGAATTGATGTTGCCGAAATTTTGCGATTGTATAGGGGGTGTATAACATGTTGTAATGATAGGTGAAGACATGTGCATTGTCGTTGAATATTTTCTCTCGCCAATTTGATCAATCAGCAACACTTTGTCTTCTTTCAACACCCTAGCTCTTATTGCCTCATAATCATGAACCAATCCCTTGTCGTGCTGCTCAAGGCAAATAGCACTAATCTTCTTATTTTGGGCTAAACTTTTTAATGCAGCTAGAGCCAACTCATCTCCTGCAATATTAGGCACATATGCTCCTGCAGAATCTCCATTCACTCGGCCAAGGTGATCCGAGTCATGAACATTTTTAGTTTCATATGCCACTGAATAATTAATATCACGAGGTGTACTATATGATGTTTGAGGATAACCGACCAAATAGCTAATGGAAGCACGGCCGATTCCCCCATCCATCGGCATGTTTGGGGATGAACCCGCATATTGCGAGTCGGCTACCGATGGATAAAACTGCGAGACGCCCTCCTGTACATGAGGTGTCATATATTGATCACTTGAACAAACCGTGTTGTTCACCGGCATATTGAAAGATGTTGCCGATGCACGAAAGTTCATATTCATAAGTTGGATGTCGCGATTCGGTAAATTCCAAGTTTCTCCAACGGAATAACTAGTCGGCCTTTGCTCGTTAGGGCTAGCCGACATGACTTGTCCGTTGAAAGATCTAGCAACATCAACATAATGGCTATTTGCATCTACGTAAGGAGATTGATGATACATGTTACCGTTGTAGATTGCAGCTGCTTGATGACTCCCTCCTCATAGCAAGAACAGGCTGGAGACTGTTCAAAGCTTTATCCCCAGCGGAGTCGCCAAAAAGTGTGTTGACACATGAACACGTCACCGTGTACCCTCGACACCGGGGGTGATGCACCGCAGCTCACGTCGAAGGAGACCCAACCGATAGCACGATACACAGGACAGTCGGCGGGTGCTTTTGAAGACCCGAAACCCCACACGCCCGGGAGGGACCCCGTTAGGGAGTGCGGCGGCTATGGGCTGCCCTAGGCCGATTCGCTCACCCCTAGAGCCTCGTGGATCGCTGCCCTCCAACGCAAAGAACGAGAAAGAAAGATACAAGGGTAGGGGATAAAGATAGATGAACACAAAAGTGTAATAGATTGATTGGTTCGATTGGTGTTGTTTCAATCGGCCGTCACCCCCAACATATATAAGAGGTGGCTGGACTTCCCGTACAAGCAAAGGATTCATCTAGGTTTTCCTTACAAGAAAATTACATTAATTCACATCCAGAAACCCTAGTCAAATTCGGATTGGTTTTATCCGAATTTTCCAAAACTGTTCGGCTTAAACTGTCTGTACCTTGCGGGTCCTTTTTGTGGTAGTAAACGACCTCGGATGAAAACGAGTCCCAAAGCAATCTTGACCGTTTCGACGAGACGAACATCTTTCATGTTGAACGTTTTTTCATCAGAAGTCATCTCGAGGGTCAAATCGCTCGCGTAAAACAGCTAATTACTCACGCAGCTCATCAGACATACCCACATATGTGTCTGGTTCCGGGCGTCATATTTTCTTCGCTGGAGGGTCTCGCTGTGCGGGCTCTAACTTTTGCATGCGACCTCGGATTGGGACGATCTTTATATCAAAATCGATCGCTTCGACCAGACGCACAACTCCCATGTAGAACACTTTTCTATACGAGGCAATCTGAATGACCTTTCGAGCCCATCTCCAACTTCTGGTCGGATTGACTTTGACATCCTCCACCCCGGCAAGCTTTCCACTCCGGCAAGCTTTCCACACCGGCACGGTTTCTACCCGGCAAGCTTTCACCCCAGCAAGGTTCCACCCCGGCAAGGTTTACACCCCAGCAAGGTTTCTACCCGGCAAGATTTCTACTCCGGCAAACTTTCACCCCGGCAAGGTTTCCACCCCGGCAAGGTTTCTACCCCGGTAAGCTTTCACACCGGCAAGCACGCCGGCAAGCTTTCCATGCCAGCAAGGTCTCCACTCCGGCAAGCTTTTCACGCCGGCAAGGTCTCCATCCCAGCAAGCTTCATTCAGCCGGCAAAGGCCGAATAACTCATGCGACCCATCAGACACCACCTAGGCGGGTGTCTGGTCCCTTGCGTCACTTTTCACTCAGGACCGGTCCGTGAAGTGTTGCCTCTAACTTTTTCATACGAACTCGGATTGCGATGATTTACATATAAAAATTGATTAGCTCGACGAGACGAAGACAATTACTTTAGAGTGCTCCTTCATCTGAGGTCGTATTGAAGGCATAATCGGCCGAAAAGCACCCAGAACACTAAATTCTGCCACTCGGAGTACAGTTTCGGCCCCTAAGATGAGGTCGGATGTCGATGAATTAAACATCAAAGTCGTTCCACTCGATGATATGAAACTTTTCATGCTGAAAACGCTTTCACTCGAGGCCATCTCTTTTGCTTTTTATGCCGTGCCAAAATCAGGTGTCAACAGAAGTATGGACAAGGGAAGTATAATTCTGGAGCTCATCAGAGGCCCCGTTTCACCCCGAACTCAGGAGGACTTGTCCATAACCATGGAAGTCACAATCACACTAGAGGGAGTTCGCATAACCATAGTGGCGCCAAGAATGGGAATGGTAATGGAGGAAGCAACGAACAGAACCGTTCCAACCCGGCAACGCCCGCCAAGAAAGATCTAAGCCACGTTACTTGCTACAAGTGCTAGAAGACTGGACATTACGCCAATGAATGTCTTGAAGCTAAGAATGGAAACGGCAATGGAAGCTCTGGGAAGAAGCCCAACCCTTTCACTAGAGGACAAGTGAACCACGTTAGTGTGGAGGAGGTTGAAGCCCAACCCGATGCAGTAATAGGTAAGTTTTTGGTTAAGTCATTTACTGCAGTCGCACTTTTTAATACTGGTGCATCACATTCATACATATCAAGGGGGTTTGTGGATAAGTTTAAACTGCCAACCCAAGCCCTTAGGTCACCCATGTTAGTAACCTCGCCAGGAGCAGAGTATATGGCTATCCTATGGTGTGATCGGTTACCATTAAGGATTGGTAACTACCTGTTTCCCTCAGACCTAATAGTATTGGAGTCACAAGGACTGGATGTGATATTAGGCATGGATTGGTTATCGAAGTATGGAGGGAACATTGACTGTGCCAGTAAGTCGACTTTGCTCACCACCCCAGAAGGAAGAAGGATAAAGTATGTATCCCAGCATGTGCCGAATAGGACTCAAGTGAATTCCCTATCAGGAGTTGTACAGGAGGAAGTACCAGTGGTGAAGGATTTTCCGGATGTATTTCCCGAAGAGTTGCCAGGCATGACACCGGATAGAGACATTGAGTTTTTGATTGAGCTTTTGCCAGGCACAGGGCCAATATCTAAGAGACCGTACAGAATGCCCGCAAAGGATTTGGAGGAAATTAAGAAGCAGATTAAGGAGTGACTGGATAAAGGCTATATTCGCCCAAGTTCGTCGCCCTGGGGATCCCCAGTACTTCTAGTGGAAAAGAAGGATGGATCGTTAAGGATGGTTGTTGATTATCGAGGATTGAATGAGGTGACGATCAAGAAGAAGTACCCACTACCGATGATCAATGATTTGTTTGATCAGCTGCAAGGAGCTAAGGTGTTTTCCAAAATCGATCTGCGATCAGGGTACCACCAGCTGAAGATTCGAGAGCAGGATATACCTAAGACAGCTTTTACCATGAGGTACGGGCTATATGAGTATACCGTTATGTCATTTGGCCTGACTAATGCACCTGCCTATTTTATGAACATGATGAACAAGGTGTTTATGGAATTTTTGGATGAGTTCGTTGTGGTGTTCATTGATGATATTTTGGTCTACTCAAAGAATGAAGAAGAACATAAAGAGCATTTGCGTTTGGTACTTGGGAAGCTCAGAGAACATCAGCTATACGCCAAGTTCAGCAAGTGTGAGTTTTGGCTGAAGGAAGTTGGATTCCTTGGACATGTTATATCCGGAGAAGGAATAGCAGTAGACCCCACCAAAGTTGTCACTGTGACAAATTGGGAGTCACCCACGTCAGTCGGAGAGATTCTGAGTTTTCTTAGACTCGCAGGATACTACCGGAGGTTCATTGAAAATTTGTCAAAGATTGCAAAGCCCATGACGGAGTTGTTGAAGGACACCAAGTTCAAATGGACTGAGTGAGGCCAGTTTTCAGGAGTTGAAGAAACGCTTGGTTACATCACCAGTGTTGATTCTGCCAGATCAACGCAAGGATTACGAAGTGTATTGCGACGCTTCTCGTCGAGGACTTGGAGCCGTACTTATGCAGGAGGGAAGAGTTGTTTCATATGCCTCACGATAGCTTAAACCCCATGAGTTAAATTGTGCTACGCATGATTTGGAGTTAGCAGCCGTAGGGCATGCGTTGAAGGCTTGGAGACATTTTCTCATCGGGAACCATTGTGAGGTATACACGGATCACAAGAGTTTAAAGTATATCTTCACGCAGAAGGAGTTGAATCTCAGGCAGAGGAGATGGTTGGAACTCATTAAGGATTATGATATGAGGTTTCATTATCATCCTGGAAAGGCTAACGTAGTAGCCGATGCGTTGAGCCGCAAAAGTCATGTCAATACACTCATGACCGGAGAATTACCCAAGGAGTTGGCAGATGACCTACGCGAGCTATGTTTGGAAATTGTTCCGAGAGGTTATGTAGCAGCTTTGGAGATTCAATCTACTTTGATGGATAAGATTAGAGAAGCTCAGAAGAAGGACAAGGAGATTGCTGAGATAAAGGAAAGAATGAGCAAAGGAAAGGCCAAAGGATTCCGTGAGGATGAGCATGATACCTTATGGTTTGAGGACCGCGTATATGTGCCAAATGATCAGGAGATCAGGAAACTGATTTTGCAGGAGGCATATGATTCGCCATATTCGATTCACCCAGGAAATACCAAGATGTACCTAGATTTGAAGGATAGTTTCTGGTGGACCGGAATGAAGAAAGATATTGCGGAGTATGTAGCAGTTTGTGATGTATGTCAGAGAGTGAAGGCAGAACATCAGAAGCCAGCAGGATTGCTACATCCATTGCCGGTACCCGAATGGAAGTGGGATAAACTAGGCATGGACTTTATCACGAGATTACCCAGGACTCGTTCAGGATATGACTCGATATGGGTTGTAGTCAATCGTTTGACGAAGGTAGCTCATTTCATCCTAGTGAAGACCACTTACACCAGTGCAAAGTTGGCAGATATACATGACCAGGATCGTATGTCTGCATGGAGTTCCGAGGACCATTGTATCAGATAAAGGAACCCAGTTCACCTCAAAGTTTTGGAATCAGTTGCATGAAACTTTGGGAACCAGGCTAGAGTTTAGTACAGCTTTTCACCCGCAGACAGATGGACAAACTAAGAGAGTCAACCAGATTCTGGAGGACATGTTGAGAGCTTGTGCGCTAGATTATAGGTCTAGTTGGGACGATAATTTGTCGTATGCAGAGTTCTCTTACAACAACAACTATCAAGCCAGTTTGAAGATGGCCCCTTTCGAAGCACTGTACGGAAGGAGGTGCAGAACACCATTGTTGTGGGACGAAGTTGGAGACCGACAGTTGTTTGGACCAGATTTGATTAAAGAACCTGAAGAGAAGGTTAAGCTGATTCGCGATAGACTCAAGGTAGCCCAGTCCAGGCAGAAGAGTTATGCGGATTCTAAACGCAAGGAGACAGTTTACGTAGTTGGAGACAGAGTGTATCTTCGTGTATCACCACTTCGAGGAGTGAAGCGTTTTGGAGTTAAGGGAAAGTTAGCACCACGTTTTGTGGGACCATACCAAGTTTTAGAACGTATGGGAGAAGTTGCTTACAAGTTGGAGTTGCCTGAAGGATTGTCAGGAGTTCACGACGTATTCCATGTTTCTCAGTTGAAGAAGTGCCACTTAGAGATGGTTGATATCCCTCTGAGAGATACGATACCACTGGAAGCGATACAGTTGGATAGAGACTTGACATATGAGGAGAAACCAGTCAAGATACTCGAGTTTGCTAGCCGAGTTACACGCAGCAAAGTAATCAAATTCTGCAAAGTTCAGTGGAGTCACCATACCGAAGATGAAGCCACCTGGGAACGAGAGGAAGACCTACGGAAGGATCACCCTCACCTGTTTTCTAACCCAACCCGAATCTCGAGGGCGAGATTCATCTTAAGGGGGGTAGGTTTGTAACATCCCAGATTTTCAATTTGGAATGTTATACATTAGATCATCATTGCATATCATATTTTATTGCATTTTGGCTTGATCCTAGAAATTCTACGCAACTCAAGGACCCACGGAGAGAGTTGGGAATTTCGTTATTTTCATATTGGAGTTTTCTCAAATTTTGAAAAGAGGATCGTTTGATTTTAATTATTTTCTCTTCGAATATTTCTTTTCTAAAAATAAAAAGAGAGAGGATAAAATGACTTCCTCAAAATAAAGAAATATTGAAGATTTAATATTAAAATCAAATAAGATTTTTAATTGGAGTTTTATTGCTATTTTATTTGAATTAGGAAAAAATTGCGTTTTTCAAAATTCATTTTAGGCCCAAGTAAATGTTCACCTTGTCCGGCCTATTTTTAGAGGACGGAGAAAATTTATTTTGGGATTTTTGGACTCTGTTTAGTATTTCTTTTCTTTCTTTTTCTGCACGTCGGAATTATTAAAAAAAAAGAGAAATCGACTCCGGGCCGTACCCGAGCGGGACTCCGCCCGGAGGGGCTTTATAAGCCGTAGCCCCGAGCCGCCCCAAGGCCCAGCCACTGCCGAAGCACACCGCCGCCCCAAACCCTAACCCTAACCGCGCCCCGCCACCGCCACCACGCCGCGGGCCGCCGACGCCGCCGAGCCTCGCCGCCGCACTGCCGCGTCGCTCGCCGCCGCACCGCCGACGACTCGCCGTCGCACCGCTGCCGTGCCTCGCTGCCTCGCCGCAGCCCCACCGCCGCGCCGTCGCCTCGTCGTCGCTGGAGGTAGTCGCCGCCGCCGTTCTCGCTTTTCGTGAGAAAACCGATCGGGTTTTTTTCGAAAACCCTTGATCCGTTTTTTTAGTTTCGGTTCGGTTTTTTTGGTTTAGTTATTTAGCGGACATTCGTCCGTACGTTCATTTTAATGAATGGTTTTCGCCCGTTTGCCGCAGATAACGAACGTTTGTTCGTTAGTCTGTTCGTCAGTTTTTCTTTTTCTCGGATTTATCGTGATTATTTTCGATCGTGATTTCTGATCCGATTTTTGTTTTTGTTTAACTTTTCGCTCATTTGTCGGAATCAGGCAATTCAAGCGCCTAGAGTTTCGTCTCGAAGCCCTCTTACTGTTTAACCAACTTAAACAAGTTTTTGCTACAGTAAAAAATTGACTTTAGTCCAGATTAGCAAACAAAGCTTGTTTCTTTCGCAGTTTGAGTTTCGTTGTTTCATTTGATTTGATTCTTTTTGCAAACCGGAGTTCTTAAGTTGAACTTTCTGGTTAGATCTCTTATCTGAGTTTTACCCATGCGTTGTTCCTTGATTGCTTATTGTATGTTTGTTTGTTTGCAATAGAATACCCGGAGTGCGAAGCGTGCTACTACGAGTCTCTAGGTTTCGCGGATCATCAGCAAGGCAAGTAACACTTTGATCATACCTCTTTACTACCCAGTTTTATTGCATTAGATCAATCCACAAACAATTGCATGGTTAGGATCTAATCTAATTTGTGGGTTTGGGAAGTAGATGAGGCAGTACCTATTCACCTGTTTATTATCAAACCAATGGGAGTTACTTCTACGTTGCTTATATTGCTATGCTATGCTCGTAGACGTGGTTTGGGTTTGAGAGTATTCATGAAAGATGTGAGTATTATTAAGTAATGGTTAACTTAAGGTGGCAATTTTAATACACATCTGGGTGGATTGAGGCACCTACGGAACCAAGTGATTGCCTGTTTTTTTTGGAAATCACGGGGTACCGTGTGATTCTCCTATGGACTGCCAGCCAGGCTCAAAGGGATCACGAGATTATTCATGCTAGAAACTTCCGTGTGCAGCAACAAGCCATTATGGGCTTTGGCATAGTTGAGTATGTTGTGTGACCTCTTTCAGTGGTAGACTAGCAGATGTAGGGGATGTAGGTGGTACGGTCTACCCATCGAAAGAATTAATGCTTCTGAAAGACTGTGTCTCGGTCATCCGTTTCTCAAACACCATGTAGTGCGAGAAATCCAATGGAGGCGATCGAGTCTTGTGGGGAAAAGTGCGCAAACCTCTGCAGAGTGTACAAACTAATCATGGTTAGTCGTGTCCCCGGTTATGGACATCTTGAGTATCTGGTTCATTGGATTATCATGTGGATCTCATCACCTTTAATTATAAAACTTGATTGGGTTATTAATTATTTTTAATTGGGATTGAGATGGGGTTTACCATTCTCAATGTTTAACAACCACCATGATAGTTAAATAAAATTTATTCCTTTGTTGTAGGGAAAAATTGGCTTTTCGCAAAACATATTTACCATACAGCCTCCACCAGCCATATATGCATGTAGTGATAGCTATTATTCTGTTTATTACTCTTTTGTGTTACATTGCCAGCATATTCCATGTGCTGACCCATTTTCGGGCTGCAACGTATCATGTTGCAGACTTTTTAGACGACGAGTAAGGTGCCTTAGGTCATGGTCTTTCACTAAGTGATGCCGTTGGAGTTGATGGACTCACTTTATCTTCCAAGCCTTCTGCTGTTATCGTATTTAGATGGCCTTAAGCCATATTATTTTGTAATAAGTTCTCTTTTGAGACATTCGATGTAATAAGTGTGTGATTGCTACTCTGTTATAAATCTGTCAAGTACTGTGCATGTCAGCATTACCGATCCAGGGATGGCATTGATGCACAGAGATCAGACTGTTTGAGGTCTGGTCGCTACAGCCATAGATAGCTCTTTGCCATAGGTAGGAAAGCGATACCCGTTGATGTCGTATTTGTCAAATGAACGGACCTTATAGTCAAAACCATTAACTACTTGTCTCAATTCAGAATCCATAATCTCTGAATTAGCCTACAAGTTTAATACAAAAGGATTGTTGCATTAGTCGCAAATTAGCCAAAGAAATGAAAGGGTCTAATGGAAATTACCTTTTTTGAACGAAGAGATGAAAGCGGGATATTCGGCTCCTTGCTTTGCCAGAAGCTCATACTCTTCGACGGAATCCTTTTGGATCACCGCTCCATACGAGAATATGGCGACGTATCGACTGCATCAAATATCCAGGAATAAGAGCAGTTCAAAGGAATTAGAAGTTGCGAAACAATGTACCGAGATCTTACTCGATGTACGGCCGCACTTTTGTTAGGTTGTTGAAGAGATACAGCGAAATGGTCCGCCATTCTTCAACATCCAATGATACTAGTTTCCAACCACTGGCTGGTGCGAGATTTCCTTTGAATAGGCTGAGGTTGGGTCCACCCTTTTTAGGCTCGTCAGCATTGTACCGAGGCTTCGGATTATGCAAATGATGATTTTTGGCTTCGTAGTGTGGTGTCACGAAGTTTGCCGCCTCCTCAGTGATGAATGCCTCCGCCATCGATGCTTCTATTCTACGTTTATTTTTATATTTTGCTCGAAGTGTCTTCTGCATCCTCTCAGTTGAGTAGCACCAACGATTTTGCACGCCCCCCCAATCGTGCCTCGGTCAGGAGATGTAAAATCAAGTGTTGCATTGGATTAAAGAAGCTTGGCGGAAAGATCATCTCTAACTTGCAGATCAACTCTGGCGCCAACTGTTCCATTTCTTCTAGGAGGCCAGGCGATAGTTCTTTCACACAAAGAACACGGAAGAAATAGCTCAGCTCTGCCAGTACTAGCCATTCATCCTCAGCGATGAAGCCACACAACATCACCGGCATTATCCGCTCAATCCATATGTGCCAATCATGACTTTTTAGACCAAATATTTTCAATTTTTGAAGACTCGCTCCCCTCTTTAGATTTGCTACATACCCATCGGGGAACGTCAACTACATTTTCACCCACAAAATAATTTCCTTCATAGCTGGCCTTCCAAGATCGAACCATGCCTTTCGCTTCGTCCAGTTCCCCTTTCCTTTCGGTTCTTTCATGTTTTGTAACGGTCTATCACATAGCTCCTCTTGATCGACTCTAGCCTTAGTATTATCCTTTGATTTTCCCTCTATGCCGAACAATGTACCAAAAATGGCTTCGGCGATATTCTTTTCAGTGTGCATCACGTAGATGTTGTGTGGGCAAAGGAGGTCTTTGAAGTAAGGCAGATCCCAGAAGCATGTCTTGTGAGTCCAAGCGTGTTCCTTATTATACCCCTTGAAATACCCTGGATGCTCTAGATCTGGCTCGAGAGCGTTTAACTGATCTAGGGTCTGTTGGCCTGTCAACGCAGGTGGTGCAGAGTGTTTGACAACTCTACCTTTGATGAAGTTCTTCTTGTCTTTCCTGAACTTATGGCTAGGATGTAGAAACGGTCTATGCAAGTCAAAGCAACTATACTTGTGCCCTACCGTCAGCCAACGAAACTCAAGAGCCCCCTTGCATGTGGGGCACGGGAACCTTCCATGCACACACCAGCCAATGAATAGCGCATACGCCGGCAAGTCATGTGTCGAGTACATGTACCAGGCACGCATTATGAAGTTCTCTTTGCTAAAGGCGTCGTATGTCTTGAACCCATTATCCCAAGCTTCTTGCAATTCGTCCTTAAGCGGCTGCATGTACACATTCATATTCTTCCCCGGATAGTTGGGCCCTGGAATTATCAACGTCAGGAAAATGTTCTTTCTTTGCATAATCTGCCCGGGGGGGGGAGATTGAGTGGAATGACAAACACGGGCCAATAGCTGGATGGGGTTGCCATCTGACCAAACACACTGAACCCATCTGTGCTGACGGCGACTCGAGGATGCCTTGGATCTGCCGTATTTTCCTTATGTAATGCATCGAAGCGCTTCCACGCTTCACCATCCGATGTGTGCACCATCATCACATTCCCATCTACATCTAGTTCGGTTGTTTTGCCCGTTTTGTGCCATGTCATCTGTCTGGCCATCTCTTCAACCATGAAAAGACGTTGAAGTCTTGGTACGATTGGCATATACCGAAGAACATTAACGGGTATTTTGGTCTGCGTCTTCTCACCCATACCGTTGTCTACCACAACATACCTAGAAGAATTGCAAATGGGACAATAGTTGAAGTCCTCATACTGAAGCCTAAATAAGACACATCCTTTCTCAGAGGCATGTATCTTCTCATAGGGCATCTTAAGAGCACGGAGGATTTTGTCTGACTGGTACAGGTTTGGAGGTAGCACATAGCCTTTGGGTAGAAATCATCCGAATACTATCATCATCGCGTCGTAGCATTCTCTGCCCAAGTTGAATTGAGCCTTCAATGCCATTATTTGTGAGATGGCATCCAGCTGACAAAGCTCAGTGTGCTCGTGGAGAGGACGTTTTGAGGACTCCAACATTTCTGTGAAGGCCTTTGCAGATTCCTCCATCTCCTCATCCGAGTCCCGAGCATCGTCAAAGTCTTGCACCATGTCTGCAGTCCCGGTACCATGCTCGTCGGTGCGACGACGAACCACCTCGGCTCTGGCACGTTGGGCAGACTCACCATGTAATTTCTAGACTGTGTAACCAGGCGTAAAACCAAACTTCTGCAGGTCTTTACTCATTTCAAGCTCGTCCCTCTTTTTATAGTTGTCGCAACGGGCACAGGGGCACCAGCTTAATTCCTGGCCATTTGCAAATGCGGCTCTAACAAACCCCTTGGTTTTTGTTAACCATTCCTCGGTCCAAACTTTCTGACTAGTGTAACCTGTGTACATCCATGCACGATCACTCATATTGACTTCCTACTGGACACACAAGAAATATATACATAATTAAGCAAACCATATCCATCAGTTAATGGAGTTTGTCAGCTTTATTACGTCCATGCAACCTACACGCTAATAGGTAAAGATAGGTCCTAATCCCACCCGAGTATGTCTAGATTGGGTTCGTTTTCCCATGCTCTACTCCGGATCCGGCGCAAAATTTCGGAAGCACCTCCCCGCTGTTCTCCTGATACACGTCTCGGCAATAAGCAGAGAGGATGTGTGCCCGGAGAACAACAGGGAGGCACTGACAAAATTCTGCATCGGATTCGAAGCAGAGCATATGGGAAAACGTACCCAATCTACACATACTCGGGCTGTCCATGGATAACGCTGGACAATTCGAAAGAGTCACGATTAGAAATATGCAAATGCATGCATATTTATAGATGTAACCCTTTCGAACAGGAGACGCATAGTGGTTACGCATACTGATGATTGACACCTATAGCTAGCAAGTTTCATCGGGAGATGTCATTTGTGCTCACCAACGAACGCAGGAGCGGAGCTCATCGAACACTAGACCCTTGCAGCGACGAAATAACTGCACATTTAAATCCAAAGATGAGTAACATAGCAATTTTGTTTCTTCCGTCGACCTAACTAAGTATTGACAACCGGACGAGCTGGTTAGGGGGTCCTTGCCGTTGATGGAACCCTAAATAGCAAGTATCATCGGTGCAATATACATGTGGCGCTCGGCGTTGAACACTAGATCCACATTCCACAAGTGAAGCCGGCGCCCGGCGTCCCGAAACAATAGTTCTGGTGGCTGATGACGGTCCAACACCATCGCGAATTTGTCTGCCTCTGCGATGAGGATTAAAGCCAAGTTTTGAAATTTCAAACAACCAAACCGACTTGAGTCAATTTGGGTGTTTCAAGTTTCAACACTTGCCTTTTAATCGTCATCGCAGAGCCTGCCAGGCAAATTTGCGATGGTGTTCGACCGCCATCGACGCCGAGAACAGTTGCTTTGGGACGCCGGACGTCGGCGTCACTTGTGGGACATGGACGTAGTGTTCGACACCGACGGCCACATGTATCTCGCACCGACGATACTTGCTATTTAGGGTTCCATCGACACCGAGGAACCCCCTAATTAACCCGCTCGTCCCCGGGCACCCCCTTTTCCTACTTCTTTTTTTCATCTTCAACTTCTACTTATTTTTTTCATCATCTTCTTCTTCTACTACTTATTGTTCCGTTTTCTTCTTCTTCTTCTTCTTTTTCCTCTTTTTTTTCTTTTTTTTCATCTTTCTTGATTATTCTAAAAAATAGGAAAAAAACCTAAACAAAACTATAAACTAAATGTAACCTAAAATAAACTAAATTAACCTAAACTAAACTAAATAACCTAAACTAACCTAAACTAAACTAACCTAACCTAAACTAAACAAACATAAAATAAATCTAAAAAAACAGAAGAAAAACACTCACCACGATGAGGGGCGGGGCGGTGGCGGCTCAGGACGGGGGCACGGCGGTGCGGGGCGGCCGGCGACTCGGGATAGGGGCGGCGCGGCCGGGCGGCAGCAGCTCGGGACAGGGGCGGAGCGGTGCGGGGCGGCCAGCGTCTCGGGACGGGGGCGGCGCGGCGCGGCTGGGCGGGCGGGGCAGCGCGGCCAGCGGCGGCGGCTCGGCTGGGCGGGGCGGCACGGCCGGGCGGCGGCGGCTCGGCTGGGCGGGCGGGGCGGCCGGCGACGGGGGTGGCGGCGCGGGTTAGGGGCGGCAGCAGGGGTGAGGAGTGGCGGTGGCTCGGGCAGGGGAGAGAGAGAACGAACAGAGAGACAACAAAGAGCGTACCTCGTGGGGTGGGGCCGGGGGGAAACGGACAACCTAACGGCCATTTTCTTTGCCGTCTGCTGGCGGACGGCAAAGAATTTTTGCCATCAGCCAACAGACGGCAAAGAAAATGGCCGTTAGGTCACCCCCGCAAGCCCGCCACCCACGCTTTTTGCCGTCCGCTAGCAGATGGCAAAGATATGCTGATGGCAAAGCCTTCCGTTGCCTCTTTGCCGTCCGTTTTCTTGTGGCTGATGGCAATGCCTTTCTTTGCCGTCCGCTAGCTGACGGCAAAGAGTCGGCAGACGGCAAATCTGCTGCTTCCATTAGTGGTATGACCTATGATCAAATGTTCTCATTTGAATCATAAGTCAATATACTCATATATATATGACCTAGTCATAGCCAATTTCTTGATAGATGCTAGAATTGGTTGTGCATGTTGTCGGCATTCTGGGAATGGGGGTCCCCAGACTTGCCTGCCTGTGGCCCACGGCGTGGCTCTGCGAACGGGCCCGTACGGCCAATCTTCACCAACAAGCTTCCAAGACCCTTGCGAGGGGCCAAGCCTCGCAAGGCGGACAACGCAAGACCTCCTCGGGAGCGGCCTCACTAGGTTGGCTCGCGAGGGGCGTAGAGATCAAGGCAAGGCAAACCTCGTAAGGTACTCGTGACGTGAGCCATGACGACCAAGGCCAGGCGGGCGCCAGCGCGCACAGTGTCCTTGTTTCCCCTTTGGTGCTAAGGAGGCAAGCGCAGGTGAGGAGGACTGAGGCGTCAAGCAAAGGTTTCCCTATCGGTGCAACGAGACCATGACCAGCAGGACGACAAGACAGAGGTTACTGTGGAGCCCAAGGCAGCGTCACCACCAGAGCCTTTGGCAGGCAAAGACTACTTTTGTCAGGATAAGCTGTACTAGCTGTCCCCTTTCAAATTGGCCGTTGAGGGATCCCTTCCCGCTCAATATTTGAGAAGAGGACCAGGGCCTATAAATAGGACTAGCCACCATAGTAGGAGGGATGGAATCCGGACACCCTCAAGTTCACCAAGCACAAGAACACCTCTCCTCAGGAGGCTGTTCTTCCCCTTGTACTGTTCATCCCTAGCCCAAGAGGCAATCCACCACCACCACACTGGAGTAGGTTATTACACCACAACGGTGGCCCGAACCAGTATAAATCTTGTGTCCCTCGTGTTGCGAGTTCGTCGAGCTAGCCTAGAGATCGTGAAGCGTGTGAGGGCGTGATCTGTGAGGGAGAGATCTTCGCGCGCACCCCAGAGTTTGAACCTTAAGGGTTTTGCCAGAACCCGAGATCCGACATTTGGCGCGCCAGGTAGGGGTGTGCCGGAGCCTCTTCCCCGCCGGTTGGCCCACAAAAGCTCCGCGGTTCCGATGTCCGGCGACCCAAGGACCGATGCCGACCGCTCGGCAGCCTGGCCAGTCCGGGAGGTGCCACCTGCCCAAGAAAACCTCAACCCCGCGCTCCAGGCGACACGAGCGCTACCTAACGCTGCTGGGCGCCGGCAGCGCGGCCAGGCACCGTCCACCCTTACTCCGCGACAGGCGCGAGCTGCTGCAAGGGCCGCAAGCCACACCGCGGCAATGGCGCCACACACCCGGCGGGAGCAGGCGAACATGCGGGCTGCACTCATGGTGGTGCGAGAGCTGCTACGGTGTCGACTGATGGAGAGCGGCCGGGATGCGCTGCTGGAACGCGTCGCCGAGCTACTGGACGCAGCGGCCACGGGAGCACCGCCCTTCTACTACCAGCTCATGCCTCAGGCAGTGGGCACGAGCATTGCCGCACACGGCCCCATCAGAGCACTGCCCTACCATCCTCAGGATGGCGTGACGGGTCGGGCGACATGGAGCATGGGGCACTTCGGCGAGGTCTTCGGGGCAGCGGCCTTGAAGGCCTACGTGCCCTGCATGATGGAGCAGGAGTACACACCGGAGGACAACCCGGCTCGTTCCTCGGACCAGGTTGGGAGGAGGAGGCGTTAGGAGCTGAGGCCTTCCAGGAGCCGCCAAGAGCCCCACCAACCGCGCCGTCGATAGCAGATACAGGGTACCACTAATCTCTCAGGGGCAACCTTACGCTAACCATGAGTCGCAAGTGAATCAAGTCATAGCACCAGGCGATGGATCTGGCACGGCGATATCCGCCTCACCAGGAGAGACCCACTTGGGGCTGCGCAGGAGGAGCCAGGAGCAAGGCCCCTCCCCGCGTCGCACGGAGCAAGGCGTCGCCCGGAGGTAGGCCCTCTGCCGGGGAGGCGCCGCCGAGCCTTCCCTCGGCAGAGGACCCGTGGTCGCCGAGGGTGCCGCTGGCGTCCCCTCTGCCCCCTTTGGTGCCGTCCTGGTTTCTGGTCATCCCAACGGTGGAAGAGGGTGGCGCAAGGCAGGGTCCTTGTCTGGCGATATGAAGTAAGTCTCACGCCTGTGAAGGTCTCCGCTCGTGACACTCTCACGTAATAATGAGTAGGGCTATACACGCCCCGGAGCCTCAGGAGTGCCGCCCTTGGGCCTCGGGGGCTCCCTCCCACGTCCTAGTGGCAGCACTTAGCTCCGCGCTGGTGAGAAGACTTGAAGACAAGAAGACTAGACTAGGCACCGGACGCGGCCATTTGCTTTGGATCTCTTTTCTGTAGCCCTGCCTTCTGGATTTGAATTTAAGTTGAATTTTCATTGATGCGTGCGGGGGGTGCCTTTTCTCGATTTCTTGCTATCTGGTTCTTGCTTGAGTTCAGAGTTCGCGCCTATTGCTTTCCTTTCGCGAGCCCCTCGACAGCGGGCTGGGCGTGGCACGCACACGCGCCACGCATGGCCTATCGCGGCTGATGCTTGCTCCTCGCGAAGCCCTCTCGAGCGGATCGACAGGCGCCTCAGGAACTCACAACCTCATGAACCAGTTCGGAATCTGCCCAGGTCAAGGTAAATTACAATAACAAACTTGCCACAGGACTCATAAGTGCACGAAGGCGCATGTTCACCTTGGCTCAAAAATAGGGGCAGTAATTTGTTTACATGAGGGGCTCCCCCTCCCAAAATGCTCTTACAACCTCTGGGGCCGCGCCCGAGCTTTTGCGTGCAGGAGAAACAGCAGGGGAACATGGGATCAGTCAGACAAATCGCTCGCCGCGTCCCCTGGGTCGCCCTGAGGCGCGTCACTGGCGTTGCTGCCATCATCGCTAGCCTCACCATCACCTTCACCGGCGCCGCCGTCACCATCGTCAACCATGTCGCCTTCATCCGCCGCGACCACCAACGCGTCGTCCTCGAAAGCGAAGGCCCTGACCAGCGCGTCCACATTGTCCTCCACCCACCGCGCCAGGTCGTCCCGGATGGCCCCCAGAACGGGGGCAATGGCAGCGTCAAAATCAAAGTTGGGGTAGGTGTTTTGGAGACGGATGAAGACGCAGGAGAACGCGCGCCTCAGCAGACCGCGGCTCCTCTCTTCAACAAGCTGGCGAGCCCTCTCGGAATGATTCTCCAAGCTCTTCACCACGTCGGTGAAGAAGCGGAGATGGCTGGCGTAGTCGGTCATGCGGGGATGAGGGGCGTTCTCATCGTAGATGTGGCCTAGCGCCGCGTTGGCCCTGTTCCTAAGGCCCTCAAGCATGGGGGCGTGCACGCTCTCCAGCGTTCGCCGTTGGAGCACCTCCTCCCTGTTCTGCCGTGCAACAGACTCGGCGTTGGCGACCCGCTGCTGAAGAGGAAGCAGCTCGTCGCGGGCAGAGGCCAGCTCCGCCTGCGCCGAGGCCAGGGCAGCCGCGGCGGCCTTCTCGTGCCGCTCCACCTCGTCTAACCGGGACCTGAGGGCAGCAGTCCTACCTGCAGCCTTGGCTTCTACGAACTTCAACTTCAGGTCGTGCCTACCCTCAAGATCCATGCGAGCCTCGGCCATCCGGCGATCAACCTCCTCCTGAGCCCTGGCCTCACGCACGCCAACGGTGTCCTCCGCTTGGGCAACTTGACGCTCCCTCGTCTCAAGCCGCTCGAGCTCAAGGCTGCGCTCCACGGCTTCCAACGCCAACGCTTCCTCGCGCTTCCGGATCTCTTCTTCTTCGGCGGGCGTCCCCCTCAACGACGCAAGGGCAGCCTTGCGCACCTCCACTTGCCGCTCCAAGGAGGCGCTCCAGGCTTGGAGCTCCCACACGCGCTTCTCCGTAGCCTCGCGGCGGCAGTCAGCTTCCCGGGCCTCTTCCTGAGCTCGGAAGCAGGCCTCACGCGAGGCTACGAGAGAGGCCTCAACCTTCGCATTATCAAGCTCGCGCTGCTGGCGCCCGAAGTTGATAGCCACCTTCAGCTTATGCCGCTCCTCCGCCAGCCGAAGACCCTCGGCCACAAGGCGCGCGTCCACATCCACGAGCTCTTCACCAAGCCGGTTCATTGCGCCCATCGCCTCCTGAAAGAGCTCGTGGCGGACGGCGCTCTTCTCTTGCGTATACTTGAGCATGCCGCTGACTCCGTCCTCCGCCGCGGGGGACGCGGATGTGGCCCGAAGCGGTACGCCCCTAGTAGCAGGGGGCTGGGGGCTGGTGCGTGCCCGGCTGCCAGCCCAGCCGCACGAGGCACCCAGACGAGCGAAGATCCGCTGCCTGAGGAGGACCCTTGGATCGAAGCCAACCTACCGCTGTCCAAGACCAAGGGAGGGGCCTTTGGCACACTGGCCGCGCTCCAAGGAAGGCCGACAAGAGGAGGCGACGAAGGCATGCGCCCAAGGCACCTTGCTTGCGGGCTGGCTTCCCCGGCTGGTCCCACACCGGAGGCGGCGAGTGGGCTCGCAGCGCTCAAGTCTAGCAGGGGAGACGGGGCGAAAGTAGGCCGCTTCTCAGGAGATTCCGCGGCCTTGGCGGAAGGGATCCTGAAGAGCCACCGTCAGGAAGAGAAGTAGCACACAAAGAATCACAAAGATAAGGTACTTACTTGTCAATGGCGATATACTTCCTCCGCTTCAACGGCCCGATGGCGCCAGCTGCAGCTCGGAGATCCCTTCCTGTTGCGGATCTCCTCAAAGTCCACGCGGAGCCGGCCAAAGCGGTGGACATGGAGGCCATCTCGGGGCGCAACTGGCGAAGCGCCCAAGGAGGCCTCAGGGGTGTCAAGCTGGGGAAAGCTGACGGGCTCCGCCTTGCAGCGACCTGCCGGGGCCTCAGGGGCTTCAACCTCAGGAACAGCGGGCTGCGTCGCCCCTTCAGCTGCTGCCCCAGCGTGGGGATCACGGGTTCCTGAGGATGACGCCTCGGGAGCCTCAGGCTGCGTCGACACATCTGCACCAGCGCCCCCGGCCTCCGACAATGCTTGCCCCCCAGCATCCACTCTTGGGGCAGGATCGGGGCTGACAGCAAGGAGAGGGACCACGATGATGGGGTTCTCACGGGGCCCCACAAGGCCGACTGGACGCAGCCCCCACTCATCGAAGGAGGGCATGTGATCCATGAATTGCACCTTGTTCAAGCAGCGGTACAAAAGACCACTCTTCCCTCGCATGTCGTCAGGCAACGGAACGCCTGTCAAGACCTCGAGCACAATTCACCGCGCCTCAAGGGGGAGCCGGATTCCTGAAGTCTCATGTGGTTGTTGCTGCTAAGAAAGGCCCACATCGGTCGAGAGTGTCACTGAAGTGGAGCGACTCGGCGCTGGACGAACTCCTGCACCACCATGGGCGCAGTCACGCTGTGGTCCTTCAACCTCTTCAACCTGAGCCAGACGGGGACAAGGCAAGGATCGGCTAGCCTCTGGTGGCACCAACTGGAGTTGGGAATGGCGGGCGCTGACGGAGAAGAGAGCAGGCGGCTGCGCAGTCTGACATCAACAAATACCCACCGCATCCGAAACTCGCTCATGGATGGTGGAAGCTCAAAGTCAATCCCCGCGCCGGCCGTCGCCGCCACGGCCTGGAAGCTCAGGCATCCCGAGGTCTGTCGGGAATCAGTTAGGTGCAACGAGAAGAAGTGGCGGGGAAGTGCCACGGAAGGAGCAATGCCCACCATGGCCTCGCAAACAAAGGCGAAGATGGCGAGAAGGGTCACAGATTGAGGATCGAGATGCAGCATGTGGATATGATAATAAGCAAGCACTGCGTTGAATAAGGCAGAAAAAGGAGGAACCAGGCCGGCCCAGAGGGCTCGATGAAGAATGGGACCTCGGTGGCTGTCCTGTCAATATGAGCTCGAGATGTAGGCTAGGCCACCGTTCCCCCCACTCAGTGAAGCTGGAGGCGAGCATGGGGCGCACCTTGTCCATGGCCTCTTGGTTGAGCACCAGCGACCTGCCAATGACCGACTCAATGGCCGGATGTAGTTCGGCGGAGGACACGGGCTCCTTCCCTTTCCCCGTCTGAACCGGCGCCATGGAGATGGGAGAGATGAGCTCAGATCGGATTGGTAGAAGGAGGTGAGATTCGAGGAAGCAGAGGAATTGGGGGAGTGCGCCGCCACAAGGGGAAGGAAACCGTGTAGACTGCGGTGGCCGCCTAGCCAGGCGGGTATCAAGGCAGCATGGGGAAGCGGAGACGCCCACGCCCAATCAACCGCCACGCGTCGACGAAGGCCGCAGGCTGTGGGGGCCCACGGCGCTCCGCACTTACCCTTTGGCTTCGCCTTGAAGCCAAGTCCGAGCGCGCCTTGGGCCCGAGGGCTACTGTCGGCGTTCTGGGAACGGGGATCCCCAGACTTGCCTGCCTGCGGCCCACGGCGTTGCTCTGCGAACGGGCCCGTATGGCCCATCTTCACCAACAAGCTTCGAAGACCCTCGCGAGGGGCCAAGCCTTGCGAGTCGGATGACGCAAGACCTCCTCGGGAGCGGCCTCACCAGGCTGGCTCGCGAGGGGCGGAGAGATCAAGGCAAGGCAAACCTCGCGAGGTTCTTGTGACGTGAGCCATGATGACCAAGGCCAGCCGGGTGCCAGGCGGGCGCCAGCACGCACAGTGTCCTTGTTTCCCCTTTGGTGCTAAGGAGGCAAGCGCGGGCGAGGAGTACCGAGGCGTCAAGCAAAGGTTTCCCTATCGGTGCAAAGAGACCAAGACCAGCAGGACGGCAAGACGGAGGTCACCGTGGAGCCCAAGGCGGCGTCACCACCAGAGCCTTTGGCAGGCAAAGACTACTTTTGCCAGGATAAGCTGTACTAGCTGCCCCCTTTCAAATTGGCCGTTGTGGGATCCCTTCCCGCTCAATATTTGGGAAGAGGACCAGGGCCCCTATAAATAGGACTAGCCACCACAGTAGGAGGGATGGAATCCGGACACCCTCAAGTTCACCAAGCACAAGAACACCTCTCCTCAGGAGGCTGTTCTTCCCCTTGTACTATTCATCCCTAGCCCAAGAGGCAATCCACCACCACCACACTTGAGTAGGGTATTACACCACAATGGTGGCCCGAACCAGTATAAATCTTGTGTCCCTCGTGTTGCGAGTTCGTTGAGCTAGCCTAGAGATCACGAAGCGTGTGAGGGCATGATCTATGAGGGAGAGATCTTCGCGCGCACCCCAGAGTTCGAACCTTAACGGTTTTGTCAGAACCCGAGATCTGACACATGTTGACACATATTTCATTTGCTATTTTATTGTGTAAGCATGTTGGTATCCATATTTTTCTCCATTCGAGGACATCCATTTGTTGTTTTGATTGTCTTGGTTTTTCTGGCCAAGTGGATGTACAAGAATGCCTAAGAACAGGTAACACCCCATATGTAAGACTTCCCAATTTGGCAATATATCCACTTTGATAGTCATCCAATTCAATGTGGGTTCCATCTTTTATGGCTTCATCTTGTGTTGCTTTGTTGGTTTACTTATTGCATTGCCATGCTCATCATTGCTATGTTGCATTTGCGCCAATTGTCATTTTGAATTCTTCATGCTCATCATGTACATTGTGGTATTCATCTTGTTTTGCTTGCACAATGTTGTACTGTTGCTTGCCTATGCATCTGACCCATGCATCATCAGCTCCCCAATCCTTCTTATTCCTTCTTTGATGCAAGTGCCATATTTACCTTCTCCATTAATGTTCAATGTTTGGCAATAAATCATGCACCATGCCTTATATCTCTCTGTCAAGTTTCATCCTTTTTGGAGTTGTTCAGGTTGGGTTCAAAAATGGCTCAAGTTTGAAGTTAATTCAAACTTGATTTATTTTTCTACCTCTAAAAATATCCAAAGCAATTTTATAAAATGCTGCATAATTCCAGGAGTCCGGACATATTCTTACTTCTTTCCAATTCATTCGCAATATCCCTAGCCTTTTCCCTTTTGTTGGCCGTTTATTTAATAGACAAAGTAAGATAAAAAGGAAAAGGACCTTCCCCGCGCAGCCACCAGGGTCTCCCTTGCCCTAGATAGCCCAGGCTGAAGCCACTCACCTGCAGCCCAACCGTAGTAGCAACAGCCCAGCTAGCCCACGCGTGCAGAGGTGTCATCAACCTCCTGTATGGCGTGCACCCGAGCAAGCCACGTCGGCGCTCGGTGCGATTTGACGGCCAGATGAGCCTCCCTAACCTAAAAAACATGTCCTCCGTGCTACCCTAACCTTAGCCTCGCCATTCGCCCGTCTACCTCTGTCGCTACTGCCTGTTCAGGTAACGGGCACACACGCTCGCTGTCGCCCTGTCGCCATGCCCCGGCAGAGCTCGAGCTCAAGCTCGGGGTAGCCTCTCTGACCATGTCTGACCTCTCCTGCCGTCATGGGATGGTCCGCCGAGTACCTCTACGTCTCCTACCACAACGAACGCGACGCCACGTCCCCTGGATCGACCTCCTCGACCCATCTTCTTCCTCTTCTTCACGGACAGCAAGTCCACCGGAGTTCTTCATCTCCTCACCGTCGATCTACTGCGTCCCCAGTCATATCTTATTTTCATAGGTATACTAGGTTTACCCAACTCACTCCCTGCTCTTTCTTGTCGCCAAACGATCCCCATAGGAGTTGCTAGGGTCGTGCCTTTGTCGTGTTCTCAGTGCTCTGGCAAAGTCTGCATTTTTTCTTGTTGTTGTGGTGTAGCTGTTGTACATGCTGTAGCATGCCCGTGTGTTCCCCGCTTCAGAACCTATTGTGTGTCTCCCTGCGTGCGCGTCGCACCCGCGCGCATCCTCACACACAAGGGCCCTGCCTAATTCGCGTCCCGATGTCCTGCTTTCCTGCTCACCGCGCCTCGCCATGGCCCCGAGCAGAGCAAATGCCCGAGCTCGAGTGCCACTGCAACCCCTTGTAGCTGCACATGCATCACCTCCAAATCCCGCATGCCCGCCGCTGCCTCTAAGCCCCGCAGTGCCCTTCATGCTCGCTGGGGCCGTCTACTTCTTCTCTATCGCAGAGGTGAAGAAACCCCAGTCCGCCTTGGAGCTTGTTCAAAAGAGACTGAACCCTCATATGTGCATGAAGCCTTGCGTAGCCCGACTGGTAGCCGTGATGTGACTCCAACCAGGAGATCCTGGGTTCGAATCCCACCAAGCACAAGTAAATCCCCCTTTTTTATTTATTCTTTTGAGTCGCTGCCATGCGCCCCCCTTTCGTGGGAAAACCACGGCCACCTATGGGGCCATGAGCCCCTTTGTGGTTCGGCGGAGAAGCATAACACAGCACGACAGAGACCACACGGGCAGTTTTACCCAGGTTCGGGCCGCCGTGAGGCGTAAAACCCTACTCCTGCTTTGGTGGATTATGGTGGAAAACATAGTGCTCTTGTCTAACAGGGTTGCCTCGGGGCGGGAGCGACTATGTGCGTATGAGTATGCCAGGATCCAAATCCTTTCTACGGTTGCTATGGGCCTCCTTTTAAAGATCAAGGGGTCACCATACTGGCAAACCAGTCATTATGCAGTGATTAGATAGCAAATAGTGCTATCATACCTAACTCTGCAGGTGGACAGAGCGCATTAAATGTAACGCGTAGTGTCACATCATAGTGTGGCCGGCAAGCCTTGCCGGGCCGCTTTGCCAGCTTCACGCGTGCATATTTGACACATCTCTAGACGAGTGTCATTTGGAGGTGGTTCCTATAGGAAATGGCTACCATGTGGCAAGAAATAGCCACTTAGTCACCTGGGGGCTTGACACCGCACCGATCGGTGACTTGCGTCGCTGTGAGGTGGAGCGGTGAAGCCTTGGAGGGGTAGTTCGCCCTTGCTGACCCCGGCAAGCCTCCTGGGGTGGTCTGGAGTTTTGTCTTTGGGGCGACCTCATCCTAGCTAGACTCGCCAACCCCGCAAGGGAGGTTTTTCCCTTAGTGATATCTTGCTTCCTTTGTCTTGACTTGATCTTCTTGATCCGCCCTCTCGATTCCCTAATAAGCTAATCTCTCTGGCTTCATCTTGGTCTTGGGTGTTGTAATGTTGATATTAGGCCTGTGCACAGTCTGGGCAACAGACCCAGGGTTTGTTACACCGACAGGAGCCTCCGGGCCTGGCCCGAACGGGCTGCCGGGAGTCGTCGGGGCAGGCCCTAACCAGTGCACAGGAAGGAGGGTAGCGGTTGCTCACCCTTTGAGATCTTCCTTGCCTCTTCATTAACCTGAGCCCAGGTTAGTTTATCGTTCTCCCGCGCGTCGTGTAACGCCAATTACAGTAGGGCCATCTTTGTAATGGCCCGTGAATGACTTTAACACTCGGGCGAGAACTGCCAATTCACTCTTCCCACCATGCCCTTATCCTTAGCCACGTATGCCGCATGCCTTGAGTGGGGTAGGTAACAGAGGTGCCTGGTGCCGGAGAGCATCAGGGCGGGGGTCTGGTCTTCTTGAATTGGTGGAGGAGGACGGCGGTTACCCGACGGGGGATCGGCCCCTAGCCCTAGCCCGCCTATAAAAAGGAGGGGTGGGGAGAGGAGAGGGAGCATTCATCCATACTCCTCTCCTCCTCCATCCTCTGCTTTCTTCTGGTTATGTTAAAAGGGAGAGCCCGGGGCCAAGCCCCAGGTCCTAGCTTGAGGTTGGTGATGACGAATGCTTGTGCCGTTGCTTGGAGAGTAGGAGAAGGATGTGGTCATGCTTCGGCTGGGGTAGGATCCCCCTCTTGGCTCCGTGCAGGCTCACTGGGGTGTGCGGGCGACACAATGGTAGCACAGGAGGTGGCGGCTTCGGTGTGCTCGTCCCCATGCCTCCCGTGGCTTCAATCTTAGTGAAGGACGACGCAAACGACACCATGTCATGGCCCAAAATGGACGCCGGGCGTGGTAGTCGATCGTGGCCTATTCCCTCTTCTCGGGGTACTGTCCGTCCGGCACACAGACGGGCTCCTTGTCATATGCATGCTTCTTCAAAAGACTGCAACTTGCTATCCTCGGGTTGTTGGAGACGACCATGCTCTCTGTGGAGCTGCCCGGGTCGCCAGGTGTCCATCCTGGCCGCCATGGTGGGGGCTTCGAGCAACGGTAGTGAGGAAGGTGGTGGCAACCCATGACACGTCAAGAGCGGGGACGACCGTTCCGATGAGGCGTGCTTGCCTGTGGCACCATCGTCTCCGCCAGGGCTTCCGGCAGCGCCATCATCCTCAACTGCCCTCCGGTTTCTTCCTCCTAGCCCGGGGCGGCACCATCCTGATCCTGGAGAGGCGCTGAATCCCAGCCAGGCCTTCCCTCCGTCTTCTTCATCTCCCCCTGTAGTTTCAAAGAAGCGGAGAACAGAGTGAAGGCATCACGGGCATCTTATTTTTTTAATCTGAAATATGTAGGCACTTGCCAAACTTAAGTTCAAATTATGTAATCTCTTTTATCCATGTTTGTGTTATGCAAGATTTGTACTTGTTTGATCATCATTTTTAATGAAAAAGATAAACCTTGTCAGGTACTTGTGCATGCAATGCGTCCATGCAGAGGTGGGATGCCTCTATACATTTAAGTAGACAAGTTTTCGCCGGTAGGCTATCCTGCCGGTACCCCTAGTTTGCTGCCACGGAGCTAGGCCTGCCGGGCATAAACCATAAAGAGGGACCAGCCCCTCGCCAACCTTCTCGCCAAAGGCCACTGCAACCATCCTTCCCTAAGCAACGTTCTAGTTAAGGGAGGGAGCACCAAAGTTTCGAAGGTGGCGAGGTTTTCTCATGCACAAGTCTCTACTTACAGAACGCGCATGGATAAGAGAGAGAACTTATCTGTTTGATTTGTCGGGGATCGCAACGTGGGCTTCTTTTCTCCTTCTTGGGACTAAGTCCACGGCTGGACCTTTAGTTTTATGCAGATGAAAATGATGCCATATGCGATCTTATTCTGTATGAGCATGCTATGCTCATGGTATGCTTATGCATGCATGCAATTTGTCGGGGCCCCCCTCAGTGCTTCATTTATTTTTCTGTTGCTCAGGGTCTGCGCCTGGCTTTGTACAAGGGGTTACATGCAACTGCGACAAAGCCTATAGAAAAGGGTGGCTGCCGGGCAGGGCCCGACAGCCGCACCTTATGGGTAGAACCTGTGGAGATGCTCCATATTCCATGAGTTTTGCAACTAAATGCCATCTCCGGTCTCCAGACGGGCTGCGCCAGGTCTAGTGACTTGTACTACCCAGTAAGGGCCTTACCACTTTGGCGTCAACTTGTTTGTACCCTTGGTGGACTTAACGCGCCTAAGGACAAGGTCGCCTTGCTCAAAACACCGGGCGTGAACCCTGCGGCTGTGATAGTAATGCAGGGCTTGCTGATCGCGTGCAGCACGCGTAGCAGCCCGGAGACGGTTCTCCTCGAGTAGCACAACATTGTCAAGCCGGTGTTGTTCCTGTGCTACTTCATCGTAGGCAAGCACTCGAGGTGACCCGTAAATGAGTTCCGTGGGGATAACTGCTTCTGCCCCATAGACTAGGGAGAAGGGAGTCTGCCCGGTAGCTCGATTTGGTGTCATTCTGAGGGACCAAAGAACCACCGGTAGCTCACCGATCCATCGCCTGCCACACTAATGCGGCTTATCAAATGTTCTTGTCTTAAGTCCTCGCAACACTTTAGCGTTCGCCCTCCCAGCCTGCCCATTGCTCCTGGGATGTGCAACAGAGGAAAATGAGATCTTGCTTCCGAGGGCATGAACATATTGCATGAAGGTGTGGCTCGTGAATAAGGTGCCGTTGTCAGTAATGATCCGGGCAGGGACACCGAAGCGGCACACCAATCCTTTCAAGAACTTGATAGTTGACTGAGCAGTCACCTTTCACACGGCTTCTACTTCCGGCCACTTTGTAAACTTGTCGATTGCAACGAACAAGAATTCAAAGCCCCCAGTAGCACAGGGGAAAGGGCAGAGGATGTCGAGCCCCCAGACCGAAAATGGCCAAGACAAAGGGATTGTCTGAAGAGCTTGGTCAGGCATATGGGTATTCTTGGAATGGAACTGGAAGGCTTCACATCTGGTGACTAGCTCGACCGCATCTTGGAGGGCTGTGTGCCAATAGAATCCTTGCCGGAATGCTTTCCCAACCAAAGCCCTTGATAAAATGTGGGAGCCGCACATGCCTTTGTGTACTTCTGCCAGAAGTTCCTTTCCTTGTTCCCGGCAAATGCACCTCAATTTCACACCGTTGGGCGTTCTTCTGTATAGCGTGTCATCGACAAACTGATACATACTGGGCCTCCCGACTACTCTTTCAGCTTCTTCTTGCTCTTCAGGAAGTTCTCCAATTTGGAGGAAACAGACTATGTGCCGCACCCAAGTTGGAGCCCAAGGCTCGGCAACGAGGACCAGCGGTACCTCCTCCTTCGTGGGAGCGCGCCCCTTGACCATGCGGACGGGCGGTCTGGTGGGAGGTGGCAGCTCAGCAGCTAAAGGGGAATTGTTGCTGTCAAGGTCTCTGCCGGGAGCCTCGAGAGGCTCTACCGGGAGAGGCTTGCCGGAGTCCAGTTTCCTCCTTTTCCGGGCCATTGCTGCTGGGGATACGGAAGGCTGAGTTAGATGGAGAACAAAAGTTCCTGGTCCACAAAAGTTCCTGATCACCAATGCTGTTTTCCGCTTGGGGTACGTGCTCTGTTTGCAATCTGTCAAAGCGCTCCTCCAACTTTCTCACTCCCTCAACGTATGCCCGCATCAATGGACTTTGGTAATCCTTGTTAACTTGTCTCAGCACGAGCTGTGAGTCTCCGCGGATGATCAACTTCTTGATTCCCAACTCCATTGCAATCCTGAGCCCGGCAAGGAGCCCTTCATACTCTGTTGTATTGTTGGTAGCCTTTTCCCGAGGAAAGTGCATCTGGACGACGTACTTCAAGTGTTCCCCAGTGGGGGCAACGACAAGCATGCCAGCCCCTACACCTTGTAGGGAGAAAGCGCCATCGAAATACATGATCCATTCTTGGGGTGCTTCCTTGCCGGGAATAACATGTCTCCAATACTTCTTCATCAGGAGTTGGCGTCCATTCCGCAATAAACTCTGCCAATGCTCTGCTCTGGATAGTTGATGTGCTTTCAAACTTTAAACCAAAGCTGGATAACTCCAATGCCCATTCCACTATCCCGCCGATAGCCTCAAGGTTTCGGAGTATCCGTTGCAAAGGAAAACGGGTGACAACTGTGATCTCGTGGGCTTGGAAGTAGTGGCGCAGTTTTCCTTGATGCCATGACAAGGCCAAAAATCAACCTTTGCATGCCAGAATACATGCATCTAGTCCCCTGCAACAGGGAGCTGACGAAGTATACTAGGCGCTACACCACCTTCTTCCCTGCCACGTCCTTGGGGCTGCCTCCACGGCCGTGCTCTTTTCTATCTTGATCTGTGTCTGGCCTTGTCGGCCTATGCTCACTCTCTTCCCCGGAAGGGACTCCGTCTGTGGCCGCTGTTTCTCCTGCTTCCCGCTGCGCTACTAGTGCTGCACTAACCACTTGATTGGTTGCCGCCAGGTATAGCGGCAACGGCTCTTGTGATTTGGGAGTGACCAAAGTGGGCACAGAGGACAAGTAGGTCTTCAAATCTTGCAGTGCAGTGTCTGCCTCTGGAGTCCACTTCATGGGTCCGGCCTTCTTCAAGATTTTGAAGAACGGCAAGGTGCGCTCAGCAGACTTGTAGATGAATCTGCTAAGTGCGGCAACACACCTAGTCAAACGCCTCATATCCTTAGCTGTCTTAGGTGCCTGGATTCGTTCGATGGCCTTGATATTATCGGGGTTGGCCTCTATCCCTTGGTGGGACACAAAGAAACAAAGTAGCTTGCCGGAAGGAACTCCAAACACACACTTCTCCGGGTTCAACTTCAAGTTGATCTTGCGCAGATTAGCAAGCATCTCTTCTAGGTCCTGAATGATGGTTGATCTCTCCTTGGTTTTGATATCGTCCATATAAGCTTGAATGTTTATGTGAAACTGTAACTCAAAACCAATCTGGATCGCCCTTTCAAAAGTAGACCCAGCGCTCTTCAACCCGAAAGACATCCGCACGAAGCAGTATGTGCAACATGGCGTGATGAACGAGGTATTCTCTTCGTCCTCTTTGGACATAAAGATTTGATGGTATCCAGAGTATGCATCCAGAAAAGAGAGCAAACCACACCCGGAAGTTGAATCCACAATCTAATCGATGCACGGCCAAGGGAATGGGTCCTTCGGGCATGCCATGTTCAGATCAGTGAAATCTATGCACAGCCTCCATTTCCCATTAGCCTTGCATACCACCACGGGATTTTCAAACCATGTTGGGTGTAGTACTCCTCTGACCAAACCAGCTGCCTCAAGTTCCTTGATCTCCTCGACAATGAACTACTGCCGCTCCAAGGCTTGCTTTCAGACCTTCTGCTTGACGGGTCGGGCATGTGGGCAAACAGCAAGGTGGTGCTCGATTACCTCCCTGGGAACACCGGGGATATCAGATGGTTTCCCGGCAAACACATCGATATTCACCTGCACGAAGGCAACGACCGCGCTTTCCTATTTGTCATCAAGGGTGGCACTGATAGTGAAAGTACCATCAGTGCCAGCCAGCCCTGCTGGGACCTTTTTCACAGCGGGTGCAGCAGCCTTGGATCTCTTGCTATTGGAACTCTCCGGCAAGTCATCAATGGTCGCAACGCACTCTGAAGAGGTACGTTTCCCGGATTCCTTGCAAGCATCCTTGCCACCTTTCTTCTTTTTCTTGCTTTCCTTGGCGGGGATAGTAACCTCAGCGGCCTCTGCCGCGACTGCGTCCAGGTACATCTTGTCCATGCAAATGATTGCGTCCTTCTCGTCTAACGGAATGGAAATGATGCCTATCAGCCCTGGCATCTTCAAGGTGTTGTAGGCATAGTGGGATGCCACCATGAATTTGGCCAGAGCTGGGAGACAAAGGATTCCGTTGTACGGTAGTGGGAGATCGACCACGTCAAACACAACCTTCTCAATCCGGTAATTCAACTCTCCTCCGAACGTCACTGACAACGTGATCTTCCCCTTAGGACGACTCCTGCCGGGGTTGATCCCTGAGAACGTGCCAGTAACCTCAAGCTCTTCCTCTGCTATCTGAAGCTTGTTGATGACCTTTGGAGAAATCAGATTCAACCCGGCCCCTTCGTCAACCAACATATTTGTGACTTTGAGGTTGCAAATCATTGGTGATACCAACAATTGGCAAACACCCTGCCGCAATGGTGCGGTCAGGGTGGTCCTCCTCGTCGAAGATGATGGGCGTGCATGACCACTTAAGCGGCTTCTGAGAATCTACCGCTGGCTCCATGGCATTGACTTCACGTACCCACTATTTAAGTTGGCGATGAGAGGAGTGCAGATATGCACCCCTGTCAATGCACATGGAGACAGTGGCCTTCTAGAATTCCTGCTTGCTGGTTTCCTCTTCATCCCCTCCATCACTTTCTCCATTGCAATCATCCTTCTTACGGCCTCTGGTGGGTTTTCCTTCATTCCAAGGATCCTTGTCAGGGCGACTTGCGTTGCCGCCTCGGCCCTTCCCGCCAACGCCATTCTGACCTTTCTCCTTATCACGCTTCTCATATTCAGCCCTCTGCTTCTTGACGAGCTGTTCAACTTGATGGCACTCCTGAAGATCGTGGCCCTTAGTCCGTTGAATCTTGTAGTACGGCCCATCACCTTTCCCAGCCTTCTCGGTAGCGGCAACTTCCTTGCCGGGGGCTTCGGTCTTGGCCTTATTGCCGGTCCTAGGTGTGCCCGATCCCTCAACGGTCATTACCGCCTTATCTTTGTGCCTCTTGTTGTGCCTCTTGTTCTTCTACTTCTGGTGGCCTCGTCATCATCCTCTGAGTCGATGTCGACGGCATCCTCTTCTCCGGGGAGCCTCCTCCCTTCCTCCACCCAAGCACACTTGTCCACCAAAGTATAGAGCTCCTTTACAGTCTTGGGTAATCGAACGTTCATCTTGGAACGTATCCGATGATTGCGCATGTTGGACTGGAACGCAGCTATCATAGCTGTCGGGTGGATATCAGGAATCTTCCTGTCCACTCGGCTAAACCTCTGCATGTACTTCCCTAGAGTCTCTCCTTCCTTTTGCGGGAGAAGCTGCAAATTGCTAGGCCGTCCTAAATCTTGATGGCCACCCGTGAAGGCGGCAACGAACTCATGGCACAGGTCAGCCCAAGTCGAAATGGAGTTCTCCGGCAAATGCATCAGCAAAGGGAAGTAGTTGGCGAATACCTTCTCGTCTCTTCCCCCGACAGCTTGAACAGCGATGGTGTAGATGCTCAAGAATTGTGCCTGGTTTAGCCTTCCATCATACTTCTCTCATATCTCTGGCTTGAACGTGCGAGCAGACGGCCAATGGACTTGTCGCAGCTCACGAGTGAGGGCGGGGCACCTAACCTCGAAAGGTAGGTACCCGCCCCCGCCGAGCGCGGGCTCGTCGACGTTGGGGTCATCGCGCCCGTTGGACATGTGGTGGTTGTCGCGGCGTCGACCAATGGTGACCCGCGCGCCTTCCCTCTGCCTGTCCTCTCGGGCTCGCCATTGGCCTTGACATGCTTGAGGGTCGGATGAAGCCATCGAGACGTCGTCTAGCTCTTGGTTGCGTGGTTCCCGCGCTAGTTATCGTGGAGGGGATTGCACCGTGGGGGTGGCCCCTTCTGCACGGCCAACAGCGCGGGCCGTTGTCGTCGCTTGGGGACGTCATGGCGGGCCAGCTCATTGTGATCCTCCAGCCTTGGCGAAGCCAATCAGGCTCTGAATGGTGGATCTCCACTCATCCATCTGATTAGATGCCGGGGGAAATATCAGCAGCAGCTGGGCCCGCACCATGGCCTCCGAAGTGGTGTTTGGCATAGGTGATGACGATGTAGATTGCAGCGTTGCTTGGCTCCTAACGGTGCCGGCAGGGGCTGCGCCATGCTCCCGCTGTCGTGAACCAGCCGCTTGGATGGCGTGGTGATGAGGTGGTGGCGCTTGAGGACCAGCGGCTCCATTCAGAGCATTGGCTGGGTCAGCTTGCTCTGGGGGTGGTGCATGTCCCGCAGCCGCGCCCACATCAGGGACAGCTGGTGGATTGCGATGTGACTCCCCCGATTTAATCGGACACTAATCATACACCCAAACGTGCACGATCAAGATCAGGGACTCACGGGAAGATATAACAAAACAACTCTAAAAATAAAATAAGTCATACAAGCATCATAATACAAGCCAGGGGCCTCAAGGCCTCGAATACAAGTGCTCGATCATAGACGAGTCAGCGGAAACAACAATATCTGAGAATAGACATAAGTTAAGCCAGTTGCCATAAGATGGCTAGCACAAACTGGGATACAGATCGAAAGAGGCGCAGGCCTCCTGCCTGGGATCCTCCTAAACTACTCGTGGTCGTCGGCAACCTGAATGTAGTAGTAGGCACCCTCGGTGTAGTAGGGGTCATCATCGATGGTGGCGTCTGGCTCCTGGGCTCCAACATCTGGTTGCGACAACCAAGAAGGAAGGAAAGGGGCAAAAGGGCGAGCAAAGCAACCGTGAGTACTCATCCAAAGTACTCGCAAGCAAGGATCTACACTACATATGCATGGGTATCTATGTAAAGGGGCAATATCGGTGGACTGAACTACAGAATGCCAGAATAAAAGGGGGATAGCTAGTCCTGTCGAAGACTACGCTTCTGGCAGCCTCCATCTTGCAGCATGTAGAAGAGAGTAGTTGGTAAGTTCGCCAAGTAGCATTGCATAGCATAATCCTACCCCGCGATCCTCCCGTCGTCGCCCTGTGTGAGAGCGATCACCGGGTTATATCTGGCACTTGGACGTGTGTGTTTTATTAAGTATGTGGTTCTAGTTGTCATAAGGTCAAGGTACAACTCCGGGTCGTCCTGTTACTGACGATCACGGCTATTCGAATAGATAAACTTCCCTGCAGGGGTGCACCACATTACCCAACACGCTGGATCCCTCTGGCCGGACACACATTTCTGGGTCATGCCCGGCCCCAGAAGATCAACACGTCGCAGCCCTACCTAGGCACAACGGAGAGTTTAGCACGCCGGTCTAAATCCTATCCGCGCAGGGGTCTGGGCCCATCGCCCATTGCACACCTGCACGTTGCGTGGCGGGCCGGTGAGCAAACCTAGTAACCTCCATTACAAAGGACGTTGCGTTACGCGGTCCAACCCGGCGCGCGCCGCTCAGTCGCTGATGTCAAGAAGGCTTCAGCTAATACCACGACGTCGAGTGCCCATAACTGTTCCCGCGTAGTTGGTTACTGCGTATAGGCCAGTGGCCGGACTCAGATCAAATACCAAGATCTCATTAAGCGTGTTATTTTTGAAGTAACCGTGGATGCCGACCAGGGCCAGGCCCACCTCTCACCTAGGCGGTCTCAACCTGCCCTGTCGCTCCACCACAAAGTATGAGTTAGGGGCCGTCGGGAACCCAGGCCCACCGCTACCGGGACGGAGCCACCTGTCCTTTTAGCCCCCACATCGGAATCACTTGTGGGTACTCTACGAGCCGACCCGACTTTAGTCACCACATGTATCATATAATGTATACAAGTATATACCCGTGATCACCTCCCGCGTGATCACGGCCCGGTAGTATAGCATGGCAGACGGACAAGAATGCAGGGCCACTGATGGAATACTAGCATCCTATACTAAGCATTTAGGATTGCAGGTAAGGGTAACAACTGTATGACAGGCTATGCAGCAGAATAGGATTAACCGAAAGCAATAACATGCTACACTACTGTAATGCAAGCAGTAGAGAGAAGGAATAGGCGATATCTGGTGATCAAGGGAGGCTTGCCTAGTTGTGCTGGTAAGAAGGGTTTATTGTCGATGTAGTCGATCACAGGGGTACATGCAGCATTCTCAGTGTCTACCGGAAAGAAGTAACAGAGGGGGAACACAATAAATAACAGAGCAATCAAAGCATAACATGACAAATGCGATGCTGGATGTGCCCTAACGCGGTAGTAGGTGATATCGGCAAAGGGGGGAAACATCCGGGAAAGTATTCCCGGTGTTTGACGTTTTCGGAGAGATGAAACGGAGGTGGATTGTTGCATGTTTGCTATGCTAGGGATGTGTGGCTGACGAACGGAGAGTGTGTTCGTATTTGTCTCGTCATTCTGAGCAACTTCCATGTACAAAGTATTTTCATCCGAGCTACGGTTTATTATCTATGATTTTCTAAAGTTTTATACATTTTTCTGAAATTATTATAATTTATTTTAAAACAATTATTGTAAATGCAAAATGCTAGGTGTACTCAGAAAGGTACCCAACAGTACAACATAGAGGCTGACTGGTGGGGCCCTGGTCAACTGTCCAGTCAGCATTTGACTGGACCAATGACTGGTCAAATGTCCAGTGGGGCCCATATGTCATAGACTCAAAGCTAATAGATTTTAATTAAGCAGTTTAATTAACAGGGACCCACATGTCATACACTAAGGTTAATTTGAGGGCTTCAATTTATTAAATGGTTAATTAGGAGGGTGTGGGTCCCGGTGTCAGTGGGTCAGTGGGGGTTTATTAACGAGTGGGGTTAGGCCGTTTAGGCCGGCGGTTAATCGCGAGCAGCAGGGGAGGCCATCGGGAGCCTCGGCGCTGGTGGAGCAGCAGGCTGCGGCGGCGGCCACAGCGCAGCAGCAGAGCGGTGGCGAGGCGCGGCAGCAGGACAGGAGCGGCTGGCGGCAGCAGCGGGTGGTGCGGGAGGCGAGCGACAGGCCAACTTGCGGTGGCGGCGGCGGGTGGCCGCGACGGAAGCAGGAGGCGGCGACGCAGGCGGGCGCGACCAGCAGGCGGCGACGCAAGCGGGCATGACTAGCAACCGGCGAGCACAGCGAGCGGCCAGGGGAGACGCAGCGGGTAGGGCTCGGCCATGTGCGGGCGGCAGCAGCGTCGGAGAGGCGATGCACGGGCACACGCGAGGCCACGTGAGAGCGTGCTCGAGCGTGGGACGGCACCAGCGAGCGCGGGCAACGCGTACTGCGAGGGGGACAGCGAGCGTTGCGGGGACCTACAAGGGGATGCGCGGGCGGCGACAGTGGTCGCGGTGACCAAACAAGGAAGAGAAAGGGAAGGCGGAGCGGGTCGGGGTCCTCACCCCCGATGCAGGGGTACGCCAGCGAGGCTTGGTGAGGCGACTCGGGGAGGAGGACGAGGAATGGAGGAGGCAGTCCGGCGAGGTGGCCGTTCAGGCGACGGCGCGGTCCAGCGGCGTCGGGGCGGTCGTCGATGTCCAGGGGCATCAGGGGCGATGGCGACGCGGTCGGCGCGGTGAGGGGCGCCATCGAGCGCCCGATCCGATCTGTATCGGGGGGAGTAGAGGGAGGAGTGGGGGAAGTGGGGTGGTGTGTGCCAGCGTTTAGGGGGGTGGGGAGGTTAGTAGGCGCGGATGGGCCGGCCTGGTTGGCCCAATGGCCAGCGGGGCCGGGGCCTAGTGGGGGGGAGGGGTTCTCCTTTTCTTTTCTTTTTGTTTACTGTTTTGTCTTTTTTCCTTTTATTTATTTTTACCCTTTTCTGTTTTATTTTATTTTAGTTTTATAAATCATAAAGGTTGAACCTAAATTAGTACCACTAATTATACGTCTACTACAAAAAGTTTAAACCTCCAATTAAAATAGTTTAACATTTTAATAACTATAAAAGGCATTCAATTAATTCTTTTGCTATTGTTTTATTTATTTTAGGACATCCAAACACTTTTAAAGATGTTGGTTTCTCCACCATTACTACTTATGCATTATTTGTCACTACCAGAACAATTTGGTTTTAATATTTGAAAACTTTTATTTGTTTGCCTTTGTTTTAAATTTGAAATTTGAACTGGGTTTGAAACTGACACGAGTTTATCCACAGTAACCGAGGTGATGTGGCATCCTTAGCAGGGGATCACTGTAGCTTAATTATCCGGGCATCACAATTCTCCTCCACAACAAGAAATCTCGTCCCGAGATGTAAGAGGCGTAAGGTGGGGAGGTTGTGGTTACGAAATTCTAGCGAGTGTCCTCGGTCTTAGTTGCTCTTCTCCAAGAGGTCGATCCATTACGTTGATGTCTTCATTCCTCTGCTTTAGGTCATCATGATGAAGTTGGCATCCTTTCCTCGGGAACTCCATCGTGCGTACAAAGGTCAAGGGGTAACTTCGGAAGAGCGGGCCGCTACAATGTTGCTTAATAGGTAGATAACATCAGGAAAGGTGGCGGAATGTAACTCTCAAATTGATACTTAAGAAATTGTCAAGAGCAAAGTAAGATGGTGCAAAATGGAAGTTTCAAGCGCATAGGCAATCGTTTGTTGCCTGAAATGAAGTGTGAAAGGGGTTTAGAGCAATGGGAATAAGCATTGCGTCTCATACCAGAATAGATCACTAGGCAGGTGGCCCGTGAATTACATACGAAGTCAAGCACGAGGAATAACTTTGACAATAGGGTGTACAGGAGAGTCAGGTTTCAATCCTGTGGAACTGTGGGTTATGGGCCCACCATGTGGGTTAAATGTAGAAAGAGCGGTGACATCTTGCAAGGTTATGATAGTAAGGCAGGTCAGAGGATAGCCTGCAAGTTATGATGGCAACAATGCTGGTACCAAGGGCGAGGGACGAAGAGAACCATTTTCCTGCTCGTTGAAACGAGGTGGACCAATAGGCAAAGTTCTCGTCCATCGGTGGCTACCGAAATGCCATCAACAATAGTAACAGGGTCTTACTGACAGAGTTGTACAACCGAGGTGTTTACATAAGCAGGGAAATATTACTGCTTATATCATATAGATCACAAGAAAGGTTAAACAAAACAATGGAAAGGAAAATGTGATCATCAGATGAAACAGAAAAAATGGAAAAAAAAAATGTGTTTAAACACATATTTCAAGGGTATATCCTTCCCAAGGACAAGCAGAGCATGATATCCATTACAGGATAAAAAGAGAAATTTCATGACATTACCCATACAATGGTGTTTGGATAATTGAGCAGGAAACATTTAGCATTAGGCTTCAAATGTTCTTATTGATGATAGGAGTACCACATACATGCTTCGAGATAGCATTGAATGGTCTTCAAGCAAAGGTCAAACTTTGCATACACAAAGGATTCATCAGGAATACCTTATAAAATAAGTCTTACGATTTCCTCAAGGAAGAATCGCTGAGCTTGCTAAAAAGGAAACTATAACAATAGGTCCTCCGGCCAGGTGTGGTACACATGACATCATCTTACTGGGTCATATAAAGACCAATGTTATAACTCTTGGATATATGTTCCAACCATCATATCTGACCGAGATTCAGATCTAATTGGTGTCAGGATACCTCAAACTCAGGATGCTCGAGGAGAGAAGGTGCGACACAAATTGACGAGATGACATCGAAGATTCTCGGGAAATGAACTATGGAAGTGAGTTCCAAAACAAGAGTTCATCATTAAACCAAGGAGAGGATGAGGGGGTGGCTGATGGTCTCAGCGACAATTTATCGAGATTTCCAACAAGATGGATTTCCACAATTATTTGAACAAGGAGATAACATTTGTCAGTTCAAATGGTATAATGATGTATGCTCGAGGAAAACATACACCGTTAACCATTGGTTGAAGGGTGCACCCATAATATGGGCTTAGGTAGCATGATCAATGTTTAGAATGGTGATTCAATAACCAATACACAAAGAATGAAACGTCGACCATTAACTCCAAAGCAATAGGGTTGCTAGAAGGTTTGAATTCGCACATCATAGTTCAATTGTCGGTTTTCCGGTTAGAAACAACATGGGGACCAAGGAATGAAAAGATATGGCAGGAAGTATCACTTGTACCAAGGATTCATAAGAGGTGGTGAAATTCTCACGACATTCAAAACATAAAAGATGGTAATAGTCCAAGGTAAAGAAGAACAATTGTTGGATAGCAAGGATCTCAAGGTATAACACAAAACACGAATAAGTTTGTGTTGAACGAAAGGCAATAAAGTGGTCGATGATAACACAAATCATCGAGAGCAAAGGGTGGTATTTCTCATCAAGAATTTGATAGATATCTTGGAAGAGCTCAGAATGTTAATGATGTTCACGACACATTTGTCCCGAGATTTCATGAAGATGTAATCGATCGGCGACGACATCAAGTCAAAGGAATGATGAGGCGAAAGGCTATTGGAACCAAGGGTACGACACCAACTCGAAATCAAGCTTGATGTTCAAGGTGAAATGATACGACGAGGAAGATCGGCGTAAGGTTATCTCATCGTCAAAAATTGTGCTCCGAGAAGAAGGACCAGGTAGCACAGTTAAAATTTAGCACAATAATGATATAGCCGATCAGGCTAGGAATGACATGATGGAGTATTAAACTCCTCAACAACGAAGTACTAGAAGTACTGAATTGTAGTGCAGATTCGATTCACTAATCGACGTTCTCGATTGACGACAATCCATAACCCGTGGAGTGGCAAGGACAGGGAAAGGTACTACTTCATCAGCAATTCATAAGATGTAGTGCGATGGCATGATACCCTCAAGACACTAGGGGGTAATACTCGAAGGTAGACCAAAATAGAGGTTGGGCAGGCATATTGATCTACAGAAGGCAGGTACTTCAACTTGTCCAAGAAAAGGATCAAAGATGATCAATCATGGTCGGAACCACGGTTGCAAAGGACCAACATAGATACAAGATGAACTTATAACAAGGGGACCATTATTAATACAAGAAGTTTTCATGATAAGTTCCACATCGGGTCCATGGGCATGAACACAAAGTTCAAGGTCGACTCCCACTTATCCAATGCATAACCTTTCATTTACTTCTCGAGTTCGATGAATTTGTAGTGTTGAAATTTTATCTTGCAAAATACCAGAAGAGTATGACTCGTGAAAACTTTCGAGTTCACACATATTAAGGAAGGCATAGGTTCAACCCATCGGGGCCTCGCGGAAACATATACCACAAGCTTCAATAGTAAATATCACCAGCTCAAAAGAAGAGCATGGTTGGCCAAATCAGAGAATAGGATTTATCAATGGCATTATGTATCAGGGATAGAACTTCCAAAGTGATTGAATTTGAGGGACGTTGTCGGATAAAATCCAACAAAGGATCCGATGGTCCTCAAGGGATCTGATGTGAGCATCGATACTCAACCAGAGGAGGAAAGAATGCAAGGATATCAAATTATAGAAACAACTGACTGATTCAAAGCTCAAAAGCAAATGAGTTATGATTCCCAAATCAAGGGATGAGAAGCAAACACTCTTATTAAGGATGGATAAGATAATTAAGCTTAGGGATACAATCGACGACAATTTGATTGGTTGACATCCAGCTCATGTTTAAAATGAAGTGTGAGCTGGAAGGATGAATTCTAGAATCTGATTGAGGATTGCGAGCATTCGCAACATATTGAATCAATGGACTCAAAAATGAAAATGACAAGGGATGCCAATAAGATTACGAGACTTATGGGATTAACCAAAATGCAAGGAAGCAAAAATTTCAAGAGCAATAGGCTGCTCAAGATTTACGGAAGACTGAATGGTATTTCAAAGACTTTTGTGAAACACATGAACAACTGGGGATGAGCGGATACTCGACAAGTGCGAGGATTTATCCGTAGGGGTATTCACGTGACAAAGAACTACAGGTCGGTAGGCACCAAGTATTCTCAGCACAATAGAGAGTATTTCGGGGTATCTGGTAATAAGAAGATCATCGGGGGATGCTTGTAAGAATGACAAATGTACGTGGTCATCCATAGGGGTTTATCCATGGAAGGGAATTGCAAAAGCGACAGGCACAAGGTCTCGAGAGAACATCAAAGAGTATCTTCGAAATCTTCTGGGGCACTAAGCAATCATTTGGAGTGAGGGGCTCTCTGGGAGGAAGTAGTTACAAGAACCTAGAGTCTGAGTTAGTAAAAATCATTTAACCCGAATAGAAGAGAGATCAGAGTCCCAGAGTATAGACAAGGAGTAAAAGATACTAATACCACCCAATGGCGACGTGGGCCCGTAAGCCACAAAGCCATGTTACTAAAAGTTTTGCAATGTCTAGACTCGACTTCGGCCAAGCAGTGTGGAAGGGGTTTCCTACAGGCAGTCGGCTCTCATACCAACTTGTGACTCCCCCGATTCAATCGTACACTAATCATACACGCAAACGTGTACGATCAAGATCAGGGACTCACGGGAAGATATCACAACACAACTCTGAAAATAAAATAAATCATACAAGCATCATAATACAAGCCAGGGGCCTCAAGGGCTCGAATACAAGTGCTCGATCATAGACGAGTCAGCGGAAACAACAATATCTAAGAATAGACATAAGTTAAGCCAGTTGCCATAAGATGGCTAGCACAAACTGGGATATAGATCGAAAGAGGCGCATGCCTCCTGCCTGGGATCCTCCTAAACCAATCATGGTCGTCGGCAACCTGAATGTAGTAGTAGGCACCCTTGGTGTAGTAGGGGTCGTCGTCGATGGTGGCGTCTGGCTCCTGGGCTCCAACATCTGGTTGCGACAACCAATAAGGAAGGAAAGGGGCAAAAGGGCGAGAAAAGCAACCATGCGTACTCATCCAAAGTACTCGCAAGCAAGGATCTACACTACATATGCATGGGTATCTGTGTAAAGGGGCAATATCGGTGTACTGAACTGCAGAATGCGAGAATAAAAGGGGGATAGCTAGTCCTGCCGAAGACTACGCTTCTGGCAACCTCCATCTTGCAGCATGTAGAAGATAGTAGATGGTAAGTTCGCCAAGTAGCATCGCATAGCATAATCCTACCTAGCGATCCTCCCCTCGTCGCCCTATGTGAGAGCGATTACTGGGTTATATCTGGCACTTGGAAGTGTGTGGTTTATTAAGTATCGGGTTCTAGTTGTCATAAGGTCAAGGTACAACTCCGGGTCGTCCCGTTACCGAGGATCACGGCTATTCGAATAGATAAAATTCTCTGCAGGGGTGCACCACATTACCCAACACGCTCGATCCCTCTGGCCGGACACACTTTTCTAGGTCATGCCCGGCTTCGGAAGATCAACATGCCGCAGCTCTACCTAGGCACAACAGAGAGGTCGGCACGCCGATCTAAATCCTACGCGCGTAGGGGTCTGGCCCCATCGCCCATTGCACACCTGCACATTGCGTGGGCGGCCAGTGAGCAGACCTAGCAACCTCCATCACAAAGGAAGTTGTGTTACGCGGTCCAACCCGGCGCGCGCCGCTCAGTCGCTGACGTCAAGAAGGCTTAGGCTGATACCACGACGTCGAGTGCCCATAACTGTTCCCGCGTAGTTGGTTAGTGCGTATAGGCCAGTGGCCAGACTCAGATCAAATACCAAGATCTCGTTAAGCGTGTTATTTTTGAAGTAACCGTGGACGCCGACCAGGGCCAGGCCCACCTCTCACCTAGGTGGTCTCAACCTGCCCTGTTGCTCCACCACAAAGTAACAGTCGGGGGCCGTCGGGAACCCAGGCCCACCTCTGCCGGGATGGAGACACCTGTCCTTTCAGCCCCCACATCGGAATCACTTGCTGGTACTCTACGAGCCGACCCGACTTTAGTCACCACATGTATCTTATAATGTATACAAGTATATACCCGTGATCACCTCCCACGTGATCACGGCCCGGTAGTATAGCATGGCAGACGGACAAGAATGTAGGGCCACTGATGGAATAATAGCATCCTATACTAAGCATTTAGGATTGCAGGTAAGGGTAACAACTGTAGCAACAATGACAGGCTATGCAGCAGAATAGGATTAACCGAAAGCAGTAACATGCTACACTACTCTAATGCAAGCAGTAGAAAGAAGGAATAGGCGATATCTGGTGATCAAGGGGGGGGCTTGCCTGGTTGCTCTGGCAAGAAGGGTTCGTCGTCGATGTAGTCGATCACAGGGGTACCGGCAGTGGTCTCATGATCTACCGGAAAGAACTAACGGAGGGGAAACACAATAAATAACAGAGCAATCAAAGCATACCATGACAAACGCGGTGCTAGATGTGCCCTAACGCGGTAGTAGGTGATATCGGCAAAGGGGGGAAACATCCGGGAAAGTATTCCCGGTGTTTGACATTTTCGGAGAGATGAAACGGAGGTGGATTGTTGCATGTTCGCTATGCTAGGGATGTGTGGCTGATGAACGGAGAGTGTATGTGTATTCGTCTCGTCGTTGTGAGCAACTTCCATGTATAAAGTATTTTCATCCGAGCTACCGTTTATTATCTATAATTTTCTAAAGTTTAAAAAAATCTGAAATTATTCTATTTTATTTTAAAACAATTATTGTAAATGCAAAATGCTATGTGTACTCAGAAAGGTACCCAGCAGTACAGCATAGAGGCTGACTGGTGGGGCCCTGGTCAACTGTCCAGTCAGCATTTGACTGGACCAATGATTGGTCAAATGTCCAGTGGGGCCCATATTTCATAGAGTCAAAGTTAATAGATTTTAATTAAGTCAGTTTAATTAACAGGGGACCCACATATCATACACTAATGTTAATTTAAGAGTTTCAATTTATTAAATTGTTAATTAGGTGGGTGTGGGTCCCGGTGTCAGTGGGTCAATGGGGGTTCATTAGCGAGTGGGGTTAGGCCGTTTTGGCCGGAGGTTAATCGCGAGCAGCAGGGGAGGCCATCGGGAGCCTCGGCGCTGGTGGAGCAGCCGGCTACGGCAGCGGCCGCAGCCCAGCAGCAGAGCAGTGGCGAGGTGCGGCAGCGAGCAGCATGACACAGGCGGTCGGCGGCAGCAGCGGGTGGTGCGGGAGGCAAGCGGCAGGCTATCGTGCGGTGGCGGCTGTGGGTGACCGTGGCGGAAGCAGGAGGCGGCGACGCAGGCAGGCGCGACCAGCAGCCGGCGAGCACGGCGAGCGGCCACGGGAGACGCAGCGGGCAGGGCCCGGCCATGTGCGGGTGGCAGCAGCGTCAGAGAGGCGACGCACGGGCGCGCGCGAGGCCACGTGAGAGCGTGCTCGAGCGCGGGACGGCACCAGCGAGCGCGGGCAGCGCGTACTGCGAGGGGGGAAGCGAGGGGTGCGGGGACCTACAAGGGATGGCGGGCGGCGGCAGTCGCCGCGGTGACCGAACGAGGAAGGGAAAGGGAAGGCGGAGCGGGTCGGGGTCCTCACCCCCGATGCAGGGGTACGTCGGCGAGGCTTGGTGAGGCTACTCGGGGAGGAGGACGAGGAAGGGAGTTGGCAGTCCGGCGAGGTGGCGGTTTAGGCGACGACGCGATCCAGCAGCGTCGGGGGGGTCGTCGATGTCCAGGGGCATCAGGGGCGATGGCGACACGGTCGGCGCGGTGAGGGGCGCCGTCGAGCGCCCGATCCGATCTGGATCGGGGGAGAGCAGAGGGAGGAGTGGGGGAAGTGGGGTGGTGTGCGCTAGGGTTTCGGGGGGTGGGGGAGGTTAGTAGGCGTAGATTGGCCGGCCTGGTTGGTCCAATAGCCAGCGGGGCCGAGGCCTAGTGGGGGGGAAGGGGTTCTCCTTTTCTTTTCTTTTTGTTTACTGTTTTGTCTTTTTCCTTTTATTTATTTTTACCCTTTTCTGTTTTATTTTATTTTAGTTTTATAAATCATAAAGGTTGTACCTAAATTAGTACCACTAATTATACCTCTACTACAAAAAGTTTAAACCTCCAATTAAAATAGTTTAACATTTTAATAACTATAAAAGGCATTCAATTAATTCTTTTGCTATTGTTTTATTTATTTTAGGACATTCAAACACTTTTAAAGATGTTGGTTTCTCCACCATTACTACTTATGCATTATTTGTCACTACCAGAACAATTTTGTTTTAATATTTGAAAACTTTCATTTGTTTGCCTTTGTTTTAAAATTGAAATTTGAACTGGGTTTCGAAGTGACACGAGTTTATCCACAGTAATTGAGGTGACGTGGCATCCTTAGCGGGGGATCACTGTAGCTTAATTATCCGGGCGTCACATGCGATTCGCCCCAGAGCAAGTGCCACCGCTGGGACCGTGCTCCTCGGCAGAGCGTGTTTGCCGGGATGCTGTTGGTGTTGTCCTTCTCAGGTGCCTCCCGCTCCTGTCTCGGCCGCAAGGGAGGTGGTAACAACGCCGCCTGCGTCGACCACGTCCCCCGCAGCATCCACATCCCCATGTGTCCCCGCAGCCCCGTGGCATCGGGGGCCGCGGGCGGTGGGGCCTTTGAGGTCGACGGGTGAGCCGCGGCATCGGGCTTCTTATTGGGCGCCATGGTTGATGGAGCCGTCGATGAAGAAAATGGCGATCAAGATGACGCGATGCTTACCCTCTCGGGTGCGCGCAGGTGATCGCCCTACCTGGCGCGCCAAAGATGTCGTGGGAAAACCACAACCACCTATGGGCCCACGAGCCCCTTTGTGGTTCGGCAGGGGGATGGGCACGTTGCACAAACAGCAGAGGAGCGTAACACCGCACGACAGAGATCACATAGGCAGTTTTACCTAGGTTCGGGACGCCGTGAGGCGTAAAACCCTACTCCTCCTTTGGTTGATTAATGGTGGATTATGGTGGAAAATGCAGTGCTCTTGCCCGGCAGGGTTGCCTCAGGGCGGGAGCGACTACGTGCGCATGAGTATGCGAGTGTCCGAATCCTTTTTACGGTTTCCATAGGCCTCCTTTTATGGATCAAGGGGTCACCAAAGTGGCAAATCAGTCATTATGCACTGATTAGATAACAAACAACGCTATCATACCTAACTCTGTAGGCGGACAGAGCGCATTAAATGCGCCACTTAGTGTCACATCATAGTGTGCCAAGCAAGCCTTGCCAGGCCGCTTTGCCAGTTTCGCGCCTGCATAATTGAAACGTCTTTGGACGGGTGTCATCTGGAGGTGGTTGCTGTTGGAAATGGCTGCCATGTGGTAAGAAATAGCCACTTAGTCACCTGGGGGCTTGACACCACACCGATCGGTGACTTGTGTCGCTGTGAGGTGGAGCGGTGAATCCTTTGCGGGGTAGTTCGCCCTTGCCGAGCCCATCAAGCCTGCCGGGGCGGTCTGGAGTTTTGTCTTCGGGGCGACCTCATCCTTGCTAGACTCGCCTGCCCGGCAAGGGAGATTTTCCCTTAGAGATATCTTGATTCCTTTGTCTTGACTTGATCTTCTTGATCCGCCCTCTTGATTCCCTAATAAGCTGATCTCTCTGGCTTGGTCTTGGTCTCGGGTGTTGTAATCTTGATCTTAGGCCTATGCACAGTCTGGGCAACAGACCCAGGGTTTGTTGCACCGACACCCCCACCTGTCATCCTCATAAGGCCCCTTTTATTTTTCTATTAATTATAAATCCTGCGAAATTTCATTTGCGGAATATGCTAGTTTTCCATTTCAGGCAAGTCCAAATCTAGACATTCCAATTTTGGAAATTTGCCAAATCTGTCAATTTCCTTTTTAGGCAGTAGTGCATATGTTGCATTTGTGAGCATTTTTCTACAGCAATATATACATGTTATATATCATTTTGGGCTAGGAAAATCCCACTAATCCATTGGTAGCATTATTTTCATCATTTGAGCAAGTTTTGGAACATGTTATTTTTACAACATATGCCATGTTATCATTTTTGTATGATTTTGTGTGATTTTTAGATGAGCATTATAATCACATGATTTGGACCATAAACATGCCATTACTGCTAAATTTTGTTTCATGCCATGAATTGCCTTGTAGTGAGTGCAACAAGCTTGAAAACATGTTAACATGAATATGTTTCTGTCAAGTCATGCTTATTTTGCCGAGTCTGAAATCTGTCAACATAACTTGCCATTTTGCATTGATGCTATCATCAATCTGTAGATCTCTGGAGCATGATCTTGTTTGCCATGAATGCCATGTTCTTGTTTTCCATGATAAGTTCTTGTAGCATATAAATCTAGCTCTAAACACTGAAATCTGGACCTGTTTTCTGCCATGTCCAGTATTTTTACGAAGTCTGTAAAACTGTTATCATTTGCCTTTTTGCCATGTTGTTTTGATGACGATCTAGTGAGTTTTAGAAATAGATCAGTAATCATGTTTTGTATTCAATGTTATGCACTCTCAGTCCATGTCATTTGTTTCCATGTTTAAGTTCTGCATCATAATTAAATGTTGCATCTAAAGTGCCATCTTGCTGTTAGGATCAGTTTTGCATTGCATATTGTTTTGCTCACCGTTTGGGCTCCGTGCATCCGTTTTCAATGATCTTTATATTGATTTCAACTGAAATCTTCCAATCTTTCTAGTGGCATGCTTGGTTTACAAAGATTCTGCCCATAACCATTTTTTCTCCACCGTTTCCTTCCCATTGACGTATCCCTCATTCCGATAGAACCCTAGCTCCGTGCATAACGTTCTTCATAAGCATTCAGGGTAGAAATGCATGTAGTATATGTTCATTGCCATGCCTTGTTTGTCTATTGTACGCTCGTGCTTTCTTGTGGGTAGTTCCAGGAGACTAGATTGAGTCGGAGGACCCTGTCGAGTACGTTCACCAGGAGCAAGCTTTCGGTACCACTGAGGACAATTAAGACAAGATGATCATTACCCCTGATATCACTACTATCTTTGCTTGCTAGTTGCTCGTTGCTATCGCTATGTTGTGCCACCTACCACTTGTTTATCAGGCCTCCTAAATTTCCATGAAAAGCCTCTAACCCACCTTCCTAGCAAACCGTTGTTTGGCTATCTTACCGCTTGCTCAACTCCTCTTATAGCGCTGCTAGTTGCAGGTGCAGTGCAGGTTGTTCCATATTGGGACATGGATATCATGGGATATCACAATATCTCTTATTTAATTAATACATCTATATACTTGGTAAAGGGTGGAAGGCTTGGCCTTTTTCTTGGTGTTTTGTTCCACTCTTGCCGCCTTAGTTTCCGTCATATCGGTGTTATGTTCCTTGAATTTTGCATTTCTAACGCGGTCGGGGTTTATGGGCCCCCTTGATTCTTCGCTTAAAGTAAATCTTTCCCGAGGAGATCCAACTTTGGTTTTTCCATTTGGCTAATAATAACTAAAACTACATGGGTAGTAATTAACCTGAGGATTCTTAATCAACAACCCCGGGCTAGTGCTCGACATGAGTGTTGGTCCACCAACCCAGTAGTTGGCGGTGCCGCCTCGGGGCAACTCGAGGTATTTGGCTATCGTCCACTTAGCATAGATGGGTGAGTCCGTAGATAGAGAGGGGCGGCTCCGGACCCGGATCTAACTCACTAGGAGATCACCTTGGGATAGTTTTCCTTTCTTTGAAGAACTTGTGCACCGGGATTCCGAGAACACTCGGGTGGTCCCGAGATGGAGAATTACCTCCGCGGATTGTGAGAGCTTATCATGTGCTAAGTTGGGACACCCCTGCAGGGTTTAATCTTTTCGAGAGCCGTGCCCACGGTTATGTGGCAGATGGGAGCTTTTAATATCCGGTTGTAGTGAACTTGACACTAAACTCATTAAAAATACACCAATAGTGTGTGTAACCGTGATCTTCTCTTTTCGATGAAGTTTGGGAAGAGAACATGGTGGGGTTATGTTTGAACGTAAGTAGCTCAGGATCACTTCTTGATCATTACTAGTTTGCGACCATTTGCGTAGTTTCTCATCTTATTCTTGTATTTGTAAGTTAGCCACAATACTAATGCTTAGAGCTTGCTGCAACTTCACCACTTAACCATGCCATGCCTATTTTAAGCTTTGATAGTCTTGACACCGTGGGTAATAAGATTTCTGAGTCCCCGTGGCTCACAGTATACTACAAAACATAGCTGCAGGTACCATTGTGTTTGACTAGGATCGTGGGCATTTCTATGTTACGTATCCGGACGATCAATAGAGGCCCTAGTCGGAGTAGCCGGGGATAGTAGCAGGTGGTGTTTTCATGTTTATCTTGTCCATAGTCATACTCTATTTATATGTTATGGATGATTGTATGATGATTGTCATATTTATACTATTCTGGGGTAAGTGTATGCCTTGATCTCCTATTCTATTTATTCATTTGGTTGTATGTATTTGTATGCCACCTTGCTATGCGTTCCAAAACGGGATTCTCCCGTGACCTCGAATTCATCATGAGATTGCGATAGAGTTTCGTCTTGGGCATTACAGAACCTTCTCTAGCTATCTATGCTTTCTTATCTCAAATTCTATTCATGATACATCACAATTATTGAACAAGTCTTTTTCAGACTCTCCGGGTAAGGCGCACTCGGAGCCATCGATTTGAAAGGTCTAACCTCCAAAACCTTCAAAGTTGTTTCTGGTGTGACCAACCCACTCCTACTCAGACTCACTGAAACGATTTGATTGATCTAGGTTTTTCAATCTCGGTGCTACCGGTTAGACAAACACGGCGTCACCTAAAAGCAGAAGTGCTCCCTGGGTGATTTTGGTAATAAATGTCAACATATCTCTTGTTGGACTAATACTTTTGTCTAGTATATTTCAGTATGAGTTTAATAATGGCGTGGTAAGGACAAGAGGATGGGGAACCCCTTGAAATTTCTAAGGACAAAGATTGGCAAAAGCTCAAGACTCTTCATTTCTATTTTAGTGATCCAAGATCACATTGAGTCCATACGAAAGCCAATAGTATTAAAAGGGGATGAGGTGTTCCTTAATGGTACACTTGCTCAAAGTGCTTAGTGATATTGCTCCAAAAAACCCTTAGCCACTTTCTCATTTCCACGTATGTCCAAAACTCCAAGTCAAACTTGGCCCCACTGAAATGATCTATCCAGCGCCACCGAGTTCAGTTGACATAGCCACTGCCAGAAACCCTAGACAATTTTCTCACACCGATACGGATCTCAGTCTCACCGAGATGGCCTCGCAAACTCTCTGTTGCATGTTGTAATTATTTGGGTCTCACCGAAATGTGCAATCGTGTCGCGCCTGTAGATGCTGCTAACGCATCAGCATGGGACTGATCAAGTGCAGTTCAGTTAACTGCTTAACTGAACGTGCAACGTCGAGTGAGTGGGCTTACGTGGCGAGTGGTGTGTTGGGTTGAGTAAGGGTGGGCCGCAGGCCTTGTAAGGGTGGCCCGGTGGGGCAACCACTTATGTACGCATCACCAGAGGAAATGGCAGCGAGTGGTTGAACGATCTTCCTTTCCCCATCTCCAAGTTCCTCACCTACTCTGTTCTCTCTCCCTCATCCCCAATTCTGGATCGAGATCTCCCCTGGGCATTACAGTTGGTAATTAGAGCCTCCACAAATCCTCTCGATTTTTTTCCGATCGCGGCCTCCGCTGCTTGCTAATTCTCCAGATCGAGCGGTAACACCCACCGAGCTAGGTGCGAGCCGCTCCGGCGAGCTCGCTCGAAATCCTACTCGGGGTTTGCCTTGATTCGGAGCGCGACCACGGCGCTATCCAAACCCTCATCCCATACTCGCCGCGCTGGACGTGATGACGGAGACGACGGACAAGCTACAGAACCTGCTCGAGTCCGTCATCTGCCGCCTCGATGCCATCTAGAAGACGTCCGACGAGCGTGACCAAGCCCATATTGCCTACAATGACCAGGTCTCCAACGAGCTCAAGCATGTGGCCAAACAGATCGATCTAACGTAAGAAGATGTGGACGAGGCCCGCAAAGTCCCCTCCACCGCTCGACCCCGGCACATCCGCACCTGGTACGACACCGGCCTCAGGCTCCTCCATCCAAGCGCCGCCCCTCCCCCACCAACGACTCATCCTCCACCACCCCCGCCGCTCTACACAGAGGGCACCGCGCAGCTTCCGTTTGCACGGCTCGTCAACTACGGGCCGCCGCCGCTGCTGCATAACTCACCAACCGCGTACGAGCAACATCGGGGGGTCGATCACTACACCAAGCCCCCCAAGCACGACTTCCCCCGCTTCGACGGCGACGTGTCGTGCATCTGGCTTGAGCGATGCACCTCCTACTTCGAGATCTACCGAGTGCCACAGCATAATTGGGTCACAATAGCGAGTCTGGACATGGATGGGTTCGCAGCGATGTTGCTACAAGCGTATCGATAGACACACCTTGCTATGTCATGGTCTGCATTCAGAGCAGCTGTAGAAGTAGAGTTCGGCCCTGAAGAGTTTGAGGCACAGATGCACCACTTGGTAAAATTGCGTCAGACGGGCAGTGTGCAAGAGTACCGTCAGCAGTTCGAGACCTCCATGTACCATCTCCTCTCCTTGGATCCAACCCTAAGCACGCAGTTCTACATATCTCAGTTCCTACTTGGTCTGAAGGATGAACTACGGCTGGGCGTCAGGTTACAAGCCCCCACAAGCATTACACGAGCTGCTGTGTTTGCACGAATTCAAGAGGAAGAACTGGAAAACCAAAGGGCATTGTGCAACCGCATTGTTCCTGTGGGGCGACCACCACCACCAGCAGCCGCAACAGCCACGCAGGCTCACGCAACCGCCCAACCTCGTCTAGGCGGTGACTAGTACGCTCTTGAACGACAACTCAAAGAATTCAGAAGAGCATCAGTGCAAGCGCACCGGACAGATACTGATGATCGAAGTGGGTGACTTTGGACAAATTCTTTTAGATGATACAGTGCAAGCTTTGCAACTCTTGGACCCGCCTGACGCCCATGAGCCGGAATGTTGTGCAATATCACAACATGCAGTTTCTGGAGAGGAAGCGTCCTCCACCATTCGCATGCGCGCACAAGTTGGAGACCAATACATGCTGTTGTTAGTGGATTCGGGCAGCTCACACAGTTTCATCAGTGACTCCTTTGTGCATCGCGTGTCAGCCCACACCGAGGCATTACCACCGGTATCAGTCCGGGTGGCTAACGGGCAGCGTTTGCATTGCAACAAGATTGTACGGCAATTGGGATGGCAAGTACCTGGACACACTTTTCATACAGACTTCAGAGTACTGCCACTGGGAGCATATGATGGAGTCCTAGGCATGGATTGGTTAGCCTCACATAGTCCCATGAACTGTCATTGGAAACTGAAGACGATTGAATTCGAAACCGAAGGGAAAGCAGTGCATCTCCAGGACGTCAGAACCTCAGACCTTCCACCAATTACAGAATTAGATGTGTATGAACTCCATCGCATGGAAGTGGCTAACGATATTTGGACTGCAGCTCTAGTTACAGTTGAGCGGTCAGACAAAGGGATCCCAAAACCGGTTCCACCAAACATTCAGAAAGTGCTGTCAGAATATCAGGACGTGTTCGCTGAACCAACAACGTTACCACCTCATCAATAGTATGATCATGGTATCCACCTCGAGTCAGGCACTGTCCCAATCAACACCAAGCCATATCAATACTCACCTGCTCAGAAGGACGAAATCAAGAAGTAGGTGCAAGATTTGTTGAAGACAGGCGTCATTGCTCACAGCATGAGCCCGTACACTGCACTAGTTCTGTTGGTAAAGAAAAGGGATGGCAGCTGGCAATTCTGTGTCGATTTCAGATGACTGAATTCTGCAACTGTTAAGAACAAGTTTCCGCTACCGGTTGTGGATGAGCTGCGTGACGAACTGGAAGGTGCTACCTACTTCTCCGAGATTGATCTGCGTGCCGAATATCATCAGATCCGTATGCGCGAGGAGGATGAAGAGAAGACAGCCTTCAAAACTCACCACAGGCACTATCACTTCAGAGTGATGCCACTTGGCCTGTACAACGCCCCTGCGACATTTTAGTGCCTCATGAACATCGTGTTTGGGCGATACGTCCGTAAGTTCATCATCATATTTCTTGATGACATTTTAGTCTTCAGCACCGACCTGGAGGAACATGAGGAGCACTTGCGTCTCACCTTGCAACTGCTCCACGAACATCAGCTTTTCGCCAAGGCAACCAAGTGCTCCTTCGCACACACCAGCATCAAGTACTTGGGGCACGTGATATCCAAGGACGGACTTCCCATCGACATGAACAAGACCAGCGCCATGCAGGCCTGGCCCGTGCCCACGACGGTCACCAAGCTTCGCAGGTTCCTCAGCCCGACCAGCTATTACCGCAAATTTGTACCTCACTACTGCATCATCAGAAAGCTGCTTACCAAGCTCCTGACGAAGAAAGGGTTCGCATGGAACGACAAGGCCTAGCAGGCATTCGAGATGCTGAAGCAAGCCATGGTGAGCACGCCGGTGCTTGCGCTCCCAGACTTCGCAAAGCCGGCCACCCCGTCGTGTATCTCAGCAAATCCCTGGGCGTCAAGAATCAGAAGCTTTCAACATACGAGAAGGACTTCTTGGGAGTGATGATGGCGATCGACAAGTGGCGGCCATACCTACAACGCGCCCCGTTCGAGATCGTCACTGACCACAAGAGCTTGTGCGCGCTTACAGATCAGTAGCTTGCTATGAACCTCCAGCGGAAAGTCATGTCCAAGCTGGTCAGCCTGCAGTTCTCCTTCCGCTACAAGAAGGGCATCGACAATAGTGCAGCGGACGTGCTGTCCCGTGTCGGCCATCTCGTTGCACTCGATGCTCTCTCGCTGTGCCAGCCCCAATGGCTACAGGAGGTGGCTAACTCCTACAAAACTGATCCTGACTCGCAAGAGCTGCTGGCGAAGGTCGCGGTCACCGCCGTCAACGACCAGGGGCGCACATTACAGAACGGCGTCATCAGGCAGCGTGGCCGGCTCTGGATTGGGGCCAACTCAGCATTGCAGACCAAGCTCATCGCCGCCCTCCATCACAGTGTCGTGGGTGGACACTCCGGCGCCATGGCAACCTACCACCCCGTCCGCAAGCTGTTCGCCTGGCAAGGTCTGAAGCATGCTGTGGAGGATTTTGTCCGGTAGTGCACTGTGTGCCAACACGCCAAGCACGAGCACACGCACCCTGCCAGCAAGCTCCAACCCCTTCCAATTCCCAAGGAACCATGGCAGGAGCTGACCATGGATTTTGTCAAGGGGTTTCAGAAATCTGAGGGCTCCGACGCGATCATGGTCGCCGTTGACAGGCTGACCAAGTACGCCCACTTCATGCCGCTTCATCACCCCTTCACCGCCGTCCAAGTTGCTCGCGCCTTCTGGGAACATGTCATCAAGCTTCACGAGATCCCTCATTCGATCGTCTCCGAGCGTGACAAGATCTTCACTATCGCCATGTGGCGCGAATTGCTCTCCGCCGCAGGAACCAAACTGTTCTACTCCACTGCGTACCACCCACAGACGGATGGCCAGATGGAGCGGGTCAACTAGTGATTGGAGATGTATCTGCGGTGTGCGGTATATGACACGCAACGACAATGGTGCAAGTGGCTGCCGACGGTAGAATTCTGGTACAACTCTGCACATCACGCCTCCCTGAATTGCTCTCTCTTCAAGGCGTTGTATGTCAGAGAGCCCAACCTGGGCGGCTTGCCACACCTGAGCGCCGCGCTACCCAGCGATGCGGCGTCGGGCGATCTAGATTGGACCATGCACACGGACCTGCTGCGCGCGCAGCTTGCGCGTGACCAAGCTCGCTTCAAGAAACAAGCCAATCGACACCGAGCAGAACGAGCTTTCGACGTCGGGGAACAAGGCCTTATCAAGCTTCAGTCGTATGCACAGTCCTCTGTCGCCAACCGCCCTGCAAGAAGCTCGCCAACAAGTTCTTCGGTCCCTTCTTGGTGACAGAACACATTGGCACGCTAGCGTATCGACTGCAACTGCCACCGGACAGCCGCATCCACCCAGTATTTCACATCTCTCAATTGCAGCCGTTCACCCCAGACTATACTCCGGTGTTCTCTGAACTACCGCGAGTGCCGGACCTCGCCGGCGAGTAAACTGAACCAGTGGCAATCCTGGAACGGCACATGATGAAGAAGGGGGGTGCTCCTTTGGTGCAACTGCACGTTCAATGGGCAAACATGTCACCGTCGGCCACAACCTGGGAAGATAATGACGTCCTTCGCCATCGGTACCCGTCAGCTTGCAACAGGGAAGAGGCTTCATCGCAAGAGGGAGGCAATGTCGCGCCTACAGATGCTGCTAACGCATCAGCTGCGGACTGATCAAGTGTAGTTCAGTTAACTGCTTGACTAAACGCGCAACATCGAGTGAGTGGGCTTATGGGCCGAGTGCATGTGTTGGATTGAGTAATGGTTGGCCGTAGGCCTTGTAAGGGTGGCCGGATGGGGCAGCTACTTATGTACGCATCACCTGAGGAAATGGCAGCGAGTGGTTGAACGATCCTCCTTTCCCCTTCTCCAAGTTACTCACCTACTCGGTTCTCTCTCCTCATCCCCAATTCTGGATCGAGATCTCCCCTGGGCATCACAAATCGGTCCGACGGAGTTTGCTTGACGTCGTCTCTATTTTCTTATTGTTTCAATTCGGTCTAACCAGTTGATGCAATCGGGGCCACCGAGTTGATGTTTGCCCTAAGCCCTAGCACATCGGTCCCACCGAGTTGATCTCGTCAGTCCCATCGAAGTTCCTAATGTTCACATTTTTAACTGAATCGGTCTCACCGAGTTCTTCTATTCGGTCTGACCGAGTTGGGTCAAATGTGTGTAACGGTTGGATTTTGCGTGGAGGCTATGTATACCCCTCCACCCCCTTCTCCATTTGTGAGAGAGCCATCAGAACGTGCCTACACTTCCACTAGTCATTTGCTGAGAGAGAACCACCTACTCATGTGTTGAGACCAAGACATTCCAATCCAACCACCTGAATCTTGATCTTTAGCCTTCCCCAAGTTGCTTTCCACTCAAATCATCTTTCCACCATAGCCAAATCTTTGAGAGAGAGTTGAGTGTTGGGGAGACTATCATTTGAAGCACAAAAGCAAGGAGTTCATCATCAACACACCATATATTACCTTTTGAAGAGTGGCGTCTCCTAGGTTGGTTAGGTGTCGCTTGGGAGCCTCCTACAAGATTATGGAGTTGAACCAAGAAGTTTGTAAGGTCAAGGAGATCGCCTACTTCGTGAAGATCTACCCGAGTGAGGCAAGTCCTTCACGAGCGATGGCCATGGTGGGATAGACAAGGTTGCTTCTTCGTGGACCCTTCATGGGTGGAGCCCTCCATGGACTCGCGCAACCGTTACCCTTCGTGGGTTGAAGTCTCCATCGACGTGGACGTACGATAGCACCACCTATCGGATCCACGCCAAAAATCTCCGTGTCTACATTGCGTTTTCCTTCTCCAAACTCTTCCCTTTACCTTCATATGCAATGTTTTACTTTCCACTGGTACACTCTTAGAATTGCATGTGTAGGTTGATTGCTTGACTTGTACTAGTTGTTAAAGTTTGCAAACACTTGAAATTGGGAAAAGGTTAGATTTTTTATTTGGTCAAGTAGTCTAATCACCCCCGCTCTAGACCTACTTCCGAACCTACATTACCGATTTTTCGTAAGTTCACGTAGTTACACGTCTCGGGGCCACCAATTTGTTCCAATCGGTGCCACCAACAGCAGCTTAGTATATATATCCCGCGGGTCCTGTACGGTTGAAATTTCTCAAACCTCACATTCCTGCACCCCCTCTGATGCCGTTGCCCTCTTCTTCGGAGTTCGTCGTTGTGTCCAGCGCGCCCTCGTTGTTGGACTCTGTCGCCGTCAACGGGTTTCTCTCCCGCTGTTGTCTCCGCAGGGGATTTGCGCCGAGTTAGGGTAAAAATTCCACCCCCTTTGTGCATCAAATTTTTCTGATTCAATGCACTAGGGATTTGCCATGAATCTTGCTGCATATGAACTACTTCAATCTACCTGATCTATTCCATAGATTAGATGCAAGTACAAACTTTAGGTTTAGGTTTCCGCCGAAAGCATCTCGGACCGACAAAATTGGAATTTTCGGAGTCACCAATTTGGCCCTGGCCATTGCACTAGTGCATCTCAGTGCCACCGAGAAGTACTAATCAGTGAGACCGAACTAACATTTCTGTGAAACTGTAGCATCTCGGAGACACCGAATCACATCTCGGTCTAACCAAATGATGTGTATAGGTTCTGTTGAGTGCTTCGGCATCACCGAGATTAACAACTCGGTGGATCCAAAATGCATTCTATGAAAACATAAAACTAAGATTTGAACTCAGTTTTCATGAAAATGTCTGCTTTGGTGATGACTCATATACTCTGCCCACACCTATCTGTTCGCAGGGTTTGTTTGCAAGATGTCTAGTGCCAGTGACAGCGAGAACATGTCAGAACAGCATGAGGATCTCAGTGAAGGATCCAGTCGAGATGGCAGCTATTATGAAGGAGTGAGGAGCTCACTTTAACTACCCAAGGCTGCCACAAATACGAGAAAGAAGAGAACCTCAGATGATGAGGATGAGGATTTTGTGGCTAGTGAGCCTACATCCGAGAAGTAGAAGGTGCTTGCTAAGGAGTATGGCACTGCAGTCAGCACAAGACCTTCAGGCAGTGCCAAGGAGAGAATAGTGGTGAGGAAAGTCCCACTCTCCAAGGCAGATAAGGCCACAACTCCAAGGGAACACATGACATTCACACTTGAGGAGCCAAGTGATACAAAGGCTGCTGCAAGAAAGAAGAGAATAAGAGTGCTAGGAAGACTACATGTTATGTCATTGGCAAACCCTCCATGGTTGCTGATGATAATACTTATGAGGAGGAAGAGGAGGAACCAGCAGCTGATGCACCTCCAGCCAAGACCCGGAAGCTCATTTCTGATGCAATGAAGTATGCTACCCCCACCAAGTCCAAGCCTACAACTCCTGCACCTAAGAGATCAAAGAGGAGCATTTCAGCTAGTGAGAAGAACAAGGCCCCAGTGACTGAGGCTGAGATTGATGATGAGCCACTAGTGCTTAGAGAGTTGAAGCCAAAGATTCCTGACCAATGTGGAGAAGCTCAGAGATGACGTTGACGCAGTCAGAGCCAATGACAGTGGAGATGGGAGAGCTACAATTGAGAGATACCAAACAGTACCCAGGGCACCCAAATCTGTTGTCGTGCCAGTTGCAGACACGAGGACTACTCACTCTGCACCTGCTGCTACTTCTACTTTCCCACCTTCAGTCTCTACGCCAGCAGCTCCGCAGACGATAGCCGAAGCCTTCGCGGATGCACTTCTCTCCACGCCATCTATGCACACCAGAGGTGCCACCCAGAGATCACCTTCAGGAGCTGCTGAGGATCATGCCTATAGAGACGTATAGCTCTATACCTATTCGAACTTTTTGGTACTTGTTGCCAAAGGGGGAAATTTGTATAGATAATTAGGCTTCGAGCGAGAGTGTCTCTCTTTTGCTTGTTGGTTTTTTCATGAGTTATTGCTACTATTTCCGTTTGATTGTGCAACATTGTTCATTATGTGTGTGAGATACTACGTTGGTTATGTGTGATTGATCATACTATGCTTCATGTGATGCTTAATGTTTATCTCTATCATTATTTGTGTATGATCATTCAATTATGTTTTTGGTGATGCGTGCTTACTATTCCATTCATATCATTCTGCGCACTCCACCAAGTTGTATGTGACATGGAAGAGTGACCCATGATCCTAATCAATTGTGCATTTGCATTCAAATGCAATTTTTTAATAATGCACAAATTTAGGGGGAGCTCTTGCTTATCACATACTTCTCAAAGCGACGATATATTTCGTTCATTTGATCATTTATCGAAACTTTTGTTGTCATCCTGGGAACGGGGGTGCCCAGACTTGCCTGCCTGTGGCCCATGGCGTGGCTCCATCGACGGCCTGGTACGGCCCAGCTTCAGCAACAACAACTCAAGACCCTCGCGAGGGGCCAGGCCACGCGAGGCGGATGACACCAAGACCTCCTTGGGGGGCGGCTGTCGGCATTCTGGGAACGGGGGTCCCCAGACTTGCCTGCCTGCGGCCCATGGCGTGGCTAAGTCAACGGGTCGTGCGGCCCATCTTCATCAACAAGGCATCCAAGACCATCGCGAGGGGCCAAGCCTCGTGAGGCGGATGACGCAAGATCTCCTCAGGAGTGGCCTAGCCAGGCAGGCTCATGAGGAGCGGAGATATCAAGGCAGGGCAAACCTCACGAGGCTCTCGTGACGTAAGCCATGACAATCGGCACCAGGCGGGCACCAGCGCGCAGCGTCCTTGATTCCTCTTTGGTGCTAAAGAGGCAAGCGCAGGCGAGGAGTACCGAGGCATCAGGCAAAGCTTGCCATATCAGTGCAACGAGACCAAGACCAGAAGGACGACAGGACGGAGGTCATCATGGAGCCCAAGATGGCGTCACCACCATAGCCTTTCGTAGGCGAAGACCACTTTTGTCAGGATAGCTTGTATTAGCTGCCCCCCTTCAAATTCGCCCGCCATTGTTGGCTCCCTTCCCGTTCAATATTTGGGGAGAGGACCGGGACCTATATAAGTAGAACTAGCCACCATAGTAGGGGCATCTCAACTCAGTCTGAGGCAGCTCGGCCTAATCTGATCTGATCATATCGAGAGCCTACCCTATACACAAGAACACCTCAACCTCCGGAGGCTGTTCTTCCCCTTCTACTGTTCATCATCAGCCCAAGAGGCAATCCACCACCACACACTGGAGTAGGGTATTACACCACAACGGTGGCCCGAACCAGTATAAATCTCGTGTCTTTCTGTGTTGCGAGTTCGTCGAGTTCGTCCGTGAGATCTTAGTGAGCTAGGGCGTGGATCGGTAGGAGGGAAAGACTTCGCGTGCACCCAAGAGTTCGAACCTTAAGGGTTTTGCCGGAACCCCACATCCGACATTTGGCGCGCCAGGTAGGGGTGCGCCATAGCTTCCCTTCCGTCGATTCGTCGCTCCGTTGCTCCGTCGTCTCCATGGCGGACGCTCGCCGCGCTCGAGCTGAGCGCCGGGCTACCCTCACCGCCCGCGTTGCTCGGACGGCTCCCGTCGGCGGGCCACCTCGTTGTTCTCCATCTCCCGCCGCCAACGTTGCCACCGGGCCGGCGGGGAACGAGCAACAGGTGTCCTCGCTGCATCCGTCGGTGCGGCAGGACGGCCTCACCGCCACTGACCCCCGCCGGTTCTTCGTCTCATGCACGCCGCGCTCCTCACGGCGAACGAGCTCCTGCGCTACCGCCCAGTCGACGACCTCTACGAGGAGTGGCTCGACCGCGTCTCTAAGCTCGTCCGCGCCGCAGGGGGCTCCCCGGTGCCGTCCCTCTCTCTGCCTCACCCTCCGCCAACCACGGGCGACCTGGCTCATGGCGCGCCTCCACCACCTTTGCCCCAAGACTGCGCCTTGGCGCCAAGGCGCGCGGCCCCACGGCGTGATCCGCCACGTCCGGTGCCTGCGCGCGAAGAGAGAAGCTGCCAAGAAATCCCTCGGCCGCAAGAAGCCGCACCTGCGCTCCCCGCACCGCCTCGTCAAGACCGCGCACCGCTTGCGGTGGCGCCGCTCGGGCGTCATCAAGGCCAAGCTCCACCCCCGAGGCGGGCCCCGGCAACCACGGCCGGCTGTCACGCCTTCACCCCCGAGCTGCGCAGCGTCTCCTGGCCAGGCAAGTTCAAGCCGGATCTGCCTCCCCGCTACAACGGCACCTCCGACCCCACGGAGTTCCTGCAACTCTATGAGCTGAGCATTGAAGCAGCCAATGGCGACGAGAAAGTCATGGCGAACTGGTTCCCTATGGCTCTCAAGGATGGTGCCCGCTCCTGGCTCCTGAACCTGCACCACGGCTCGATCTCCTCCTGGGATGAGATGCGCGACCACTTTGTTGCCAACTTCCAGGGCACCCACGACCGCCCGCCGGCCGCGGGTGACCTGCGCCGCATCAAGCAACAGCCAGGGGAGACCCTCCAGAAGTACATCCAGCACTTCAACAACACTCGCCTCAAGATCCCCAAGGTCAAGGATGAGGCCATCATCTCCGCGTTCTCAGATGGCGTCCGTGACGTCAAGATGAAGGAAGAGCTCGCTATCCATGAGGAGCTGTGCACATCTCAGGAGCTGTTCAACCTGGCGACCAAGTGCGCAAGAGCTGAGGAGGGGCGCCTCTCCCTCCTCGAGCTGCCAGCCGCGGGCACAGAGGAGAAGAAAGCCAAGGCCAAGGACATGGAGCGCAAGGAGGCAGCTGTGCTCGCAGCAGAACCAGACAACAAGCGGGGCAGGGATCAGCCCGAATCGTCCAAGGGCGGCCGACCGTTCTGCGCATTCCACAACCTGAACACCCACAACACCAGTGACTGTCAAGAGCTCAGAGCCATTCGCGAAGGACGTTTCGGTCGACGCCCCGAGCGTAGCGACCGGGGCTACGACCGTGGAGGAGGACGCTGGGACAACCGTGGCCCGCGCCAGGAGTGGCGCGACAGGCCTCGTGAGGACCGCTGGCAAGACCATACTCGCGAGGGCGCCTGGAGGGACCAGCCTCGTGAGGATCGCCCCCAGGGCAACGCCGGTCTTCCCCCGCTGCCGCCACCAAGAAGGAACAACGATCACCATCAGGATGAGGGGGCTAGGGGCTTCCAGGAGCCGCGTGCAATCACCTACATCTTGGGCAGCGCGCAGGGCCCAGCCTCTCAATGCATCTTCATACAGTTCGCTCGTGAAGTGAATGCGGTGCTCCCCAAGCTCGAGGCCACGCACCAACTCAGGTGGTCCCAATGCGCCATCACTTTCAACTCGGCAGATCAGCTCAAGTGCGCAGCAACCGCTAGCGCCCTCCCGATGCTGTGCTCCCCAATCATCAGCAATGTGCAAGTTACCAAGACCCTCATCGACGGCGGCGCAGGGCTCAACGTCCTGTCCGTCGACACGTTCGACAACCTCCAAGTGCCATATGAGCAGCTTCAGCCTACCAAGCCTTTCTCAGGAGTGACCGACGGTTCCACCACACTGATAGGGCAGGTCCGCCTGCCTGTCACCTTCGGAGAGCACAAGAACTACCGCACCGAGCCTATCGACTTCGACGTCGCGCACATCCGCCTGCCGTACAACGCCATCCTCGGGTATCCGGCCCTGGCCAAGTTCATGGCAGTCACCCATCACGGCTACAACGTCCTCAAGATGCCGGGAAGCAGCGGAATCATCAAGGTCCCATGTGAAGAGAGAGATGCGGTGTGCTCCCTCGAGCGCACCTTCCAAGCTGCAACAATCAACGACCCCGACCGCAAAAGCGAGGGCCCTCCTGAGGCCCTCCCCAAGAAGAAGAAGCAGCTACGCCAAGCAGGATCTCAGGAGGGTGGCGACGCAGCTGGAGCCTCGTCAGGATCAGCGCCCGCTTCAGGCGCGCCTCCCTCCATCGCATAGGAAGGCACGCCCGGCGACCTCCTCGGGCAGGGCTCGAGGGCTCTCTTCTTGAGGGCCTCAGACTTTGCCAACCTCACAAGGGAGGCGCTTGGGCACCACTTGGAGGCGTGCTTCACGGCACGTTTCCCTCAGGAGAACACAGGGCAAGGAGTGCCCACTACTCAGGAGTTCATCACCAAGACCACTCAGGAACTGCAAGACACAAGAGCCGTGCGCGGCGATAGCCGCTCGTGAGGTGCAGCTCCCCATCTAGGCAAGGATGTTGGGCTACGTGTTTGCATCGACATCCCAGGGCTCAACATGGCCGCATCTCACGAGCGTTTATGGCCTTCGCGTGTGGGCCGTTGCGAGGGCCCGCCACACAGCTACGTTCACATGCCCTTCGGCTTGCCGAGCGTGGCATCAGCCTGTCAGCGCAACGTACGGCGCATCCTGGCGGCTCAGGAGGCCAGGTACCACACCGTCCTGGAAGAAATGGAGACGGTCTTCAAGGAGCCTCCCGAGCCCCCAGAGCCTCCCGAGGCTCAGGGCCCCGGTGGCTCGTGAAGAGGCATTCCTTCCACGCACGCCTTTAGCTGCACCAACTCTACTTCGCCTACAGAACCAGGTGACATTTTCCAAGCTCGTTTAGCTGGGAGCGCCCCTCGGGCTGCATTATTCCCAGGCCGCATGGGTCCATCCCTGTGGCATGTATCCCTTTTGCTTATGTCTTTAGCTTACCTTGCTGGGGACGCCCCTCGGGCTGCATCATCCCCAAGCCGCTCGGGCCGGACCCAGTGGCATGTGCCTTCCTGCATTTACTCAAGCTAATTTTCCTTCCATGCTTAACCTACCTACAGTTATCACCTGCTCGATCGCCACCCGCCACGGGTCCATTCATCCCGTGCAATTTGCTTGCGCGTTAAAAGGGGGGCTCCTGAGCATCGCGACTCAGGAGCTCTTACTGGCTCTCCAGCCCTCACCCCCTGGCCTTGACCACGGCATCGCGACCTGGCATACCAGTGGCGGCTGAGCTCGCTCGAGGGCCGGGACCTGAGGACGTAGAGCGCTTGCACCTAACCGTCTCGCAGGAACACACAGCCATTGAAGACTCAAGACCAGGCGCAACCCGCCTTGAGGTAGGGCCTCGTGAGTCCCAAGCTGGCTCACGAGTGCCCAGATAGACCTCGCGGCCCTGCCGTGAAAGCCACGTGTCAGGGCGGGGCTGTACATGCCCCGGGGGCTCCTCCAGGAGGGGGGGGCCCTCCCACGCACAAGTGGAAGCACCATGCTCTGCGCTGGCCGTCGACACTACCGAGGAGCGGCTATGCCCGTGCACAAGCGGAAGCACTATGCTCCGCTTCGCGCTGGTGATAAACAACGGAGGGCGGCCCCACGGTCGTACCAACCTCAGGGAGCCCCAGAGCTCAGCGTCCTGCCTCACCGCAACACCTCCCCTCGGGAGAGCCGCGCGAAGGGGCTGGACATGGGGGCTGCGCTTGGGTCACGCCCAAGCGTACGCCACCCAACCAGGTCTCCCGGGCCTGGGGGCTGCTCTCGGGTCATGCCCAAGCGCACGCCGCCCAAACAGGTCTCCCGGACCTGGTCATCACACGCCCCACCCGAGGCCTCGGCGAGGGAAGGTATGGAGATTGTTTGCGCGTTAAGGGGGACTCTTGAGCATCGTGACTCAGGAGCCTAACTGGTCACATAGCCCCTCACTCTTTGGTCCGTCCTGGTCTCCGGTCAGCCCAACGGCGATTGAGGTATGCGCGGGGCCGGGCTCTACCGACGTAGAACATTAATCTATCCTCGCGTACTCTCCCTATAAGCTGTTTGCGCGTCAAGGGGGACTCCTGAGCATCGCGACACAGGGGCCTAACTGGTCACGTAGCCCCTCACTCCTTGGTCCATCCTGGTCTCCAGTCGGCCCAATGGCGGTTGAGGTATGCGCGGGGCCGGGTTCTGCCGACGCAGAACACAAAGCGGATAGGAAGAAAATCGCAAAATTTCGAAGCAAATATTAAAAACATATTATCCTCACAATATCAAATGAAAAGTCTAAACGCCTCCATGAGGCCTGATGCATGTTGCAAGAACAAAACAGGAAACTAGCCGCATGTCACCCCTGGACACCGCCGTCGCCTGCAGAAGGTGCTCCATCCCGGGTAGCGACGCCTTCACCTGCACCACCAGCCGCAGGGTCGGCGGCATCTCCACACAAGGGTGAGGAGGCAAAGCCGCAGAACCTCTCTAGCAGGGCCTCCACCTGACCTTGCACAACTGCGGCAGCGGCTTCGCAGTGATCCTCAGCCACAGGCCCCAGCAGCTCGTCAAGGCAAGCGTTGGGGTCGCGAAGGTGCAGGTGGCTGAAAACGCGGGTCAATGCAGCTGAAGACAGGACGCGAGCTTCTGCCTCCGCCATGGGACCGACACCATCAATGACTTCCTCGAGCGCCTGCACCAAGAGAGGAAGCAACCGGGCGGGGCCGTCCTCATTGGTGGCCAGCGACTTCTCCAGGCCATGCTCGTAGAGCGTTTTCAGTGCCTTGCGAGATCTCTTCTCGAGATCAGCAAAGGCCACGCGGTCGTCGGCCAGGACTCCCGCCTTGGCGTCAATATCGGCCTCCCTCGCCTCCACCTTCCGCTCCAGCTCTTCCAACCGGTTGCGCTCGGCGGCCTGCGTCTTCCCCAACTCCGCCAGCTCAGCATCACGATTCTTGACGGCGTCCTCCCGGGCCTTCATCTCCTCCTCCTTCGCTTGGCGGCAGCGTGCTTCTTTGGCGTGCTTGTCGCGCAGGCTCTTCAGCTCGCCCTCCAGCCCTCGGCAGCGGTCGCGGGCGGCCTTGGCGTCCTTCAGTGCCACCTCACGCAGTGGCGGCGCTCTGCTTCTCCTTTTCGGAGGACGCCGCGGCCTGACTCAGCGTCGCACGAACCGCCAAGTCGGAGTGAAGCCAGCCAGAGGCCAGCTCCAGGCGCGCGGCCACCAGGCGTGGGTCCACGCTCAGGAGATCTGCCTGCAACTGGGTCATCTCCAAAAGAGCATGCTCTAGGACAGCAGCAGAGGTAGAAGAACCTGGGAGTGAAGGTGCGGCTGTGGGAGGAGCTGACATCGTCGCCAGGACCTCGGAGATTGCGGGTTCCGGAGCAGCTGGGACCTCATCAACCGCGCCAGACGCCGGCACTTCCGGAGCCAGCGGGGCCATGGGGGCTGATTCCACACGGCGATGTTCCTCTTGGCCTCGCGCGGAGGACCAGGTTGGGGAGGTGCGGGTGCTGCTGCCACCTTTCTCTGCGGAGGAAGGCACGGCCGCTGTATCCTCTTTCCTCTTCTTCGCTGAAGGCGCCGGCCTGATCGACCGAGGGCGAACATTAGGAAATAACAAGTACAAACAGGGACAAGGCGAAGCTTAAGACACTTACTGATCCACCGCGACATACTTCCGCTTGGGGAGCTTGAAGCCTGACAGCATCGGGACCTGAGGAGCAGGCCTGCGGGCCTCGGTGGCAGAAGGGCCGGAGCCGGCCTCAGGAGGCGCCGAGACAGGAGCGACATCTCAAGGAAGCAACGATGACCTGCCCCTTGTCAGGATGAGGGGCTGCTCCCTCTCCTCCTGGCGGGCGTCGGCCTCGGCGTCGTGGGGCAGGGCGCGAAGGATCTCGGCCTTGCTCAGAGGAGAAGTCTCCCCCACCTCTTCAAGAGTCTTCTCCGAGTCCACCTCCTCCTCCTCCCCTCCACGGGACTCATCAGAGGACACCTCCACCGGCTTCGGTGCTGCAGGAGCTCCTGCGAGCGCCGGTGGCACCAGGCCGCGCGCGTCAAAGGTCGGCTTGGAGGCGACAAGTTCCTCCCCGTCCTTGCGGAGGAACAAAGGAATGAAGGCACTAGGCGGGTACTCCTGGTTGTCCCCAACTATGAGGCGCAGGACAACATCCAATTCGTGGCCAGGAAGGGCCCAGGCCTCAGATGGGATTTGTTCCCCTCTTCTTCGAGCTCCCGCAAGGGGCGCGAGCGCGCCTGGAGAGGGGCAACTCGCAGCATCAAGAACTCCCTCAGGAGCATTGCCCCCGTCACCTTTCCTGCCTTCGCGTTGCCCGGCTTCAAGTCAGTCGTCATCTGCCCCAACACAAACAACGCCCGCTCATCGGCAAGCTCCGCCTTAGACCACCCCTTGTCGAGCTTGGGCGCCTCCGTCGGTAACACCAGGCGCGGACGGCGCACTTGGCATCCATCATGACCCATTTGGATCGGATATTGTCGGCCCTCTTCCCGGTGCTCGCGATCGAGTTGGCCTTGCCAGACGCGATGAAGTCGGCGCATCCGGAGAGTGGCCCATCGGTGACGCGAAGAAAGAAGAAGTGGCGCAGAAGCGCCACGGATGGCAGCACGCCCAGGTATGCCTCGCAATAGTAGGCGAAGATGGACAAGAGGAGGACAGAGTTGGGATGGAGGTGCAACGCCAACAACCCGTAGTGGTCGAGAACCTCATAAAAGAAGTCGGAGAAAGGACGGACCAACCCGACGGTGACGCTGCTCGAGAAGAAGGGGAAGAAGGTGCTTCCCTCAGGCTCTGGCACATCAGAGGCGAGCCGGAGCTCCGTCTTCCCCCACTCATTGCTCTCCCCCGCCGTCAGCAGGCGCACGGAGGCGAGGCTCTTCTCTGTGACGGTGGGCGCTTCAAGAGCTGTCTCATACCAAGCCGGCGCTGAGGAAGTCCTGACCTTGCGCGGCGCCATGAGTCGCAGATGCGGAGCGAGATTGGAGCAGATCTGAGGTAGCGGCGGCGAGGAGCGAGAAAGGGGATCTGGAGCAAGGCGAGGAAGAAACAATGAAGGCAAGCGCTGTCCGCGCCAGCCTTTTGTCCAATCGAGCAGTTGCCGAGGCAGTGTGGGAAGCGGAGACGCCCACGTCCAATCAACCGCCACGCGTCGACCGAGGCCGTAGGCTTTTGGGGCTCGCGGTGCTCCGTACTTGACCCTTGGCTTCACCGCGAAGCCAAGCCCGAGCGCACCTTGGGCCTGGGGGCTACTGTCGCCGTTCTGGGAACGGGGGTCCCCAGACTTGCCTGCCTGCGGCCCATGGCGTGGCTAAGTCATCGGGCCGTGCGGCCCATCTTCATCAACAAGGCATCCAAGACCCTCGCGAGGCGGACGATGCAAGACCTCCTCAGGAGTGGCCTAGCCTGGCAGGTTCACGAGGAGTGGAGATATCAAGGCGGGGCAAACCTCACGAGGCTCTCGTGACGTGAGCCATGACGATCGGCGCCAGGCAGGCGCCAGCGCGCGCAGCGTCCTTGTTTCCTCTTTGGTGCTAAAGAGGCAAGCGCAGGCGAGGAGTACCAAGGCATCAGGCAAAGGTTGCCATATCGGTGCAACGAGACCAAGACCAGAAGGATGGCAGGACGGAGGTCATCGTGGAGCCCAAGACGGCGTCACCACCAGAGCTTTTCGCAGGCGAAGACCACTTTTGTCAGGATAGATTGTACTAGTTGCCCCCCTTCAAATTCGCCCGCCGTTGTTGGCTCCCTTCCCGCTCAATATTTGGGGAGAGGACCAAGGCCTATATAAGTAGAACCAGCCACCATAGTGGGGGCATCTCAACTCAGCCTGAGGCAGCTCGGCCTGATCTGATCTGATCAAGAGCCTACCTAGACACAAGAACACCTCAACCTCAGGAGGCTGTTCTTCCCCTTGTACTGTTCATCATCAGCCCAAGAGGCAATCCACCACCACACACTGTAGTAGGGTATTACACCACAACGGTGGCCCGAACCAGTATAAATCTCGTGTCTTTCTATGTTGCGAGTTCGTCGAGTCCGTCCGTGAGATCTTAGTGAGCTAGGGCGTGGATCGGTACGCGCACCCCAGAGTTCGAACCTTAAGGGTTTTGCTGGAACCCCACATCCGACAGCGGCCTCACCAGGTTGGCTCCCGAGGAGCAGAGATATCTATGCAAGGTGCACCTCGCGAGATTCACATGACGTGAGACGTGACGACCAAGGCTAGGCGGGCGCAGTGTACCAGTTTCCTCTTTGGTGCTAAGGAGGCAGGCACAGGCGCGGGGTCCTGAGGAATCAAGCAAAGGTTTCCATATCGGTGCAACAAGACCAAGACTGCCAGGATGGCAGGACGGAGGTCATCGCGGAGCCCACTGCAGCGTCACCACCAGAGGCTTTTGCGGGCGAAGACCACTTTTGTGAGGATAACCTGTACTAGTTGTCTCCCTTCGAATTTGGCCGTTGTGGGATCCCTTTCTGCCTACATTTGGGAAGAGGACCAAGGTCACTATAAATTGGACTTAGCCACCACAATAGAGGGGACGGATCCATTCCACCCCGACCAGCTCACCAGCTCATCGAGCACAAGAACACCTTACCTCCTGAGGCTGCTCGACCACTGTACTAGTTCATCCTCAGCCCCTCGAGGCAATCCACCACAAAGATGGGGTAGGGTATTACACCGAAAGGTGGCCTGAACAAGGATAAATTGTTGTGTCTCTTGTACCTTGGGTTCGTCGAGCTAGGCCTTGGAATCGTTGAGCAGGCAGACTGGGGAGGGAGAGTTCTTCGCACGCACCCCAGAGTTCGAACCTCTCAAGGGTCTGCGGAACCCCGAATCCGACATTTGGTGCGCCAGGTAGGGGTGCGTCGGAGCCTGTCGGTGTCCTGGGAACGGGGGTACCCAGACCTTCCTGCCTGCGGCCCATGATGCGGCTCCACCAATGGCCTGGTATGGCCCATCTTCAGCAACAACCACTCAAGACCCTCGCGAGGGGCCAAGCCTCATGAGGCGGACGACACCTAGACCTCCTCGGGGGCAACCTCACTAGGCTGGCTCCCGAGGAGCGGAGATATCTATGCAGGGGGCACCTCGCGAGGTTCACGTGACATGAGCCATGACGACCAAGGCCAGGCGGGCGCCAAAAGGCGCAGTGTACCAGTTTCCTCTTCAGTGCTAAAGAGGCAGGCACAGGCGAGGAGTCCTGAGGCGTCATGCAAAGGTTTCCATATCAGGGCAACGAGACCAAGACCAGCAGGATGTCAGGACGGAGGTCACCGCAGAACCCACGGCGGTGTCACCACCAGAGCCTTTGGCAGGCGAAGACTACCTATTGTCAGGATAACTTGTACTAGTTGTCTCCCTTCAAAATTGGCCATTGTGGGATCCCTTCCCGCCTAACATTTGGGAAGAGGACCAAGGCCTCTATAAATAGGACTAGCCACTACCATAGGAGGCAACTGATCTTGGATTGAATCCATTCCACCAACGCCATCCCACTAGCTCACTGAGCTCTAGAACACCTCTGCTCTGGAGGCTATTCTTACCTTGTACTTGTTCATCCTTAGTCTACAAGGCAATCCACCACACCACACTAGAGTAGGGTACTACACCGCAACAGTGGCCCGAACCAGTATAAACTCTCGTGTATCTTGTTCTTTGGTTTTGTCGAGCTAGGCCTTGAGATCGTGGTGCGAGCGAGCTAGGGAGAGAGAGTTCTTCATGCGCACCCCAGAGTTCAAACCTCAAGGGTTTGCCGGAACCCATGATCCGACTTTTGGCGCGCCAGGTAGGGGTGCACCGAAGCTTTCCCTCCGTTGATCCACGCTCCACTGCTCTGCTGCATCCATGGCTGACACTTGCCGACCCTGTGCGGAGCGCCGGGCCACCCTTGCCACTCGTGTCGCTCAGACGACACCCGTTGGTAGACCTCCCCGCCGCTCTCCATCGCCCGCTGCCAACGCTGCCACTGGCCTGGCCGAAAATGAGCAACGAGCCTCATCACTGCACCCCTCCGTGTGGCGGGAAGGATGCACCGCCACCCCGTCGCTAACTCCGGCCGGCTCGTCATCCCACGCTCGTCACGCACACACGGACGCGCATGCCACACTGCTCATGGCACGCAAGGTCCTGCGCTACCGCCCGGTCGACGACCTCTACAAAGACTGGCTGGACCGCATCGCCTAGCTCGTAAGCACCGCTGGATGGTCTCCGGCGCCGTCTCTCTCGCTGCCTCGCCCACCTCCAGCTGCGGGCGACGTAGCCCACAGATCGCCTCCACCACCTCCGCATCAAGACGTCGCCCTCCAACAAGACGCGCGGCCCCACGGCGCGACCCACCGTGCAGGGCAGCCGCGCACGAAGAAGGAAGCTGCCAAGAAGTCCCTCAGCCGCAAGAAAACGCTCCTGCACTCCCAGCACCACCGCGTCAAGACCGCATACCGCCTGTGGCGGCAGCGCGTGGATACCAGGACCAGGCTCCGCCTCTGCGACGGGCTCCGGTGACCACAGCAGGCTGCTGTGCCTTCACCCCCGAGCTGCGCAGCATTGTGTGGCCTGACATGTTCAAGCCCGGCCTGCCGCCGCGCTACGATGGCACCCCCGACCCTGCTGAGTTCCTGCAGCTCTATGAACTGAGCATCGAGGCGGCCAACGGCGACGAGAAGGTCATGGCGAACTGGTTTCCCATGGCCCTCAAGGATGGCGCGCGCTCGGGGCTCCTGAACCTGCCCACGGGATCGATCTCCTCTTGGGGCGAGATGCGCGAGCGTTTCATCGACAACTTCCAGGGCACTCATGACCGCCTTCCGGCCGCAGGTGACCGCATCAAGCAGCAGCCAGGGGAGACCCTGCAGAAGTACATCCAGCGCTTCAATAGTATTCGCCTCAAGATCCCCAAGGTGACAGATGAGGCCATCATCTCCGTGTTCTCCGATGGCGTCCGCGACGTCAAGATGAAGGAGGAGTTCGCCATCCACGAAGACCTATGCATGACCTTGGAGATGTTAAACATGGCAACCAAGTGCGCGAGCGCTGAGGAAGGGCGCCTTTCTCTCCTCGAGCTCCCAGCTGCCGACTAGGAGGACAAGAAGGCCAAGATCAAGGACGTGAAGCGCAAGGGGGCTGCCGTGCTCGTGGCGGAGCCGGAGATGAAGCGCGGCCGTGACCACCCCGAGTCATCCAAGGCCAACCGCCCGTTCTGCGCCTTCCACAACGTTCACAGCCACAACACCAACGACTATCAGGAGCTCAGGGCCATCCGTGATGGGCGCTTCGGTCGGTGCCCCGAGAACAACGACCGGGGCTACGACCGAGGAGGAGGACGAGGTGGAGGATGCTGGGACAACCGCGGCCCCCGCAGGGAGTGGCGCGACCGACCTCGTGAGGACTGCTGGCAGGACCAGCCTCGTGAAGGCGCGTGGAGAGACCAGCCTCGTGAGGACCGCCACCAGGGCAACGCTGGCCTCCCTCTGCTGCCGCCTTCGCCAAGAAGGAACGACGACCATCATTAGGATGAGGAGGCTGGGGGCTTCCAGGAGCCGCGCGCCATCGCCTGCATCTTGGGTGGCGCTCAGGCCCCTGCCTCTCAGCGTATCTTCAAGCAGTTTTCTCGTGAGGTGAACGCGACCCTTCCCAGGCTCGAGGCCACGCGCCCGCTCAGGTGGTCCAAGTGCGCCATTACCTTCAGCTCGTCGGACCATCTCAAGTGCGCGGCAACTGCCAGCGCCCTCCCGATGCTCTGCTCGCCCATCATCAACAATGTCCAAGTCACGAAGACCCTCATCGATGGCGGTGCAGGGCTCAATGTTCTGTCCGTCGAGACGTTCGACCGCCTCCAAGTGCCATACGATCAGCTACAGCCTACCAAGCCCTTCTCGGGAGTGACTGACGGCTCCACCACCCCGATAGGGCAGGTCCGCCTCCCTGTCACATTCGGCCAGCGCGACAACTACCGCACTGAGCTCATTGACTTCGACGTCGCCCACATCCGCCTGCCGTACAACGCCATCCTTGGGTATCCAGCCCTGGCCAAATTTAAGGCGGTGACCCATCACGGCTACAACGTACTCAAGGTGCCAGTGAGCGGCGGCATCATCACGGTCGCCTGTGAGGAAAGGGACGCGGTGTGCTATCTTGAGCGCGCTTACAAGGCGGCAGCAGCCAAAGACCCAGACAGCGAAGGCGCCCTGTACCCTCCTGAGGCCATCCCCAAGAAGAAGAAGCAGCTACTCCACCAAGGGCCTCAGGTGAGCGGCGTTTCTAGCGGCACCACCTCAGGACTTGCGCCCACGGATGGGGCGCCTCCCTCCCTCGCATAGGAAGGCGCGCCCGGCTCCCTCCTCAGGCTAGTCTCGGGGGCTCTCTTTCGGAGGGCCTCAGACTTAGCCAACGTCACGAGGGAGGTGCTCAGGCACCACGTGGAGGCATGCTTCGTTGCACGTTTCCCTCAAGAGGGCACAAGGTGTGGAGTGCCTAGTGCTCAGGAGTTCATCACCAAGGCGACCCAGGAGCTTCAAGAGGCAAGGACCATACGCGGCGACCGCCGCCCACCACCCAGCGTAGCTCCCCATCCTGGCAAGGACGACGGGCTGCGCGTCTGCGTCGACATTCCAAGGCTCAATAGGGCCGCATCTCAGGGGCGTCTATGGCCATCGCGCATTGGACGGTGTGAGGGTCCACCCCACAGCTTTTTTTCGCATGCCATTCAGCTTGCCAAACGCGACTGTCACCTTCCAGCGCCACTTGCGGAGCATTCTGGTGGCTCAGGACGCCAGGCATCATGCAGTCCTAGCAGAGAGGGCGACGGTCCTTCATGAACCACCCGGGCCCCCAGAGCCTCCCGAGGCTCAGGACCCTGGCGATTCGTGAGGAGCAACTTCTCCAGCACACATCTTTAGCTACTCCAACACCATTCCAACTACGGTATCAGGTGACTCCTTCTAGTTCATTCAGTTGGGGGCGCCCCTCGGGCAGAATTCTCCCCAAGTCGCACGGGCCTATCTGTGCGACGTGTATCCTTTTGCATCTTTAGCTTACTCTGTTGGGGGCGCCCCTCGGGCAGCATCATCCCTAGGCCGCTCGGGTCCATCCCAGTGGCATGTACCGTTCTTGCATCTATCTGAACTAGCTTGCCTCCTTACATGATTTACCTTATGATTGCCACCTGCCTGTCTGGTGCTTCGATACCATGAATGTCGTGCACCCTTACAAGCCCACCCACGACCGCCCTCGCCACCGCAGGAGCCGCACGCCGGTTGTCTTTCTTTAGGATTCTTTGCATGAGAAGGCTAGGCACGACGTCTGTGCTCGGGTCCGTCCCTACAGCGTCGATAAACCCAATGACTGAGCTCTGTCTGGCTGGCCGGCCCCGTTCACGTCACCTCCTGAGGTCGTTGGTGTTTGGCCCCCTCATATAATCACCTCAGGAGATTCATCCGGCACAGGTTGCCTAACCATCTCGTAGGACCGCCACAGCTACCAAGTATCAAGACCAGGCGCAACCCGCCTTGAGGTAGGGCGTCGTGAGTCCCGCAGTGGCTCATGAGTGTCAGGGCGGGGCTGTACACACCCCGAGGGCTCCACTCAGAGGGAGCCCCAACCAACGCACCAGTGGAAGCACCATGCTCCGCGCTGACAGTCGACACGGTCGAGGAGTGGCTATGACTGTGCAAGTGCGGAAGCGCTATGCTCCGTGCAGGTGATAAACAACTCAGGGCGGCCCCATGGCCGCATCAACCTCAGGGAGCCACCCGGATCAGTGTCCAGCCTCGCCGCAACGCTTTCCCCTCGGGAGAGTCGCGCGAGGGGGCTGGACACGGGGGCTACGCTCAGGTCACGCCTAGCGTACGCCGCCCTGCCAGGTCCGTCGGACCTGGTCGTCGTGCGTCCCTCCTGAGCGGGACCTCGGCGAGGACTGGTATGAAGTTCCATTTGAGTGTCAAGGGGGACTCCTGACCATCGCGACTCAAGAGCCTAACTGGCCATGTAGCCCTTCACCCCTTGGTCCTGTCCTAGTGATCCGGATGGCCCAACGGCGGCTGAGGTATGCGCGGGGTTGGGCCCTGCCGATGTAGAACACCACGACCCACTCCCACGTTTCCTTTCCGAAGGCTGTTTGGATGTCAAGGGGGACTCCTGAGCATCGCGACTCAGGAGCCTAACTGGTCACGTAGCCCCTCACCCCTTGGTCTCGTCCTGGCAATCCGGACGACCCAAAGGCGGCTGAGGCACGCGCGGGGCCGGGCCCTGTCAACATAGGACATCAAGCAACGGAAAGGAAATCGCAGAATCCTAATTATTATAAGACATATTGTTCTTCAAACACCAAATAGAAGTTTTGACGCCTCCATGAGGCACGTTGCGTATTGCAGGTAAGTTCACAGGAAAATAAAAATGGGCAGGAGCACCATCATTCACTAGCAAGCCTCTTCTTCAGCCTCGGGCGCTGTCGTCAGGAAGCACCCTCCCGTCGGTAGCGTCGCCGTCGCCCAGGTCGTCGGTCTTGGTCGCGGGATCGGCGGCACCTTTGGCAGGAGGTGCAGGGTCTATGGCAAGGAACTTCTTCAGCAAGGCCTCCACCTGTCCCTTCACGGCCTTGGTAGCAGCCGTGTAGCGCTCCTCATACACAGGCTCAAGCAAGACACCAAGGTTGGCATTGGGATCGTGAAGATGAAGGTGGATGAGGACGTGCTACCTCCTGAGCACTGTGTTGGTTTTCCCTTGAAGAGGAAAGGGTGATGCAGTAAAGTAGCGTAAGTATTTCCCTCAGTTATTGAGAACCAAGGTATCAATCCAGTAGGAGGCCACGCTCAAGTCCCTCGCACCTACACAAACAAATAAAAACCTCGCAACCAACGCAATAAAGGGGTTGTCAATCCCTTCACGGTCACTTAGGAAACTGAGATCTGATAGATATGATAAGATAATATTTTTGGTATTTTTATAATAAAGATGCAAAGTAAAATAAAAGGCAATAAAAAGAGCTAAGTGTTGGAAGATTAATATGATGGAAAATAGACCCGGGGGCCATAGGTTTCACTAGTGCCTTCTCTCAAGAGCATAAGTATTACGGTGAGTGAACAAATTACTGTTGAGCAATTGATAGAATTGAGCATAGTTATGAGAATATCTAGGTATGATCATGTATATAGGCATCACGTCCGTGACAAGTAGACCGACTCCTACCTGCATCTACTACTATTACTCCACACATCGACCGCTATCCAGCATGCATCTAGAGCAAGATGACATGATGTAGAGGGATAAACTCATGCAATAGGATATAAACCCCATCTTATTATCCTCGATGGCAACAATACAATACGTGCCTTGCTTCCCCTGCTGTCACTGGGAAAGGACACCGCAAGATTGAACCCAAAGCTAAGCACTTCTCCCATTGCAAGAAATATCAATCTAGTAGGCCAAACCAAACTGATAATTCGAAGAGACTTGCAAAGGTAACCAATCATACATAAAAGAATTCAGAGGAGATTCAAATTTTGTTCATAGATAAACTTGATCATAAACCCACAATTCATCGGTCTCAACAGACACACCGCAAAAGAAGATTACATCGAATAGATCTCCACAAGAATCATGGAGAACTTTGTATTGAGATCCAAAGAGAGAGAGAAGAAGCCATCTAGCTATTAACTATGGACCCGAAGGTCTGAGGTAAACTACTCACACATCATCGGAGAGGCTATGGTGTTGATGTAGAAGCCTTCCGTGATCAATGCCCCCTCAGACAGGACGCCGGAAAAGGCCCCAAGATGGGATCTCACGGGTACAGAAGGTTGCGGCCGTGGAATTAGGTTTTCATGGATGCTTCTGTTGGTTTGGCGGTATATAGGTATATATAGGAGGAAGAAGTATGTCGGTGGAGCAATGTGGGCCCCACGAGGGTGGAGGGCGCGCCCAGCGGGGTAGGCGCACCCTCCTGCCTCGTGCTCTCCTGGTTGCTTTCTTGACGTAGGGTCCAAGTCCTCTGGATCACGTTCGTTCCGAAAATCAAGTTCCCGAAGGTTTCATTCCGTTTGGACTCCGTTTGATATTCTTTTTTTGCGGAACACTGAAATAGGCAAAAAAACAGCAATTTGGGCTGGGCCTCCGGTTAATAGGTTAGTTCCAAAAATAATATAAAAGTGTATAATAAAGCCCTTTAAACATCCAAAACAGAATATAATATAGGATGAAGCAATCAAAAATTATAGATACGTTGGAGACGTATCAAGCATCCCCAAGCTTAATTCCTGCTCGTCCTCGAGTAGGTAAATGATAAAAACAGAATTTTTGATGAGGAATGCTACTTGGCATAATTTCAATGTAATTCTCTTAATTGTGGTATGAATGTTCAGATCCGAAAGATTCAATACAAAAGTTTAATATTGACATAAAAATAATAATACTTCAAGCATACTAACTAAGCAATTATGTCTTCTCAAAATAACATGGCCAAAGAAAGTTATCCCTACAAAATCATATAGTCTGGCTATGCTCTATCTTCACGACACAAAGTATTTAAATCATGCACAACCCCGATGACAAGCCAAGCAATTGTTTCATACTTTTGGTGTTCTCAAACTTTTTCAATCTTCACGCAATACATGAGCGTGAGCCATGTACATAGCACTATATGTGGAATAGAATGGTGGTTGTGGAGAAGACAAAAAGGAGAAGATAGTCTCACATCAACTAGGCGTATCAACGGGCTATGGAGATACCCATCAATAGATATCAATGTGAGTGAGTAGGGATTGCCATGCAACGGATGCACTAGAGCTATAAGTATATGAAAGCTCAACAAAAGAAACTAAGTGGATGTACATCCAACTCGCTTGCTCACGAAGACCTAGGGCATTTTGAGGAAGCCCATCATTGGAATATACAAGCCAAGTTCTATAATGAAAAATTCCCACTACTATATGAAAGTGATATCATAGGAGACTCTCTATCATGAAGATCATGGTGCTACTTTGAAGCACAAGTGTGGTAAAAGGATAGTAACACTATCCCTTCTCTCTTTTTCTCTCATTTTTTTATTTATTTGGCCCTTTTTTCTCTCTCTCTTTTTTATGGCCTCTTTTTTTTCATCCAGAGTCTCATCCCGACTTGTGGGGGAATCATAGTCTCCATCATCCTTTCCTCACTTGGGACAATGCTCTAAAAATGATGATCATCACACTTTTATTTACTTACAACTCAATACTTAGAACAAAATATGACTCTATGTGAATGCCTCTGGTGGTGTACCGAGATATGGAATGAATCAAGAGTGACATGTATGAAATAATTATGAATGGTGGCTTTGCCACAAATACGATATCAACTACATGATCATGCGAAGCAATATGACAATGATGGAGCGTGTCATAGTGAACGGAACGGTGGTAAGCTCAATGGCAATATATCTCGGAATGGCTATGGAAATGCCATGATAGGTAGGTATGGTGGCTGTTTTGAGGAAGGTATATGGTGGGTGTATCATACCGGCAAAAAGTGTGTGGTATTAGAGAGGCTAGCAATGGTGGAAGGAAGAGAGTGTGTATAATCCATGGACTCAACATTAGTCATGAAGAACTCATATACTTATTGCAAAAATCTACAAGTTATCAAAGCAAAGTATTACGCGCATGCTCCTAGGGGGATAGATTGGTAGGAAAAGACCATCGCTCGTCCCCGACCGCCACTCATAAGGAAGACAATCAATAAATAAATCATGCTCCGACTTTATCACATAACGGTTCACCATACGTGCATGCTACGGGAATCACAAACTTTAACACAAGTATTTCTCAAATTCAAAACTACTCAACTAGCATGACTCTAATATCACCATCTTCATATCTCAAAAAAATTATGAAGCATCAAACTTCTCATAGTATTCAACACACTCATAAGATTTTTTTACTAATCTTGAATGCCTATCATAATTAAAGAAAATTACCACGCTGTTTTGTAGGACTTTCAAAATAATCTATGTGAAGCATGAGAGAACAATAGTTTCTATAAAACAAATCCACCACCGTGCTCTAAAAGATATAAGTGAAGCACTAGAGCAAAAACTATATAACTCAAAAGATATAAGTGAAGCACATAGAGTATTCTAATGAATTCCGAATCATGTGTGTCTCTATCAAAAGGTGTGTACAGCAAGGATGATTGTGTCAAACTAAAAAATAAATACTCAAATAATACAAGCCGCTCCAAGCAAAACACATATGATGTGGTGAATAAAAATATAGCTCCAAGTAAAGTTACCGATGGACGTAGACGAAAGAGGGGATGCCTTCCGGGGCATCCCTTTGGCTTTTTGGTGTCCTTAGATTATATTGGGGTGCCATGGGCATCCCCAAGCTTAGGCTCTTGCCTCTCCTTGTTCCATAATCCATCAAATCTTTACCCAAAACTTGAAAACTTCACAACACAAAACTTAACAGAAAATCTCGTGAGTTCCATTAGCGAAAGAAAGCAAAACACCACTTCAAGGTACTGTAATGAACTCATTCTTTATTTATATTGGTGTTAAACCTACTGTATTGCAACTTCTCTATGGTTTATAAACTACTTTACTAGCCATAGATTCATCAAAATAAGAAAACATCACACGAAAAACAGAATCTGTCAAAAACAGAACAGTCTGTAGTAATCTGTAACTAACGCAAACTTCTGGAACTCAAAAAATTCAGCCAAACTAGGACGACCTGGAAAATTTGTTTATTGATCTGCTCCAATTGGAATCAATATTTTATCACGTTCTGGTGATTTTTAACAATTGTTTTCGTGAACAGAAATTTTCTGGAATTTTCAGCAAGATCAAATAACTATCATCAAAGAAGATCCTATAGGTTTAACTTGGCACAACCACTAATTAAAACATAAAAACAAATCTAACCAGAGGATAGAACAAAGATTTATTCCTAAACAGAAGTAAAAAGCAAAAAAACTAAAAATAAAATTGGGTTGCCTCCCAACAAGCGCTATCGTTTAACGCCCCTAGCTAGGCATAAAAGCAAGGATAGATCTAGGTATTGCCATCTTTGATTTTAGGGAGGAAAAGAGCAAACTTATTATCTATGGAATTAATCTTTCTATTTTGAGAAAGCACGTGGCTATTAATGGTAGAAGAAGGATTAAGCACGTTACGGAAATTTGCATGTAAGCTAGCCTTCATTTCTTTGATAGATTCGTTTTGGTAGGAGAGCAAAAGAGATGTAGATTCAACTTTCTCATTCATGGGGTGCCCAAATATAGTCTTCATGTTTTCATAAGTATCTACGGCATCCCCTTCAAGAAAACCTTCTTCAAATATAGAGTCTAAGACAAGCTTAAACAAAGAAGGAAGGGCAACATAAAAACTCTTTAAGTAAATTTTAATTTGGTATTGGGGTACATAGGTAGCCCGGATCCTTAATAATCTATCCAAGCATCTTTTAAAGATTCATTGAGTAAATAACGAAAATTCTGGAATCATCTTCATCAAAATTATTAAGATTCTCATTGATAACTCCGGCAGGTTTTTCCATAGTATCTCTATTTGTGAGTTTAGATAAAATAGCAGGATTGTCTAAAGTGCTAAAACTCGGGAGAGAAACCCCAACCCTTTTTTATTCTGACATGGCGAAAGGAAGGCGAGCGGAAAAGAGAGGGTGAATAAAACGGCAAGGGTGAAGTGGGGGAGAGGAAAACGAGAGGCAAATGGCAAATAAAGAAATGCGGGAGATAAGAGTTTGTGATGGGTAGTTGGTATGTCTTGACTTTTGCGTAGACTCCCCGGCAACGGCGCCAGAAATCCTTCTTGCTACCTCTTGAGCACTGCGTTGGTTTTCCCTTGAAGAGGAAAGGGTGATGCAGTAAAGGAGCATAAGTATTTCCCTCAGTTTTTGAGAACCAAGGAATCAATCCAGTAGGAGGCCACACTCAAGTCCCTCGCACCTACACAAACAAATAAAAACCTCGCAACCAACGCAATAAAGGGGTTGTCAATCCCTTCACGGTCACTTACGAAAGTGAGATCTGATAGATATGATAAGATAATATTATTGGCATGTTTATAATAAAGATGCAAAGTAAAATAAAAGGCAATAAAAATAGCTAGGTGTTGGAAGATTAATATGATGGAAAATAGACCCCGGGGCCATAGGTTTCACTAGTGGCTTCTCTCAAGAGCATAAGTATTATGGTGGGTGAACAAATTACTATTGAGCAATTGATAGAATTGAGCGTATATATGATAATATCTAGGTATGATCATGTATATAGGCATCACGTCCGTGACAAGTAGACCGACTCCTGCCTGCATCTACTACTATTACTCCACACATCGACCGCTATCCAGCATGCATCTAGAGTATTAAGTTCATAAGAACAGAGTAACGCTTTAAGCAAGATGACATGATGTAGAGGGATAAACTCATGCAATATGATATAAACCCCATCTTGTTATCCTCGATGGCAACAATACAATACGTGCCTTGCTGCCCCTGCTGTCACTAGGAAAGGACACCGCAAGATTGAACCCAAAGCTAAGCACTTCTCCCATTGCAAGAAAGATCAATCTAGTAGGCCAAACCAAACTAATAATTCGAAGAGACTTGCAAAGATAACCAATCATACATAAAAGAATTCAGAGGAGATTCAAATATTGTTCATAGATAAACTTGATCATAAACCCACAATTCATCGGTCTCAACAAACACACCGCCAAAGAGGATTACATCGAATAGATCTCCACGAGAATCGTGGAGAACTTTGTATTGAGATCCAAGGAGAGAGAAGAAGCCATCTAGCTATTAACTATGGACCCGAAGGTCTGAGGTAAACTACTCACACATCATCGGAGAGGCTATGGTGTTGATGTAGAAGCCCTCTGTGATCAATGCCCCCTCCGGCAGGACGCCGGAAAAGGCTCCAAGATGGGATCTCACGGGTACAGAAGGTTGTGGCGGTGGAATTAGGTTTTCGTGGATGCTTCTGTTGGTTTGGGGGTACGTAGGTATATATAGGAGGAAGAAGTACGTCGGTGGAGCAACGTGGGCCCCACGAGGGTGGAGGGCGCTCCCAGGGGGGTAGGCACTCCCTCCTGCCTCGTGCTCTCCTGGTTGCTTTCTTGACGTAGGGTCCAAGTCCACTGGATCACGTTCGTTCCGAAAATCACGTTCCCGAAGGTTTCATTCCGTTTGGACTCCGTTTGATATTCTTTTTCTGCGAAACAATGAAATAGGCAAAAAAACAGCAATTTGGGTTGGGCCTCCGGTTAATAGGTTAGTCCCAAAAATAATATAAAAATGTATAATAAAGCCAGTTAAACATCCAAAATAGAATATAATATAGCATGAAGCAATCAAAAATTATAGATACATTGGAGACGTATCAGGACGCGCCTCAAGGCCGATGAGGGGAGCGCACGCGCTTCCCCCTCCACCATGGAGCCGATCCCGTTGACGACATCCTCGAGCGCCGCGACAAGCTGAGGGAGTAGCTGGGCGGGGCCCTCATCATCAGTCACCAGCAGCTTCTCCAAGCCCTTCTCGTAAAGCTCCCGTAGCGCCTCGCGGGACCTCTCCTCAAGAGATTTGAAGTCCACACGATCATCAGCCAAAACCTTCGCCTTGTCTTCCAGCCGGGCCTTCTCCGCTTCCACCTTCTTCTCCAGCTTCTCCAGGCGGCCGCGTTCCGTTGCCTGCGCCTGCACCAACTGCTCCAGCTCAGCATCGCGGCCGGTGACCGCTTCTGGAGCCATCAGCTTCTCCTCCCGTGCCTTGCGCAAATTCTCCAACTCGACCGCCGCCACACGGCAGCGCTCCTTGGCGGCTTCGGCGTCCTTCAACGCCACCTCGAGGGCGGCCGCAGTGTCAGGACTCCGGCGAATCGGGCTGTAGCGGACTACTATGGATCATGGAAGCACAAGACTACATTTCCCCATAAGAGAGGCTACCAAGGATAAACAACTAGGTTGTCGCATCCCAGACATACCAACCATTTCAATCATACACACAAATATGCTCAATATGTGTAAATACAACATGGCATCACATCAAAACTCTACGACTCAAAGTATTTATTCATTAGGCTCCGAGGAGCGAGATATTACAAACGTGGGTCTCATGACCCAACATTCAGAGCATACAAGTCAAAGCACACGCGGAAGCTTAACATGTCTAAGTACAGACATCTACAAATAAAAAGGCTGAGAAGCCTGGGTATCTACCAGATCCTGCCAAGGTCACAAGATCGTAGCTGAGGTATCAAGCTAAACGTCGAAGTCCACACGGAACTACTAGCGAGACTGTCGTCTCTCTGCAAAATATAAAATAGGCAAACGTGAGTACAAATGTACCCAACAAGACTTACATCAGAACTAGCTACATATGCATCAGTATCAACAAAGGGGGTGGTGGAGTTTGACTGCAGCAAGCCAGCTTTGACTCAGTGGCTATCCTAAACTATGACTGCAAGTAACTCTTTGAGGTGGCACACACGAGTCCACATATTCACCATATCAATACACCACTATGGATCCGCTCCCGTCTCCCTACGAGAAGGCCATCCATAGCACTCACGCTTATCTTGCGAGTTTTAGAATATCCACTTCAAGTTATCTATGAACTGTACAGGCAACCCAGAAGTCCTTTACCACGGACACGGCTATTCAAATAGATCATTTATAACCCTGCAGGGGTGTACTTCTTCACACACGCTCTCGCCACCTACCACCATGTACATGTCGTGTATCTCAGCAACCTTCAAGCGGAAGCCTGGCGAGGGAGTCAGCCATGACCTGACTAACCACACTAGTCTCTAGTCCAGGTTTATCGCCTATTCGGGTTCCATCCGCGAGGAGATCCGGCCGGGGTTTCGCTCACAGCCCCAAACGATGTGTGCAAGGTTCCCGAGACACCAAACGGGCGCCCGATACACCGGGCCACGGTGTATCTACCGCATCATATCCCACCCCTAGGGTCAGCGCTACGCACGGCCTCCAACACATATCCTACAAACACCAGAAACTAGTTGCAACTCTTGGACAGAGATCAAGGCGGTTAATAAGTCGAGAGGGTCCATTGGTTTCGGGCCCAACGCGTGGTAGTAGCTGTTCATGGATCACAAACACAGAACTCAGTTCCTAAGGACGGATTCAATGAGACAACCCACCATGTACTCCTAAATGGCCTCTCACCGCTACCTTTACCAAATCGTGTTCACACACTTAGCTCACACACAGTAGGACATGTTCATCACCATTCCAATTCATTCCCGATGAATCAGACCTGACTCAACTCTAAGCAGTAGCAGGCATGACAAACAAGCATGAATGAGTAGGCACATCAGGGCTCAAACAACTCCTACTCATGCTAGTGGGTTTCATCTATTTACTGTGGCAATGACAGGTCATGCAGAGGAAAAGGGGTTCAGCTACCGCAGCATGTAACAGTTGAATCGATGTTGTCCTAATGCAGTAAAAGAGAGCAAGAGCGACAGAGTGGGATTGTATCGGAATGAACAATGGGGTTTTGCTTGCCTGGCACTTCTGAAGATAATATAGCTCGTCATCGGTGTCATCGATCACATCGTTGGAACCACGTCTATCGAGAGGGAACAAATACCGGCAAACAAGGAAGAACACAATCAATGCAATGCAGCAATATGATGCATGATCATGACATGGCAATATGATGTGATTTGATCTAATGCAACTAGCAACAGGTTAAATGGAGTTGGTTTGAATCCAAGATTCAAATTCAAACTCCATATTTGGATATTCAAATGCCATTTATATGATTTGTCCTAAAAAGCAGCCATAAGTTGTTCCAACATGCATGAAAATGATACAAATGGATAGATTGGATTTTTCTGATCATTTTTCATATATAATTTATTTCATTCTGAGCTACGGTAGATTTTCTATGATTTTTAGAAGTTTTAACTATTTTCTGAAATAAATAAATCGTTTAGATTTATTTAAAATCCAGAAAAGTGATTATTGCGTCAGCATTATGTCAGAGTGACGTTACAAGGTCAACTAACCGCTCCAGGTCAAACCTGGCATGTGGGGTCCACACGTCAGTGACACAGGCTGGTTAGTGTCGCTGACAGGTGGGCCTGGTCAACGGCCACGTCAGCAGGGTCAAATTTGACGTGTGGGTCCCGCTGGGTTATGAACTATTCTAAACAGAAAAATAAATTAAGCTAAACAGTCATAGGGCCCACATGGCAGTGGCTCTAGGGATGTTTAGCAGGGTCATTAGTGCTAAATAGAACTGCGCCACGTCATCACGCCGGAGATCTACCGGTAGCGACCACGGAACATGGCGGAGGCACGCCGGAGTTGCTCGGGCTCGCACTACAGGCGGAGGTTTGCGGCGGGGTTTGGCTCTAGGGCAAGTTGGCGTTCGTGCGCATCTGCTAGGGCAAAAGGGAGGGGCTGGGACGGCCCAAGCTTCCCGGAATCAAGCTCGCGGCGGCGGATGGATTTCGGGTGCGCACGGGGTTGCGACTACGGTGCAGGCCAGGCCTAACGGGAGGGTGATTTGAGCTCCTGGAGACTCCCTGAGTGCGTTGACGTGCTCGGAGGCGAGCTTGCGCGGCCATAGTCGCGGTGGCGGCATGGCCGGCGGCGAGGAGCTATCGGCTCCGGTGAAACTAGGTCTGCGCGGCGCAAAAGAGGCGGGGAAGAGAGGGGTTCGGAGCGGGAGCTCACAGCGGTCACGTGGGGAAGTTCAGAGGGCTCGGGGAAGGGCTGGAGGGGTCGGGGCAGCGACAGTAATCTTGGGCGGCCGGAGCTGAAGACGACGTCGATGGCGGTGTTACGGCGCGTCCCTGGTTGCTTGACTCATCGAGGACGATGCAGTCGACGAGGCGGAGCTCTAGGGCACGGAGAGAGGTCGAGGGGGATGCGCTGGCTACGGCTACGGTGAACAGCGGCGACGGCAGCGCTCGGCCATCGGGAGGGGAAGCAGAGGAGCGAGGGGGAGAGAGCACCAGAGAGCGAGGGGGTTCGTGGCCGTCTCAGTGGCGTGAGGACAGGGCGAAGGGGAAGCAAGAGGTGGAAGCAGGAGGTGGAGCTTGGGCGCGCGCGCGTTCGACACACCTCTGCCTACTGGCAGAGGTTGAAGACGGCGCCTGTTAGGCTGGGCCAGGCTACAGTGTTGTGCCAGGTGCTGCTAGGCCAGGTAAGCTACAGATCTTTGGTTCTGTTTTATTTTACTTCTGTTTTTCTTTTATTTAATCTTCTGCCATTGTTTTGAATTCAAACAATGCCAAAACATACTCTGATTATTTTTATATTTTTTCATAGACTTTTCCAGAGGCACATAAATTATCACAGAGCATTTGAAAATATATCCCATATATATTTGAATATAATTTCAAATTCAAATAGATTATTGTTTTAAATTCAGAGTCCAAATAATTCCTCCAAAATGTTCACCTTTTTTGGTTTGGACTCGAAGCCTTGCCAAAATTATCAAACATCGATGAAGGCATTTTGGGTTCACTGAATGCAATTTTTAGTTGAACCTAGTTGATTTAATTTTGGTGCTAGGGTTTGTCATTCCCCATTTCAAGTTTAGTTGAAACTTAAACATGATGCAACACAAGAGGCTAGCACTAAGCATTACCAGAACTAGGGATGTGACAACTCACCCCCACTAAACAAGAATCTCATCCCGAGATTCAAGTTGTGAGGTAAGAAGACAGAGGGGACACAAGACCAACACAATCTTCACGGTCCAGGTTGCACTCCATAAGATTGTTGATTCGTTGCATCACGTTAATCTTGGCATCCTCGCTTTTGAGATCTTCATCCACGCGATGACGATGGAAAGAAACTCTACTAGGTTTGATCTTCCCGAAGATCAAGCTATTCAAGATCAACTCGCGGAATGAGATGTTGAACATCTCGAGTTGAGACACAAGACACCCATCGAGAGGTTTGGAAGAACAAACTACGAGGTTTAATTTGGTGGGCAACAATTCCACGCTTAAGGAGATGGTGGATGGTGTCAAGGTAGCGAGGAAATAATTGCCATGATTCTCTGGCGGGGCACCTTAGGAAAGGTGACTCATAGAAATATTCCCTTAAGTGGTAAAAAGAATTACTTTTGATTCAGAGATCATTGAAACACTCTAAACCAGCCTAAGGAAATTCACAAACGATCGTTTGAAGGAGTTCAAAAGAATGACATACTCGGACTAGAATGGATGTTGTGGACTACCTTGTTAAAGACAACGCAATGGATGATTTTTGCTTATCATCGGAAATGGATGGGACCCATGGTAGGACCACATTTGGAGATGATCCTGAATAGTAATTGCTGAGACGGGCAGCCCATGGGAGATTGGCACAATGGTGATGCAAGCTGGGAACAAAATGCAAATACTCGGAATGTTCCAACCATCATATCTGCGTGAGATTCAGATCCGATTGGTGATATGATACTTCAGACTCAGCATGTCTGAAAAGAAAGTTTGCAACACAAATCGACGAGATGACGTTGCGAGATTCTCGGGCAATGAACTACGATAGCAAGCTCCAAAACATGAGCTAGTTCTGCTACACACATGTGAACATGCTGTCCCAAACGAGCATGACCACGTAGAAGTCTTATAATAAAACACTATCGAGTTCAGGTGGGGAACCATCAACGAGGATATCGAAGTCCTTCTATAAGCCCGGGTTAGCTCTTAAGAAGGAGCTTCTCCTCCTTGAACAATTCAATCAGTGGCTTGGTGTGCTAGGGAATCCATATGGAGTGGATGTAATTAGTCTACCAAACCATAGAATACATTCGCACATGCATAACTGACTTGGGATGGTACCAGAGGAAACAAAACCAATCTTTCTCGAACTCACGGCGGCAACTTGCACCAAATGCACATGAATTCGAGGAAGTCACTTCTTCCATCCAAGCATAAGCTTCATGAATGGAACACGAAGTCATTGCTTACAAAGTTTTCAACACTAGGTTGATGTTCAACATGAATCATGGGGGAGACAAAATGCTGCTGATGGGTTCAACAGCAACTCATCGGAATTTCCATATCACTGGACTTCCACCATCATGTGAACACGGTGATAGCATTGGTCAGACCAAAAGATGTAATGGTGTATGCTCGAGGGATCAACCACGAGTAAGACAACATTACGAACATCATTGGTTCTGATTTGACTTGACGATAGCCCATACTCAAGTCAAAGTTTTGACAAGGCAATAGATCCAACAACTGATCACGAGGACCAATCGATGGAGATATCATCTTTCTTCAACACACACACACACAAAAATATATCCCTTAACATGAACTAAGTCAGACAAGCTTTCATCTTCCAACTCTCCAAGTTGCTGTCTAGCTCAACCAACTAGCTTAGGGATATCCAACATAGATTCTTGGAGAAGGGGTGGTTTATAAGAAAACCAACATGATCACGAACTCAACATAGCGGTCAGGTGACAACCTGGTAATACTTCCGAGAGGACATTCGGAACATCACGAACCACCGATATGTTACTAAGCTCGAAAACAATCTTGCTTTTCAGAGCAAGACGATATGACCAAATAAGCAAGGGATTGAATAATCCTCACTCATTGATCAAAGAGTGCACCAGAAATAAGGACTAGGTAGCACAATCTATCTTAGAATGATGATTCAATAACCAACACGCTAAGAATGAGAATATTGTCCATTTACTACCAAGCAACTAGTTGCTAGGAGTATTGATTTCACACATCATGATTCACTTGTCGGCATTCCGGTCGCAGCAACACGGGAACCGAGGAATGCACAATGATGGCGAGAGGTATCACTGTATCAAGAATTCATAAGATGGTGTGCAATTTCCATGACATTCTTGACATAAGACGGTAATACTTCAGGGTAGAACAGAATCAAAACCTGGATTGGCATTTTGATCTGTGAAATACAACTATTTTGACCCAATCCTAGATATGGATGAGGTACTGGAGTTTGTTTCTCCTAGTCATTCTGAAATGGAATGGCTTGACGGACCACTAGAGTAATAGGCATCGATAAACACGATTGCCAACTACTCCTTACTATCAATTGATAGCCGAGGGCCAGAAAACAACTAAAGAGGGACAACCCAAAGGAACATATAACTTTCTGACTTGTGGATGCATAGATTAGTATGTCAAATCAAGTTCAACAGGTTTCTTCCGGATAACCCATGCAGAGAAGGAAGAACTAACAGAGTCACAGCACAGAATCGAGAACTCGTCAAGAGCACTCTGGTTGTGATCTTTTGGTTCAAAAGAACTTCTGCCATAAGCAGTTCATGGTATTTGGAAGAAGGAAATACCACGGACCTCGAGGACTATCGCAAAGGTTACTAATATCCTAAAGGTACGAGCAACACTATCTACATGAATTAAGTAGAGTGAATCTTGGGTCAAGAACCCAGGAGTAGAATACCTACTACTAAATGGCATCACGGGATGCTTTCGAGAATGGTGGCCAGAATCATCACACTGGAACACAAAACATGGCTATATTACTAGGTGACTCCCTAAAACACCTAGGGTCATAATAATAGCTCCAACATATATGTCGAGGCAATAGAGTACCTCAACTCACCGATTAGTGTGGTTGAATTGGCCCAAAGGGACATCGGAACGGAAAGATGGGATTTGCAAATGCATCAGACTATTTAGAAACCTGGGATGACTCAGACAGCATAACGGCTGTAAATGCTCAAAATATTTGGGACATCCTGCAAAATGGTGGCATAACCACACAACATCACAATATCAAGGTTCCGAGACCAACTATGAACACACGGAAGTAGTAGAAACTGAACTGGGGCTTAAATCCAGCAATCTTATAAGTCTATGGATTAGTAACACATCATCCTGATAGATAGATGAGAAGGCCTAGTTCTAAATCCCCGTAGGAAAGATAAGATGACTCGGATCAGAGGGAATGAGGTATAAGGAGTAAAAAGAGCCTTACGTTCCCTTCACCAATCAATTCCCTTACATAACTAAATCATTTCTAGACACAACATTGACCAGTTTGGCTTGGTAATCCTACAGGCAGTCAGACTCTGATGCCAAAGCTGTCAGGACCCCGATTCCAAGTCACATCGATCTAGCCGGTAACACCTCATATCACTTTGCGGCCTCACGCATGGTATTCCCACGGGTGTCGTCTTACCATGGCCCGGGACCGTTTGTGCCTTTTGGCTCACGTATATGACAGTGTCGCTAGCATCCATATGATAGAGAACCCGGGCCGACATGACTAGTCGTGAACCCAAAGTGGCACTAACTTACGGGGACATGCATACATGAATCAACATCGAGCATGTCGGTCAGCAGCATGCGAACCGGGCTGTAGCACTGGGCTAACAGGACTCCGGTGAACCGGGCTGTAGCAGGCTAGGCAGGACTCCGGATGTCACCGTGTGACATTTCCCCGAAGGGACAGACCCAGGAACGAAGTGAATCACCAGCCGGCCAGTCAAATGTTCCGGAGCAGTAGTGCTTGGCTAGCAGGACTCCGGTGAACCGGGCTGTAGGGGACTACTATGGCTCATGGAAGCACAAGACTACATTTCCCATAAGAGAGGCTACCAAGGATAAACAACTAGGTTGTCGGATCCCACACATACCAAGCATTTCAATCATACACACAATATGCTCGATATGTGTAAATACAACATGGCATCACAACAAAACTCTACGACTCAAAGTATTTATTCATTAGGCTCCGAGGAGCGAGATATTACAAACATGGGCCTCATGACCCAACATTCAGAGGATACAAGTCAAAGCACATGCGGAAGCTTAACATGTCTGAGTACAGACATCTACAAATGAAAAAGGCTGAGAAGCCTGACGATCTACCAAATCCTGCCGAGGGCACAAGATCGTAGCTGAGGTATCAAGCTAAACGTCGAAGTCCACACGGAACTACTAGCGAGACTGACGTTTCTCTGCAAACATAAAATAGGCAAACGTGAGTACAAATGTGCCCAACAAGACTTACATCAGAACTAGCTACATATGCATCAGTATCAACAAAGGGGGTGGTGGAGTTTGACTGCAGCAAGCCAGCTTTGACTCAGTGGCTATCCTAAACTATGACTGCAAGTAACTCTTTGAGGTGGCACACACGAGTCCACATATTCACCATATCAATACACCACTATGGATCCGCTCCCGTCTCTCTACGAGAAGGCCATCCATAGCACTCACGCTTATCTTGCGAGTTTTAGATTATCCACTTCAAGTTATCTATGAACTGTACAGGCAACCCAGAAGTCCTTTACCGCGGACACGGCTATTCGAGTAGATCATTTATAACCCTGCAGGGGTGTACTTCTTCACACACGCTCTCGCCACTTACCACCATGTACACGTCGTGTATCTCGGCAACCTTCAAGCGGAAGCCTGGCGAGGGAGTTGGCCACGACCTGACTAACCACACTAGTCTCTAGTCCAGGTTTATCGCCTATTCGGGTTCCATCCGTGAGGAGATCCGGCCGGGGTTTCGCTCACAGCCCCAAACGATGTGTGCAGGGTTCCCGAGACACCAAACGGGCGCCCGGTACACCGGGCCACGGTGTATCTACCGCATCATAGCCCACCTCTAGGGTCAGCGTTACGCACGACCTCCAACACATATCCTACAAACACCAGAAACTAGTTGCAACTCTTGGACAGAGATCAAGGCGGTTAATAAGTCGAGAGGGTCCATTGGTTTTGGGCCCAACGCGTGGTAGTAGCTGTTCATGGATCACAAACACAGAACTCAGTTCCTAAGGACGGTTTCAATGAGACAACCCACCATGTACTCCTACATGGCCTCTCACCGCTACCTTTACCAAATCGTGTTCACACACTTAGCTCACACACAGTAGGACATGTTCATCACCATTCCAATTCATTCCCGATGAATCAGACCTGACTCAACTCTAAGCAGTAGTAGGCATGTCAAACAAGCATGAATGAGTAGGCACATCAGGGCTCAAACAACTCCTACTCATGCTAGTGGGTTTCATCTATTTACTATGGCAATGACAGGTCATGCAGAGGACAAGGGGTTCAGCTACCGCAGCATGTAACAGTTGAATCGATGTTGTCCTAATGCAGTAAAAGAGAGCAGGAGCGAGAGAGTGGGATCGTATCGGAATGAACAATGGGGTTTTGCTTGCCTGGCAGTTCTGAAGATGATATAGCTCTTCATCGGTGTCATCGATCACATCGTCGGAACCACGTCTATCGAGAGGGAACAAATACCGGGAAACAAGGAAGAACACAATCAATGCAATGCGGCAATATGATGCATGATCATCACATGGCAATATGATGTGATTTGAGCTAATGCAACTAGCAACATGTTAAATGGAGTTGGTTTGAATCCAAGATTCAAATTCAAACTCCATATGTGGATATTCAAATGCCATTTATATGATTTGTCCTAAACAGCAGCCATAAGTTGCTCTAACATGCATGAAAATGATACAGATAGATAGATTGGATTTTTCTGATCATTTTTCATATATAATTTATTTCATTCTGAGCTACGGTTGATTTTCTATGATTTTTAGAAGTTTTAACTATTTTCTGAAATAAATAAATCGTTTAGATTTATTTAAAATCCAGAAAAGTGATTATTGCATCAGCATTACGTCAGAGTGACGTCACAAGGTCAACTAACCGCTCCAGTTCAAACCTGACGTGTGGGGTCCACATGTTAGTGACACAGGCTGGTTAGTGTCGCTGACAGGTGGGCCTGGTCAACGGCCACGTCAGCAGGGTCAAATCTGACGGGTGGGTCCCGCTGGGTTATTAACTATTCTAAACAGAAAATTAAATTAAGCTAAGCAGGCTTAGGGCCCACATGGCAGTGGCTCTAGGGGTGTTTAGCAGGGTCATTAGTGCTAACTAGAATAGCGCCACGTCAGCACGCCGGGGATCTGCCGGCGGCGACCATGGAACACGGCGGAGGCACGCCGGAGTTGCTCGGGCTCGCACTACAGGCGGCGATTTGTGGTGGGGTTTGGCTCTACGGCGAGCTGGCCTTCGCGTGCATCTGCTAGGGTAGACGGGAGGGGCTGGGACGGCCCAAGCTTGCCGAAATCAAGCTCGCGGCGGCGGACGGATTTCGGGTGTGCACGGGGTTGCGACTACGGTGCAGGGCAGGCCTAACGGGCGGGTGATTTGATCTCCTGGAGACTCCCTGAGTGCGTTGACGTGCTCGGGGGCGAGCTTGCACGGCCATAGCCGCGGTGGCGGCATGGCCGGCGGCGAGGAGCTATCGGCTCCGGGGGCTATGCGGCGCAAAAGAGGCAGGGAAGAGAGGGGTTCAGAGCGGGAGCTCACAGCGGTCACGTGGGGAAGCTCAGAGGGCTCGGGGAAGGGCTGGAGGGGTCGGGGCAGCAACGGCGATCTCGGGCAGCCGGAGGTGAAGACGACATCGATGGCGGCATTACGGCTCGTCCCTGGTTGCTTGACTCGTCGAGGACGATGCAGGCGACGAGGCGAAGCTCTAGGGCATGGAGAGAGGTCTAGGGGGATGCGGTGGCTAAGGCTACGGCAAACGGCAGCGACGGCAGCACTCGGCCATCGGGAGGGGAAGCAGAGGAGCGAGGGGGTTCGTGGCCGTCTCAGTGGCGCGAGGACAGGGCGAAGGGGAAGCAAGAGGTGGAAGCAGGAGGTGGAGCTTGGGCGCGCGCGCGTTCGACACGCCTCTGCCTACTGGCAGAGGTTGAAGACGGCGCCTGTTAGGCTGGGCGGGCTACAGTGCTGGGCTAGGTGCTGCTAGGCCAGGTAAGCTACAGATCTTTGGTTCTGTTTTATTTTACTTCTGTTTTTCTTTTATTTAATCTTCGGCCACTGTTTTGAATTCAAACAGAATTCAAACAATGCCAAAACATACTCTGAGTATTTTTATATTACTTCATCGACTTTTCCAGAGGCACATAAATTATCACAGAGCATTTGAAAATATATCCCATATATATTTGAATATATTTTCAAATTCAAATAGATTATTGTTTTAAATTCAGAGTCCAAATAATTCCTCCAAAATGTTCACTATTTTTGGTTTCGACTCAAAGCCTTGCCAAAATTATCAAACATCGATGAAGGCATTTTGGGTTCACTGAATGCAATTTTTAGTTGAACCTAGTTGATTTAATTTTGGTGCTAGGGTTTGTCATTCCCCATTTCAAGTTTAGTTGAAACTTAAACATGATGCAACACAAGATGCTAGCACTAAGCATTACCAGAACTAGGGATGTGACACGCAGCCTGGCCGGCGGCCCGCTTACCCTCCTCGGAAGCTGCCATGGCCTGGCCTAGTGCCACCCTGATAGACGCGTCAGAGCACAGCCACCCTAAGATCAGATCCAGGCACCACACCACCAGGCGACGGTCAGCGCCTTGAAGGTCATGCCGAAGCCGGGTCAGCGCAGAAAGAGCATCCTCTAGAGCGTCGGGCGAAGCAGAAGGATCACGAGCCAGCGGCGCGATGGGAGGAGGAGGAGACAACATCATCGCCAAGGTCTGCAAGGTGGTAGCAGCAGAAGAAAGGGCGGGGGGCTCCTGAGCCTTTGGGACCCCGGTCAGCAAGCTGAGAGCGGCGTCTCCGGAGCCAGCTTGGCTGTGGAGATCGTCTTCTCCTGAGGTCGGTCCTCCGGGCCTCACGAGGACGACTGGGCCGGAGAAGCACGGGCGCCGTCGTGGCCCTTCCGCGCCAAAGGAGGCGCGACTGTATTATGCTAACGGGTCCACGAGGGTGCGACCACTCCCTCTCTCTTCTTCTTCGCCGCCAGCGTCGGCCTGACGGTGCAAGAGAAGAATGTCAAGAAGCAGCGATAGAAGCAGGAGCAGGAACAAAGTCAGGCAAGGTGCTTACTGGTCCACGGCAACATAGTCCCTCATCCTCTTCGGAAGCACGGAGCTTGGAGGCTTCGCACCCTAGGGCGCCGGCGTGCGAGTCCCAGGAGCGGATGAGGCCGCGGTAGCCGGCCCTGCGGCAGCACCGGTCGACGTCAGGAACAGGGGCGCCACCTCGGGAGACCAGCGCCGACCTGCTCTTCGTTGGGACCCCAGCCGATGACTTCTTCGGGGGGGTGCCCCTGGACCTCGTAGTGACCCCAATAGGGGCCTGGGACTACCTCACCGGATGGTCGCCGGCCTCGTCATCGTCGGGAAGGGCTCGGAGGAGATCCGCCACGAGAGGAGAAGTCTCTCCCTCCCCCTCCTGGGTCTCCTCCGAGTCGGACCTCTCCTCCTCGTCGGAATTGCCAGAAGACACTAGTACTGGAGCCACCACCTCCGGGACCTCGGAAGGCGCTGGCGGCACGAGCCTGCGCCCATCGAAGACAGGCATGGCGGCGGCCACGTTCGCCCCATCTGAGCGGCGGTACAAGGGAAGATGGGTGTCCGGCGGATACCCCTGATCGTCCCCGACCAGGAGACGGAGAGCCGCGCCCAGCTCCTCGTCTGACAAGGCACCCGGGCGCAGACGGAGGTTGTCCCCCTCGACCCCAAGCTTCCACAAGGGGCGCGAGCGCGCCTGGAGCGGGGCAGCGCACTGCGCCAGGAACTCCTTCACGAGCATGGCCCCCATCAGCTTCTCCGCCCTTGGGTCGTCAGGCGTCAAGTCGGCGGTCATCTTCTCTAGCACCTGCTCCGCCCGGGGGTCGGTGAGCTTCGTGCGGAGCCACCTGTCATGAGGCGTGGGCATCTCTGTCGGTAGCACCAACCGAGGGTGGGCGCACTTGGCGTCCATGAGGATCCACTTGCTCCTGAAGCCCTCAGACTTCTTCCCGGCCTTCGAGATCGCGTTGGTCCTGTTAGCCGCAACGAAGTTGGCACACCCCGAGCAATGGCCCTCCTTGAGCTAGAGGTAGAAGAAGTGGCGAAGCAACGCCATGGACGGCATCACCCCCAAAAATGCCTCGCAATAGAAGATGAAGATCGATAGGAGGAGGATAGAGTTGGGGTGAAGATGAAGGGCATGCAGCTTGTAGTGGCTGAGGACGACGTAGAAGAAGTCGGAGAAAGGGGAGACCAGCCCTGCGACGACGCTATTCATGAAGAAGGGATAGAAGGTACTGCCTGAGGGCTCTGGCTCGGCGGAGCCAGCCTGGAGCATGGTCTTCCCACCTTCGTTGCTGCTGTCTACCGTCATCAGGAGCGTGGCGGCAAGATTCTTCGCTGAGACATTAGGCGCGCTCGAGGCCGGCTCGTACCAGGAAGGCGAGTGCGCAGCCTTCGCCTTGTCAGACGCAATTGGTTGCAGGCTCGGAGAGGGGTTCGTGCGGATCTGGAGTCTCTCGGGGCGAGAAAGAGAAAGGGGATCTGGAGCAAGACGATGGAAGGTAATGAAGGCTCTACAGCGCGCGCCAGCCTTTTGTCTGATGAGGACGGTTGCTGAGGCAGCGTGGGGAAGCAGAGACGCCAACGTCCCGTCAGTCGCCACGCATCAATCAAGGCCGCAGGTGGTTGGGGCCCGTGCCGCTCCGCACTTGCCCTTTGGCTTCGCCTCGAAGCCAAGTCCGCGTGCGCCTTGGGCCCGGGGGCTACTATCGGCGTCCTGGGAACGGGGGTACCCAGACCTGCCTGCCTGTGACCCACGACGCGGCTCCACCAACGGCCTCGTATGGCCCATCTTCAGCAACAACCACTCAAGACCCTCGCGAGGGGCCAAGCCTCGCGAGGCGGACGACAACTAGACCTCCTCGGGGGCAGCCTCGCTAGGCTGGCTCTCGAGGAGCGGAGATATCTATGCAGGGGGCACCTCGCGAGGTTCATGTGACGTGAGCCATGACGACCAAGGCCAGGTGGGCGCCAGCGGGCGTAGTGTACCAGTTTCCTCTTCGGTGCTAAAGAGGTAGGCACAGGAGAGGAGTTCCGAGGCGTCAGGCAAAGCTTTCCGTATCAGTGCGACGAGACCAAGACTAGCAGGACGGAGGTCACCGCGGAGCCCATGGCGGCGTGACCACCAGAGCCTTTGGCAAGCGAAGACCACCTTTTGTCAGGATAGCTTGTACTAGTTGTCTCCCTTCAATATTGGCCATTGTGGGATCCCTTCCTGCCTAACATTTGGGAAGAGGACCAAGGCCTCTATAAATAGGACTAGCCACCACCATAGGAGGCAACTGATCTTGGATTGGATCCATTCCACCAAGCCCATCCCACCAGCTCACTGGGCTCTAGAACACCTCTCCTCAGGAGGCTGTTCTTATCTTGTACTTTTTATCCTCAACCTACAAGGCAATCCACCACACCACACTGGAGTAGGGTATTACACAGCAACGGTGGCCCGAACCAATATAAACTCTCGTGTCTCTTGTTCTTTGGGTTTGTCGGAACCTCAAGGGTTTGCCGGAACCCACGATGCGACAGAGCCTCTCTTCCGTCGGTAGACCCGCCGCCACCCCACCGCCTCCATGGCTGACGCCCACCGAGCCCTTGCTGAGTGTGGGGCCGCCCTTGCCACTCGCGTCGCTCAGACGGCGCCCGTTGGCGGGCCTCCCCGTCATTCTCCATCACCTGCGGCCAACGATGCCACTGGCCCGGCGGGGCACGAGCAACAAGCTTCGTCGCTACACCCCCTCCGTGCGGCATGATGGGCGCACGGCCACCCCATCGCTGATTCCGGCCGCTTCATCTTCTCACGCTCGTCGCGGGCCGCCGGACGCGCAGGCTGTAGTGCTCATGTCGCCTGAGCTCCTGCGCTACCGCCCTGTCGACGACTTCTACGAAGACTGGCTGGACCGCATCGCCAAGCTTGTCAGTGCCACTGGGCCTCGCCTGCACCGTCCCTCTCGCTATCTCGCCCACTGCCCTCCTCGGGCGACGTAGCCCATGGAGCGCCTCCGCCACCTCCCCGTCAAGTTGTCGCCCTCGGTCCAAGCCGCGTGGCCCCACGGCGTGACCCGCTGCGCAGGGCGCCCGCGCGTGAAGAAGAAAGCTGCCAGGAGGTTCAGCGGCTGCAAGAAGATGCTCTAGCGCACCCTGCACCACCACTTCAAGACTGCGCGCCACCTGCGGTGGTGGCACGTCAGCACGAAGATCAGGCTCCACCTCCGCGCTGAGTTCCCGGGACCACTGCGGGCTACTGAGCCTTCACTCCCGAGCTACGCTGTGTCGTCTCGCCGGGGAAGTTCAAGCCCGACCTTCCTCCGCGCTACGACGGCACCCCCGACCCTGTGGAGTTCCTGCAGCTCTACGAGCTGAGCATCAAGGCGGCCAACGACGACGAGAAGGTCATGGCGAACTGGTTCCCCATGGCTCTCAAGGATGGCGCGCGCTCGTGCCTCCTGAGCCTGCCCGTCGGATCGATCTCCTCCTGGGGTGAGATGCGCGAGCGTTTAGTTGCTAACTTCCAGGGCACCCGCGACCGCCCGCCTGCCGCGGGTGACCTGCGGTGCATCAAGCAGCGGCCAGGGGAAACCCTGCAGAAGTACATCTAGCGCTTCAATAGCATTCTCCCCAAGATTCCTAAGGTGTCGGACGAAGCCATGATATTAGCGTTCTCCGATGGCATCCGTGATGTCAAGATGAAGGAGGAGCTCGCCATACACGAGGACCTGTGCACGGCTCTGGAGATGTTCAACATGGCGACCAAGTGCGCGTGAGCTGAGGACGGACGACTCTCCCTCCTCGAGCACCCAGCGGCCGACCCAGAAGACAAGAAGGCCAAGGCCAAGGACGTGAAAGCGCAAGGGGGCGGCCGTGCTCGCAGTTGAACCAGATATGAAGCGCGGCTGCGACCACCCAGAGTCATCCAAGGGCAGTCATCTGTTCTGCGTCTTCCACAATGTACACAACCACAACACCAATGACTGTCAAGAGCTCAGGGCCACCCGCGACGGGCGCCTCGGTCGTTGCCCCGAGCGCAACGATCGAGGCTATGGCCGTGGAGGAGGTCGAAGTGGAGGACGCTGGGACGACCGTAGCCCCCGTCAGGAGTGCCGCGACCAGCCTCGTGCGGACCGCTGGCCGGGCCAGCCTCGCGAGGGCGCATGGAGGGACTAGCCTCGTGAGTACCGTCCTCAGGGTAACGTCGGCCTCCCTCCGCTTCCACCACCACCAAGAAGGAACGACGACCACCACCAGGACGAGGGGGTTGGGGGCTTCCAGGAGCCTCGCGCCATCGCGTGCATCTTGGCCGGCGCTTAGGCCCCAGCCTCTCAGTGCATCTTCAAGAAGTTCGCTCGTGAGGTGAACGCGGCCCTCCCCAGGCTCGAGGCCACGCGTCCGCTCAGGTGGTCCAAGTGCACCATCACCTTCAGCTCATCTGACCAGCTGATAACCCACAAGTATAGGGGATCACAACAGTTTTCGAGGGTAGAGTATTCAACCCAAATTTATTGATTCGACACAAGGGGAGCCAAAGAATATTCTCAAGTATTGGCAGTTGACTTGTCAATTCAACCACACCTGGATAACTTAATATCTGCAGCAAAGTATTTAGTAGCAAAGTAGTATGATAGTAGTGGTAACGGTGGCAAAAGTAAGAGTGATAGTTTTGTAGTGATTGTAACAGTAGCAACGGTAAAGTAAATAAGCGAAGAACAATATGTGAAAAGCTCGTAGGCACTGCATCGGTGATGGAGAATTATGCCGGATGCGATTATTCATGCAACAGTTATAACATAGGGTGACACAGAACTAGCTCCAATTCATCAATGTAATGTAGGCATGTATTCCGAATATAGTCAAACGTGCTTATGGAAAAGAACTTGCATGACATCTTTTGTCCTACCCTCCCGTGGCAGCGGGGTCCTATTGGAAACTAAGGGATATTAAGGCCTCCTTTTAATAGAGTACCGGACCAAAGCATTAACACATAGTGAATACATGAACTCCTCAAACTATGGTCATCACCGGGAGTGGTCCCGATTATTGTCACTTCAGGGTTCCCGGATCATAACACATAGTAGGTGACTATAGACTTGCAAGATAGGATCAAGAACTCACATATATTCATTAAAACATAATAGGTTCAGATCTGAAATCATGGCACTCGGGCCCTAGTGACAAGCATTAAGCATAGCAAAGTCATAGCAACATCAATCTCAGAACATTGTGGATACTAGGGATCAAACCCTAACAGAACTAACTCGATTACATGATAAATCTCATCCAACCCATCACCGTCCAGCAATCCTACGATGGAATTACTCACGCACGGAGGTGAGCATAATGAAATTGGTGATGGAGGATGGTTGATGATGACGACGGCGACAGATTCCCCTCTCCGGAACCCCGAACAGACTCCAAATCAGCCCTCCCGAGAGAGATTAGGGCTTGGCAGCGGCTCCGTATCATAAAACGCAATGAATCCTTCTCTTTGATTTTTTTCTCGCAGAACGTGAACATATAGAGTTGGAGTTGAGGTCGATGGAGCACCAGGGGCCCACGAGGCAGGGGCGCGCCCAGGGGGCAGGCGCGCCTCCCACCCTCATGGACAGGGTGTGGGCCCCCTGGCCTTGATTCTTTCGCTAGTATTTTTTATTATTTCCAAAAATAATCTCCGTTGATTTTCAGGTCATTCTGAGAACTTTTATTTCTGCACATAAATAACACCATGGCAATTCTGCTAAAAACATCGTCAGTCCGGGTTAGTTCCATTCAAATCATGCAAGTTAGAGTCCAAAACAAGGGCAAAAGTGTTTGGAAAAGTAGATACAACGGAGATGCATCAACTCCCCCAAGCTTAAAACTTTTCTTGTCCTCAAGCAATTCAGTTGACAAAGTAATAGTGATAAAGAAAAACTTTTACAAACTCTGTTTGCTCTTGTTGTTGTAAATATGTAAAGCCAGCATTCAAGTTTTCAGCAAAGATTATGAACTAACCATATTCACAATAACACTTAGGTCTAATGTTTACTCATGTTAATGGTATAATCAACTACCAAGCAATAATAATAAATCTCGGATGACAACACTTTCTCAAAACAATCATGATATGACATAACAAGATGGTATCTCGCTAGCCCTTTCTGAGACCGCAAAACATAAATGCAGAGCACCTTTAAAGATCAAGGACTGACTAGACATTGTAATTCATGGTAAAAGAGATCCAGTCATAGTCATACCCAATATAAACTAATAGTAAAGGATGCAAATGACAGCGGTGCTCTCCAGCTGGTACTTTTTAATAAGAGGGTGATGACTCAACATAAAAGTAAATAGATAGGCCCTTCGCAGGGGGAAGCATGGATTTGTAGAGGTGCCAGAGCTCGATTTTTGAAATAGAGGTAAATAATATTTTGAGCGGTATACTTTCATTGTCAACATAACAACCGAGAGATGGCGATATCTTCCATGCTACACACATTATAGGCGGTTCCCAAGCAGAATGGTAAAGTTTATACTCCCCCACCACCAACAAGCATCAATCCATGGCTTGCTTGAAACAGCGAGTGCCTCCAACTAACAACAGCCCTAGGGGAGTTTTGTTTGCAATTATTTCGATTTGGTTTGCATAAAGCATGGGACTCGGCATCCCGGTGACCAGCCATTTTCTCGTGAGTGAGGAGCAGAGTCCACTCCTCTTGAGAATAACCCGCCTAGCATGGAAGATACAGACAGCCCTAGTTGATACATGAGCTATTCGAGCATAAAAACAGATTTTCATTTGAAAGTTTGGAGTTTGGCACATACAAATTTACTTGGAACAACAGGTAGATACCGCATATAGGAAGGTATGGTGGACTCATATGGAATAACTTTGGGGTTTAAGGGATTGGATGCACAAGCAGTATTCCCGCTTAGTACAAGTGAAGGCTAGAAAAAGACTGGGAAGCGACCAACTACAGAGCGCCAACAGTCATGAACATGCATTAAAATTAATAAACATTGAGTGCAAGCATGAGTATGATATAATCCACCATGAATATAAATATCATGAAGGCTATGTTGATTTGTTTCAACTACATGTGTGAACATGTGGCAAGTCAAGTCACTTGAATCATTCAAAGGAGGATACCACCCTACTATACCACATCACGAACATTTTAATAGCATGTTGGCACGCAAGATAAACCATTATAAACTCCTAGCTAATTAAGCATGGCATAAGCAACTATAATCTCTAATTGTCATTGCAAACATGTTTATTCATAATAGGCTGAATCAGGAACGATGAACTAATCATATTTACAAAAACAAGAGAGGTCGAGTTCATACCAGCTTCTCTCATCTCGATCAGTCCATCATATATCGTCATAATTGCCTTTCACTTGCACGACCGAACAATGTGTATAATAATAGTGCACGTGCATTGGACTAAGCTGGAATCTGCAAGCATTCAATAAACAGGAGAAGACAAGGCAATAAGGGCTCTTGGTCAAATCAACAATAATGCATATAAGAGCCACTTCAACATTTTCATAATGGTCTTCTCCTCTCGACCCCCAAAGAAAATAAAAGAAATAAAACTATTTACACGAGAAAGCTCCCAACAAACAAAAATAAAAAGAAGAACAAGAAATCTTTTTGGGTTTTCTTTTAATTATTACTACTACAGCAAGAAAGTAAACTAGCTAAAAGCTACTACTATTTTTTTGGTTTTTCTTAAAGTTTTTCAAACACACAAGAAGTAAGCAAGAAAAAGAAAATAAACTAGCATGGATAGTACAATGAAATAGTATGAGCACCGACAACTAGCAATGAGTGTGTGAACATAAATGTAATGTCGGTGAGAAATATGTACTCCCCCAAGCTTAGGCTTTTGGCCTAAGTTGGTCTATTGCCATGGCTGGCCTGGCGGATATCCGAAGTTATAACTGGAGTCATACTGAGATGAAGACTCGGGTTGCCACTGGTTGGCCATCTCCTCCGGATCCCACTGGTAAACAGACTGGCGTGAAGGAACAAATTGTGGTTCCGGACCTGGCTCTGCAGCTGATGTGCGGTTCCGGTAGGCGCGAATGGCCTCCAGCGGAACAAGGTACTTGCCTGCAGATAAGTCAAACAAGGAAGGAGCAGGCAAGGTAATAGTCTCAGGATGATTTTTATGAAATTTCAGTTTGTACTGAAGCGTCTTTTCCCTATTCTTAACAATAAAATCATGTGCTACCATACTCTTATAGTATAGAAAAATCGGGGGCAGCAACTTTTCTCTTTCTCATAATGCCTAATAGGTATGTTAAAATTTGAAGCGAGGCGCGAGGCGAAAATACCTCCCAAGATGGGGCCCTTCGTACGGTTAAGATTTAACCGCTTTGCAACAATAGCGCCCGTGCTAAATGTCTCATCACGAAACAGAGCATGGCACAAAATAACAATATCAGGGGCACTTAGGTTGCCACAGTTTCCGCGACCAATCAAGCATCTACTAGCAAATATCGCAAAGTAACGTAGGACAGGAAAATGTATGCTAGTAATTCTTGCATCGGAAACCTTCGTAGTTTCCCCTACAGCAATTGTATCAATAAACCCCTCCACATCGTTACGATGTGTTTCCTCTACACTGCCCGAAAAAGGCAACTTGCAAACCTCACGAAATTTAGAGAGGGGCATCTCCTTATCCTCATCATATAAATAGGAATCCACCGAAGGTGGTGACCTCCTAGCATGGAAATGAAAATTTTAAACAAAGATATTAGTCAGTAAGAGATACTGTTCACGTTGGTCGCGGAGGAAGTCGGTGAGGCCTGCATTCTCAGCCAACTCATAAAAATCATCATAAATCCCGGCTGCTCTCAAGAAATCATCACAAGGCCATTCACACGGCCGAACTTCCGCGGTGCGAGGGAGATTATACTTGGGCCTCTATTCTTCTTCACTTTGCTTTTCCTTTGAGCTTCGGCTCGAAGAACCCCTCAAAAATCTCTTCATCATTTTTTGAAAATTTCTGAAATTTTTAGTAACTTCAAATAAAAGTGAACCAAACTCAACAAAATTGATAGCAACTACTCCCACAAGTGCCTAGAGGCTATATCATGCATTAGAACTACTTGGGACCATATAAATTTGACATGCAAGCTCAAGAACAGGGTCACCTAAGCAGCAAAAAATTTGCAATGAATAAAGCACTAGAACAAAAACTAATTGGACCATTGGAGGAGTCACATACCGAAGAACAATCCCCCAAAGCAGTTTTGTGAGTGGTGCTTTGAGCAAGGAGATAGAAAATGGCAGCAAGATGAGCAAGAACTTGTGCTTGAGCTGGTTGGTGATTTTTTTGAGAGGAAGGAGTGTGTAGGTGCGGGAATAAGTGGAGGGGAGCCACCATGGGCCCACGAGGCAGGGGGCGCGCCCAGGGGGGTGGGCGCGCCCTGGACCCTCGTGGCCAGGTGCTTGCTCCCCCTGTTGTGTTCTTAGTGCCAGATATTCTCAAATACTCCAAAAAAAATCATATTTCAATTTTGGGGCATTTGGAGAACTTTTATTTTCAGGGTATTTTTTATTGCAGGGATAATTCAAAAAACTGACAGAAAATATTATTTTTTCTTTATTTCAACTGAATAACAGAAAGTAAAAGGAGGGTACAGAAGGTTGTGCTTTTTAACTTCATCCATCTCATGCTCATAAAAAGGAATCCACTAACAAGGTTGATCAAGTCTTGTTAACAAACTCATTCCGAATAACATGGAACCGGAGAAATTTCGAATAACACTATGTTACCTCAATGGGGATATGCACGTCCCCAATAATAAGAATATCATATTCTTTTTGACAGTAGGAAGAGGAAATTCAAAACCTCCAATGGTAATGGATGAAAATTTTCCAATAGAATTGATACTGTGGACTTGAGGTTGTTTCCTCGAAAAATGTACCGTATGCTCATTACCATTAACATGAAAAGTGACACTGCCTTTGTTGCAATCAATAACAGCCCCTGCAATATTCAAAAAGGGTCTTCCAAGAATAATAGACATACTATCGTCCTCGGGAATATCAAGAATAATAAAGTCCATTAAAATAGTAACGTTTGCAACAACAACAGGCACATCCTCACAAATACCAAGAGGTATAGAAGTTGATTTATTGGCCATTTGCAAAGATATCTCAGTAGGTGTCAACTTATTCAAATCAAGTCTACGATATAAAGAGAGAGGCATAACACTAACACCGGCTCCAAGATCACATAAAGCAGTTCTAACATAGTTTCTTTTAATGGAGCAAGGTATAGTTGGTACTCCTGGATCTCCTAATTTCTTAGGTATTCCTCCCTTAAAAGTATAATTAGCAAGCATGGTGGAACTTTCAGATTCCGGTATCTTTCTTTTATTTGTAACAATTTCTTTCATATACTTAGCATAAGGATTCATTTTGAGCATATTAGTCAAACGCATACGCAAAAAGATAGGTCTAATCATTTCAGCAAAGCGCTCAAAGTCCTCATCATCCTTTTTCTTTGATGGTTTAGGAGGAAAAGGCATGGGTTTCTAAACCCAAGGTTCTGTTTCCTTACCATGCTTCCTAGCAACAAAGTCTCTCTTATCATAACGTTGATTCTTTGATTGTGAGTTATCAAGATCAACAACAGATTCAATCTCATTGTTATTGCTAGGTTGAGCATCAACATGAACATCATCATTATCATTATCACTAGGTTCATGTTCATTACCAGATTGTGTTTCAGCATCAGAAACAGAAATATCATTGGGATTCTCAGGAGTGTCAACAACAGGTTCACTAGAAGCATGCAAAGTCCTACTCCCTCCGTTCCTAAATATAGGGTGTGTAGTTTTTGGCACGGAAATTAAAGAATGCACATGGAGGGAAAATTTCATAAGTTTTGGGCGAGATTACACCTGACTAATTGACATGAGAAAATAGAGGAGCTTGCATGATATAAGGAAATGTAATCAAATCCCTAAAAAAATATTCAAACGAGTGGTACAACACAATACACCTTATATTTCGAATTTTTTCTCAAAAATTTATACACCTTATATCAAGGAACGGAGGGAGTATCATTTTTCTTTTTCTTCTTCTTAGAAGGACTAGGTGCATCAACATTATTTCTCTGAGAATCTTGCTCAATTCTCTTAGGGTGGCCCTCAGGATACAAAGGTTCCTGAGTCACTTTACCTCCTCTAGTTGCAACTCTAACAGCAAAGTCATTATTCTTACTATTTAATTCAATGAGCAAGTCATTCTGAGCTTTAAGTACTTGTTCTACTTGAGTGGTAACCATAGAAGCATGTTTACTAATGAGCTTAAGTTCACCTTTAACTCTAGACATATAATCACTCAAGTGTTCAATCATATAAGCATTGTGTTTTAATTGTCTACCAAGATAAGCATTGGAGTTTTCTTGTTTGACAATAAAATTATCAAACTCATCTAACCATTGGCTAGCAGACTTATAACAAGGAATATCACCTTCATCAAATCTATAAAGAGAATTTACCTTTACTACCTATGTCGGGTTATCAAGACCATGTGTTTCTTCAACAGGCGGTAAATTAAGACCATTTATTTATTCAATAGGAGGTAAATTCTTAACATCTTCAGCTTTTATACCTTTTTCTTTCATAGATTTCTTTGCCTCTTGCATATCTTCAGGACTGGGAAATAGAATACCCCTTTTCTTCGGAGTTGGCTTAGGAGTTGGTTCAGGAAGTGTCCAATTATTTTCATTAGTCAACATATTATTCAATAGAATTTCAGCTTCATCGGCTGTTCTTTCCCTGAAAACACAACCAGCACAACTATCCAGGTGGTCTCTGGAAGCATTGGTTAGTCCATTATAAAAGATATCAAGTATTTCATTTTTCTTAAGAGGATGATCAGGCAAAGCATTAAGTAATTGGAGAAGCCTCCCCAAGCTTGTGGGAGACTCGCTTCTTGAATTTGCACAAAATTATATATATTCCTTAAACCAGCTTGTTTCTTATGAGCAGGGAAATATTTAGCAGGCAAGTAATAAATCATATCCTGGGGACTACGCACACAACCAGGATCAAGAGAATTAAACTGTATTTTAACATCACCCTTTAATTAAAACGGAAATATTTAAGGATATAATAGTAGCGAGTTTTCTCATCATTAGTGAATAGGGTGGCTATATCATTTAATTTAGTAAGATGTGCCACAACAGTTCCAGATTCATAGCCATAGAAAGGATCAGATTCAACCAAAGTAATTATCTCGGGATCGACAGAGAAATCATAATCCTTATCAGTAACAAAGATAGGTGAAGTAGCATAAGCAGGATCATATTTCATTCTAGCATTCAGAGATTTTTGTTTCGGCTTAGCTAATAATTTCTTAAGATCACTTCTATCATTGCAAGCAAGAAAGTCTCTAGCAGTTTCTTCGTCCATAACATAACCCTCAGGTACAACAGGAATTCATATCTAGGAGGAGAATCTTCATCATCACTTTCATCAATATTATCAGTTTCAATAATTTAATTCTCTCTAGCCCTAGCAAGTTGTTAATCAAGAAATTCACCTAGTGGCACAATACTATCAAGTATAGAAGTAGTTTCATCAGAAGTATCATGCATAGCAGAAGTGGCATCATCAATAACATGCGACATATCAGAATTAATAGCAAAAGCAGGTTTAGGTGTCGCAAGCTTACTCAGAACAGAAGGTGAATCAAGTGCAGAGCTAGATGGCAGTTCCTTACCTCCCCTCGTAGTTGAGGGGTAAATTTTGGTTTTCTCGTCTTTCAAGTTCTTCATAGTGATCAGCAGATATAAATCCCAAGTGACTCAAAGAATAGAGCTATGCTCCCCGGCAACGGCGCCAAAAAATAGTCTTGATAAACCACAAGTATAGGGGATCGCAACAGTTTTCGAGGGTAGAGTATTCAACCCAAATTTATTGATTCGACACAAGGGGAGCCAAAGAATATTCTCAAGTATTGGCAGTTGAGTTGTCAATTCAACCACACCTGGATAACTTAATATCTACAGCAAAGTATTTAGTAGCAAAGTAGTATGATAGTAGTGGTAACGGTGGCAAAAGTAACAGTGGTAGTTTTATAGTGATTGTAACAGTAGCAACGGTAAAGTAAATAAGCGAAGAACAATATGTGAAAAGCTCATAGGCATTGGATCGGTGATGGAGAATTATGCCGGATGCGATTATTCATGCAACAGTTATAACATAGGGTGACACAGAACTAGCTCCAATTCATCAATGTAATGTAGGCATGTATTCCGAATATAGTCAAACATGCTTATGGAAAAGAACTTGCATGACATCTTTTGTCCTACCCTCCCGTGGCAGCGGGGTCCTATTGGAAACTAAGGGATATTAAGGCCTCCTTTTAATAGAGTACCGGACCAAAGCATTAACACATAGTGAATACGTGAACTCCTCAAACTATGGTCATCACCGGGAGTGGTCCTGATTATTGTCACTTCGGGGTTGCCGGATAATAACACATAGTAGGTGACTATAGACTTGCAAGATAGGATCAAGAACTCACATATATTCATGAAAACATAATAGGTTCAGATCTGAAATCATGGCACTCGGGCCCTTGTGACAAGCATTAAGCATAGCAAAGTCATAGCAACATCAATCTCAGAACATAGTGGATATTAGGGATCAAACCCTAACAAAACTAACTCGATTACATGATAAATCTCATCCAACCCATCACCGTGCAGCAAGCCTACGATGGAATTACTCATGGACGGTGGTGAGCATCATGAAATTGGTGATGGAGGAAGGTTGATGATGACGACGGTGACGGATTCCCCTCTCCGGTGCCCCGAACGGACTCTAGATCAGCCCTCCCGAGAGAGATTAGGGCTTGGCGGGGGCTCCATATCGTAAAACGCGATGAATCCTTCTCTCTGATTATTTTTCTCCCCGAACATGAATATATAGAGTTCGAGTTGAGTTCGGTGGAGCACCAGGGGGCCCACGAGGCAGGGGCGCGCCTCCCACCCTTGTGGACAGGGTGTGGGCCCCCTGGCCTTGATTCTTTCGCCAGTATTTTTTATTATTTCCAAAAATAATCTCCATTGATTTTCAGGTCATTCCGAGAACTTTTATTTCTGCACATAAATAACACCATGGCAATTCTGCTGAAAACAGCGTCAGTCCGGGTTAGTTCCATTCAAATCATGCAAGTTAGAGTCCAAAACAAGGGCAAAAGTGTTTGGAGAAGTAGATACGACGGAGACGTATCACCAGCTCAGGTGCGCAGCAACTGCCTGTGCCCTCCCGATGCTTTGCTTGCCCGTCATCAGCAATGTCCTCATCACCAGGACCCTCATTGATGGCGGTGAGGGGCTCAATGTTCTTTCCATGGAGACGTTCAACCGCCTCCAAGTGCCCTATGATCAGCTGCAGCCCACCAAGCCTTTCTCAGGAGTGACCAACGGCTCCACCACCCCGATAGGGCAGATCCGCTCCATGTCACCTTCGACCAGCAAGACAACTACCGCACCGAGCTCATCGACTTCGATGTCGCACACATCCGCCTTCCGTACAATGCCATTCTTGGATATCCAGCCCTGGCCAAGTTCATGGCGGTGACTCATCATGGTTACAATGTCCTCAAGATGCCAGGGAACCGCGACATCATCACAATCACCTGCGAGGAGAAGGATGCGGTGTGCTCTCTCGAGCGCGCCTACCAGGCTGCAGCGGTCGAGGACCCAGACAATGAAGGCACCATCTACCCTCCTGAGGCTGTCCCCAAGAAGAAGAAGCGGCCACTCCGCCAAGAGCCTCAGGAGAGTGGTGTCCTCAACGGCACCACCTCAGGACCTGCGCCCGCGGATGGGGCACCTCCCTCTCTCGCATAGGAAGGTGCGCCCGGCGCCCCTCTTAGGCTGGGCTCGGGGGCTCTCTTCTGGAGGGCCTCTGACTTAGACAATGTCATGAGGGAGGCGCTTGGGCACCAGGTGGAGGCGTGCTTCAGTGCGCGTTTCCCCCATGAGGGCACAAGGCATGGGATGCCAGGTGCGCAGGAGTTCAACGCCAAGACAACCGAGGAGCTTCAAGAGGCGAGCCATGCACGGCGACCGCCGCCCACCACCTGGCGCAGCTCCTTGTCCTGGCGAGGACAATGAGCTGCGGGTTTGCGTCAACATTCCAAGGCTCAACAGGGCCGCATCCCAAGAGCGCTTCCGGCCATCGCATGTTGGTCGGTGTGAGGGTCCCCTCACAGCTACGTTCGCATGCCTTTTGGCCTGCCGAACGCGACTGTTACCTTCCAGCGCCGCCTGCTGAGCGTTCTGGCGGCTCAGGATGCCAGGCACCAGGCGGTCCTGGCGGAGATGGAGAAGGTTCTTCATGAGCCCCCTGAGCCTCCAGAGCCTCCGGAGGCTCAGGACCCAGGCGGCTCGTGAGGAGCGACTTCTTCAGCGCGCGTCTTCAGCTACTTCAACATCTCTTCAGCAATAGTGCCGGGTGACATTTTCTGGTTTATTCAGTTGGGCACGCCCCTCGGGCTGCATTATCCCCAGATCGCATGGGCATGTCCCGGCGACGTGTATCCTTTTGCATCTTTGATTCGCTCTGCTAGGGGCGCCCCTCGGGCTGCATCGTCCCCAGGCCGCATGGGTCCGTCCCTGTGGCATGTATCATTTTGCATCTATCAGAACTAGCGTTACCTCCTTCCATAAGATGATTTATGTTGTCACCTGCTTGCCAGTTGCCCTTCGTGGCCTCCCGCGTTGCTAACCAGCCTCCTGCTCATCCCGCAACAAGGGCTACACATGCTGGCACGGCACTTGTGCTCGGGTCCGTCCCTGCAGGACTGACACACCTGAGAGATCAAGCTCTGGCTCGCGGCCCGCCTCGCGCACGTCACCTTACCATATTCTTAGTGCCTTCATCTTCTTGTGGAAAGATCAGCAGTAGGACAGCAAATGCGATTATGAGCTATATTCTCCTCCCGGGCTAACCCGCAGGAATCTCCAGAGCTTAACTAAGGGTGGCCCCGCCGGCTGTCCCTTTTTCAAGCGATTCGCTTGCGTGTTAAAGGGGGCTCCTGAGCATCGCGCCTTAGGAACTCCTACCGACTCTCTAGCCCTCACCCCCTGGCCTTGACCACGGCATCATGACCTGGCATACCAGCGATGGCTGAGCCTCGCTCGAGGGTCGGGACCCGAGGACGGAGAGCATTCAGATGAGCGAGGAAAGGGGAGGCCGGCGTGAGGCCTACCTAGTAGCACCACCGCCGAAGCGCAAATCAGGCGTCGCGCAAAGGAATAACCTCCGGCTCGTCAAGATAAGTTACTTATACGAACCAGCGCGAACTCGCTGCCTGGAATTTTCGACTCTCGCAATCTTGCTCCGGCAATGCCGCTTCCCTTTTCGGCCTTAAGGGAGCTGCTTGCACGCCAAAGAGGACCTTCCGAGCATCGCGCCTCAGGAGCTCTTACCGGACCTCGGACCGCTCACCTCCTGGCCTTGACCATGGCATCACGACCTGGCATCCAGCGACGGCTGAAGCCTACCTGGGGACTGGGACCTGCCGGCATAGAGCGCTAAGCTACCGCGAGAACGAAAAAGGGGGAACAATGCCGAAGCGGGACACACAGCTGCAACCTTATACTTAAAGCAATAAACATCGGAGCAAAATCATTACAAGTTCTTTACATGCCCCCACGGGGTTTGTCTTGATTCCTCGCAGGGAACAGAAGGAGAAAAACCTCAAGAAGCCTTGGCTACATGCACCGCCGTCGATGGCATATAGCTGTCTTCGCTCTACTCTGGAGACTCCCTAGGCTCGGGAGAGTCGATGGACTCCCAGGAGTCATCGCTGCTGCTGGAGGAGCTGTCGACAGGACCAGAGGTGGGCTCGGTGCCCGCAGCCGCGCTGCGCAGGTCGCTTCCTCCAGGGCAGCACTCCAGGCGGCGGCCCTCCTCGTCAAAGACCTTGAAGGGCAACATGGAGGCGCCGTCGTACTCAAAGTGGATGGCGAGGGGCCCCTCCGCGCGGTAGGCGCGGGCGACCTCGCCCCATCATCGGGTCATGAAGATCTTGCCCGGGGGGACGACCTCGACCTTCACCCCCGTGGCCAGACTGTAGCACCTGGCGTGTTGCAGCCACAACTCAAGCGGCCCCCTCAGCGCTATCTCCACGGTGAAGAACCGCGGGAGCTAGATCCACGTACGCGGTGGCATCCCCGCCCACACCACGAACTCGCGCGAGGAGACTTCGGTGTGGGTTTGCTGGCCAGCAGCCCGTGCAACCTCAGCCTGGCCACCACGGCCATGGCTTGCGCGGTGCAGGGCACTGCCGCCCTCTCCGGAGCCTTGAGCTTGGGCATATATAGGGAGCGGGAAGCCAGGCGGAGGCCGTTCGTACCACGGCCGCGTCACCTTTGGCCTCTCGCCGATGTCGGGAGGACGGCTGAGCCTCTTCTTCGGTAGGAGTGGCCCCTGTTCCTCACGAGAGGTTTTCCCTTTCTCCGAAGTGGAGAACCTCCTAATCGGCGCCATGAGTGCTACAGCGAGTCAGCAATGCTAGCAGAAGGAAGAAGGAGCGGGTGGCGATAAGACAAAGATGAGCAAGGGGGCTCCGCCCCTCCCCTCATTTATAGCCGGAAGGAGGCCAACTGCCGGCTCCACGATCGCACGTAATGATGGTTTTCTCTGCATGCAGCAGGGTCTCGTCAAGTCGAACGGTTGCCGAGGCAGCGTGGGGAAGCGGAGGTGCCCACGTCCCATCAATCGCCACGCGTCGACCGAGGACGCAGGCGGTTGGGGCCAGCGGCGCTCCGCACTTGCCCTTTGGCTTCGCCTCGAAGCCAAGTTCGAGCGCACCTTGGGCCCCGGGGTTATTGTCGGCATCCTGGGAACGGGGGTACCCAGACTTGCCTGCCTGCAGCCCATGGCTTGGCTCCGTCGACGGCCTGGTACGACCCAGATTCACCAACAAGAACTCAAGACCCTCACGAGGGGCCAGGCCTCGCTAGGCGGACCACACCAAGACCTCCCTGGGGGGCGGCCTCACCAGGCTGGCTCCCGAGGAGCGGAGATATCTATGCAAGGCGCACCTCGTGAGGTTCACATGACATGAGCCGTGATGACCAAAGCCAGGCGGGCGCCAGCGGGCACAGTCTACCAGTTTCCTCTTTGGTGCTAAGGAGGCAAGCACATGCGCGGGGTCCTGAGGAATCAAGCAAGGTTTCCATATCGGTGCAACAAGACCAAGACCGCCAGGACGGCAGGAGGAGGTCATCGCGGAGCCCACTGCAGCGTCACCACCAGAGGCTTTTGCAGGCGAAGACCACTTTTGTCAGGATAACTTGTACTAGTTGTTTCCCTTCAAATTTGTCCGTTGTGGGATCCCTTCCCGCCTACATTTGGGAAGAGGACCAAGGCCACTATAAATAGGACTTAGCCACCACCATAGATGGGACAGATCCATTCCACCCCGACCGGCTCACTAGCTCATCGAGCACAAGAACACCCGACCTCCTGAGGCTGTTCGACCACTTTACTAGTTCATCCTCAGCCCCTCGAGGCAATTGATCACAAAGCTGGAGTAGGGTATTACACCGCAAGGTGGCCCGAACCAGGATAAACTACCGTGTCTCTCGTCCCTTTGGTTCATCGAGCTAGGCCTTGGAATCGTTGAGTAGGTAGAGTAGGGATGGAGAGTTCTTCGCACGCACCCCAGAGTTCGAACCTCTCAAGGGTCTGCGGAACCCCGAATCTGACAACTTTGATCTATATGTTGTCATCAATTACCAAAAAGGGGGAGATTGAAAGTGCCACTAATCCCAGGTGGTTTTGGTAATTCATAATGACATATATCTCATTGAACTAATGTCTGTTCAAGATAAATATTTTAGGATGCTCAACGACTGGCATGGCAAGGACAAGAGATGTGGACCCCTAAAAATGCTAAGGGCAAGGATTGGCAAAAACTCAAGACTACATTTTTGTTTGAGTTATCCAAGATCATACTGAGTCCATAGGAAAGCCAATATTATTAAAAGGGGATGAGGTGTTGCTTGATGACCTAGTTTCTCAAGTGCTTAGTGATATTGCTCCAAAACTCTCAGTCACTTTCTCTATCCAAATATGTCCAAACCCTAAACTCCAACTCGTCCCCACCGATACTTCCTATCCGGAGCCACCAAGTTCATCTGGACATAACCACTGCCAAAACCCTAACAATTCAGATCCACCATATGAGTGTCGGTCCCATGGAGATATACTTGCCAGCTCTTTGTTACTTATTGCAATTGTCTCAATCCCATCGAGAATTGCAATCGATCCCACCGATATGGCCTGACCAACTCTCTGTTGCCTTATTGCTTCACTTCGGTCCCACCAAGATGATGCAATCGATGCCACCGAGACGAGGTTTTCCCTAAGCCCTTGCACATCGGTCCCTCCGAGTTCTTCCTATCGGTCCCACCAAGATTCCTAAGGTTCAAATTTTTACACAGATTGGTGCCACCGAGTTTTCTGATCGGTGCCACCGAGATGAGTGAAAAGTGTGTAACGGTTGGATTTTGTCTGGAGGCATATATACCCCTCCACCACTTCTTCCTCATTGAGGAGAGCCATCAGAATGTGCATACACTTCCACCATTCATTTTCTGAGAGTGAGAACCGCCTACTCATATGTTGAGATCAAGTGTTTCCATTCCTACCATTTGAACCTTGATTTCTAGCCTTCCCCAAGTTTCTTTCCACTCAAATCCTTCTTCCAACATAGCCAAATCTATGAGATTGATGACCCACAAGTATAGGGGATCAATCGTAGTCCTTCCAACAAGTAAGAGTGTCGAACCCAACGAGGAGTAGAAGGAAATGACAAGTGGTTTTCAGCAAGGTATTTTCTGCAAGGACTGAAATAAACGGTAACAGGTAGTTTGATATCAAGATAATTTGTAACAGACAAGTAACGCTAATGGTAAATAAAGTGCAGCAAGGTAGCCTGATCCTTTTGTGGCAAAGGACAGGCTAAAACCGTATCTTATAATAAGCAAAGTGTTCTTGAGGGTACACGGGAATTTCATCTAGTCACTTTCATCATGTTGGTTTGATTCGTGTTCACTACTTTGATAATTTGATATGTGGGTGGACCGGTGCTTGGGTGTTGTTCTTACTTGAACAAACCTCCCACTTATGATTAACCCCCTCGCAAGCATCCGCAACTACGAGAAACGTATTAAGATAAAATCTAACCATAGCATTAAACATTTGGATCCAAATCGGTCCCTTACGAAGTTGGTTTAAGCTTCTGTCACTATAGCAACCCATCATCTAATAACTACCCCACAATGCATCCCCTTAGGCCCAAGTATGGTGAGGTGCCATGTATTCGATGTTCACATGACACCACTAAGGGAATCACAACGTACATATCATCAAAATATCGAACTCATATCAAGTTCACATGATTACTTGCAACAAGATTTCTCCCGTGACCTAAAGAACAAAAGTAACTACTCACAAATGATAATCATGCTCAAGATCAGAGGGGTATTAAATAGATAATGGATCTGAACATATAATCTTCCACCGAATAAACCATATGGTGATCAACTACAAGATGCAATAAACACTACTAGTCACCCACAGGTACCAATCTAAGGCTCCGGTACAAAGATTGAACACAAGAGATGAACTAGGGTTTGAGAGGATATGGTGCTGTTGAAGATGTTGATGGATATTGTCCTCCCAAAGATGAGAGGGTTGTTGGTGATGACGATGGCTTCAATTTCCCCCTCCGAGAGGGAAGTTCCCCTCGCGGAATTGCTCCGCCGGAGGGCCAATGTGCTCCTGCCCAAGTTCTGCCTCGAGACGACGGTGCTCCGTCCCGAAAGTCCTCTCTTATTTTTTCTAGCTCAAAATGTCATATATACCACAAGATGGGCACCGGAGGTGGGCTAGGCTGAGCACAACCCACCAGGGCGCGCCTGGGGGGACTGGCGCGCCTTGGTGTCTTGTGCTCACTAGGTGGCCCTCCTCCGGTAGTTATTTGCTCCAGTATTTTCTATATATTCCAAAATAATTCTCCGTAAATTTTCAGCTCATTTGGAGATGTGCAGAATAGGTAACGCTGACGTAGCTTTTTCAGGTCCAGAATTCAAGCTGCCGGCATTCTCCCTCTTTGTTTAAGCCTTGCATATTATGAGAGAAAAGGCCTTAGAATTAATCCATAAAGCACTATCATGCATAAAAATATTGTAAATAACAGTAGGAAAACATGATGCAAAATGGACGTATCAACTCCCCCAAGCTCAGACCTCGATTGCCCTGAAGCGAAAACCGAAATCGAAAAACATGCCCACATGCTTCGAAAGAGAGGTATCGATAAAAGCAAAATATGGACATGGAAGCATCATGCATATATTATAATAGCAACAAACTTTATCATATAACTTTATCACATAACTTTTATCATATAACTTCTATCATATAGCTTCTCATGAACAAGTAACAAGTCATCTCAACATTGAAGTATAAAGCATAAACTCTATTGAAAACCAACAAACTATGTTCTCACTCAACTTTCCAACTACAGATCATCATATTTTCAGGAAGGGTCACGTATCGGAGCCTTTTGGAAAGTCCACATACTCAACCATATTTTAATATTCTATGATTGCTAACATTCATAGCATAACCATGAGCAAAAAGTTTCAACCGGACACATAGAAAGTTAGGGGCTTATAGTTTCGCCTCCCAACGTATTCACCTCAAGGATGATGTCAACAATAATAACTCATGCTCACTCATATCCAACTGGATATATGTGCCTAGATCTTTCCTCACCACATGATGCTTGCAAAAAGAGAAAATAAAAAGGAATAGGGAAGAATACTTTGACTCTTGCATAAAAGTAAATACATAAAAGTAAAAGATAGGCCCTTTGCAGAGGGAAGCAGAGGTTGACATGCACTTTTTGTTTGTATGCCAAATCCCTTAATGCAAAAGAATGTCACGTTATATTGCCCCTTATGATAGCAACCTTTATTCTGCAGTCCGTCGCTTTTATTACTTTGCCATCACAAGTTCATAAAACGCTCAACTTTCTCTTACACTAAATGATCCAACACATTTAGAAGCAATTTTTATTGCCTTATTGCACCGCTGACAACTTACTTGATGTATCTTACTCAATCCATAGGTAGGTATGGTGGACTCCCAAAATAAGATTTTGGGTTTTCGGGTTTTCGGATGCACAAGTAGTATCTATACTTAGTGCGGAATTTTTGGCTAGCAAAGATGTTGAGGAAGCACCACATGTTGAAGGATCTAAGACAAAATAACTTCTATGTGAATATGAACAAACATAAATCATTACGTTGTCTTCCTTGTCCAACGTCAACAATTTTGGCATATAATAGTTAATGGGGGCTCACAATCATAAAAGATGTCCAAGATAGTGTATTTGCATGTGAATCCTCTCTTCCTTTATTAATTCTTTCATGAATTGCATCATTGACCAATGCTATGTTTGTTAGTCTCCAATAAATTCTACCACTTATACTTTTCCTTATGTGATGTCATTACTTACCATAAGATTAGCATATGATCTTTTTTCTTTTATTGAAACAACAAGTAAAGAAACAAAACTTAAACTACTCTTTATTATATATCTCACACACGATTGCATAGAAAGAAAGATCACTGAGCAAGCACTCGAAGATAGGTCGAACTAAAATTTTATTCAACTAAATCATAGGATAACTAAAACTCAAACTAAAATAGATAAAGGCAAAGAAAGTGGTGGTGATACAATACCGTGGCACCTCCCCCAAGCTTGGCACAAGCCAAGGAGAGTGCCCATACCCGTGTCAGGCCCAATATGTGATCCTATCCGAGAGGAACTCAAAGGTCCCACCAAGGATAGAGCCGCATATTGAAACGCTTTTCAAGGTGGATATCATTACATCATACCATGTACATAATAGTTGGGGATACATACAAAGGGCATACAAATGCCACATGAATACATCAAACATCATACATAAGAAAAACATCCGGCTATGGATGAAACACAAATAGAAACTCAAACGACATCCACCCTGCTAGCCCAGGCTGCCGACCCGGAACCTATCCCCTGATCGAAGAAGAAGCAGAAGAAGAACTCCAAAACTAGCAAACATCGCCGTCATGTCGGATCATCACATTACCTGTACCTGCAACTGTTGTTGTAATAATTTGTGAGCCAGGAGGACTCAGCAATCCCATTACCATGGGTATCAATACTAGCAAAGCTTAATGTGTTTGGAATGGATAAGTGGTGAGGTTGCAGCAAGCGGCTAAGCATCGTATGATGGCTAACTTATGAGTACAAGAGTAAGATGAGAAACTATGCAAACGGTCGCAAACTAGTACTGATCAAGAAGTGATCCTGAACTACTTACGCTCAAACATACCCCCCATGTTCTCTTCCCGAACCTTGTCGAAAAGAGAACGTGACGGTTACACACGCGGTTGGTGTATTTTAATTCGGATCTGGTGTCAACTTCTCTACAACCGGATATTAAAAAAAATTCCCATCTGCCACATAACCGCGGGCACGGCTCTCAAAAGTTTAAACCCTGCAAGGGTGTCCCAACTTAGCCCACGACAAGCTCTCATGATCAACGAAGGAAAATCCTCCACCCGGAACAACCCGATCAAACTCGGTATCCCGGTTCACAAGACATTTCGACAATCGTAAAACAAGTCCAGCAAGACCTCCCGGCGTGCCGACACCCTAATAGTAGCCGTGCGTATCTCGTCTCAGGCCATGACCGGATGAGTAGTACGTACAACTAAAACCAGTCCTCAAGTTTCCCCATGGCGGCGCTGCAAGGGGTTGTAGTTTGGGACCAACATCATCAGCACTGGCCCCCCTATATTATGTTGAATAACGAACCTCGGGTAGCGCTAACTCCCTATGCGTCAAATTTATTACCATGTTTAGTTATTATGTTGGGCAAAAGGTAAACCAATGTTGGGTCTTGCTGGAGGAGTTTTATTCAAAGTGAACTGTCAAGGGGTCCCCATAAACCCCAACCATGTTAGGAACGCAAAATCAAGGAACATAACACCGGTATGACGGAAACTAGGGCGGCATGAGTGGAACAAAACACCAGGCAAAAGGCCGAGCCTTCCACCCATTACCAAGTATATAGATGCATTAATTAAATAAGAGATATTGTGATATTCCATGATACCCATGTCTCAACATGGAGTAACCTGCAACTAGAAATGCTATAAGAGGGGCTGAGCCAAGTGGTAACATAGCCAAACAATAGTTTTCTGGGAGGGTGAAAAGGTTAGAGGCTGTCATGGCAATTTGGGAGACTTGATAAAAAGTGGTGGGTAGCGCGACATAGCGACAGCATCGAGACAACTAGCATAGCAAATATAGTAGTGAGATCCAAGGTGACGGTCGTCTTGCCTGAAATCCCGCTAGGAAGAAGATCGAATCCATGAAGAAGACGAACCCTAGTAGTCGAACGAATCCTCACAATCGCAACATTACCGAAACTATCAAGAAGAAGCAACACCGGAAAGAAGCAAACAACACGGTAAACACACAAGCATAAACATGGCATGATGTGCAACCAAGTATGATGCATGTCCGGTTTAATGAGGCATGGCATGGCAAAGTGCAACAAACAATACTACAAATTAAGTGGAGCTCAATATGCAATGAGTTGCATATTGACGAAACACCACATTCCAATATTTAGTTCACTCTCGTTTTTGCTACCCATCAATATTAAATTTTGATTAACATGGCAAGAGATGAAGCATGATAAAACTATCTATCTAGGCAAGTTTAAATGAGGCCGGAAAGAACAAATAACAATTTCGGAAAATCTCCATATGCATAATTTGGATTTGGTACTGTTCTATCCTAATCCATATTTTAAAGTTGTTAAAAAGTGAAACAAAGTGCACCAAGTTAATCTATGCATATTTCTACACCATTTACATATAAAGTTTATTTAATTCGGAGCTACGGTTATTTAGTTATGAAATAAAGCATTTTAGCATGGCATTTATGCAAATTAATACAAATAGCACGTTGTCGGCGTTCTGGGAACGGGGGTCAGACTTGCCTGCCTGCGGCCCACAGCGTGGCTAAGCCAGCAGGCCGTACGGCCCATCTTCATCAACAAGGCATCCAAGACCCTTGCGAGGGTCCAAGCCTCACGAGGTGAACGACGCAAGACCTCCCTGGAGTGGCCGAGCCAGGCAGGCTCACGAGGAGCGGAGATATTAAGGCGGGGCAAACCTCACGAAGCTCTCGTGACGTGAGCCATGAAGAACGACACTAGGCGGGCGCCAGGCGGGCGCCAGCGCGCGCAGCGTCCTTATTTCCTCTTTGGTGCTTAGGAGGCCAGCGCAGGCGAAGACGGACGTCATTAGGCAAAGGTTGCTATATTGGTGCAACGAGACCAAGACCAGGAGGACGGCGAGACGGACGTCATTGTGGAGCCCAAGGCGGCGTCACCACCATAGCTTTTCGCAGGCGAAGAACGCTTTTGTTAGGATAGCTTTCACTAGCTGTCCCCCTTCAAATTTGCCCGCCGTTGTTGGCTCCCTTCCCGCTCGATATTTGGGAAGAGGACCATGGCCTATATAAGTAGAGCTAGCCATCACAGTAGAGGCAGGTTGAACTGATCGGGCAATTCACCCAGCTCTCACCCACACAAGTTAGGCAGGCACAAGAACACCTCAACCTCAGGAGGCTGTTCTTCCCTTGTACTGTTCATCATCAGCCCTAGAGGCAATCCACCACCACCACACTGGAGTAGGGTATTACACCACAACAGTGGCCCAAACCAGTATAAACCTCGTGTCTTTCAGTGACGCGAGTTCGTCGAGTTCGTCCGCGAGATCTTAGCGAGCTAGGGCGTAGATCGGTAGGAGGGAAAGATTTCGCGCGCACCCCAGTGTTCAAACCTCAAGGGTTTGCTGGAACCCCACATCCGACATTTGGCGCGCCAGGTAGGGGTGGCCGTAGCTTCCCTTCCATCAGTTCATCGCTTTGTCGCTCTGTCGTCTCCATGGCGGACGCTCGCCGTGCTCGGGCTGAGCGTCGGGTTGCCCTCACCGCCCGTGTCGCTCAGACGGCTCCCGTTGGTGGGCCACCTCGTCGTCCTCCGTCTCCCGTCGCCAACGCTGCCACAGGCCCTACAGGGAACAAGCAGCAGGCGTCCTCGCTGCATCCTTCGGTGCGGCAGGACGGCCGCACCGCTACTCCATCACTCACCCTGCCGGTTCTTCGTCCCATGCGTGCCGCGCTCCTCGCGGCGAACGAACTCCTGCGCTACCGCCCCGTCGATGACCTCTACGAGGAGTGGTCGACCGCGTCGCCGAGCTCGTCCACGCCGCAGGGGGCTCTCCGGCACTGTCCCTCTCTCTGCCTCCCCCTCAACCAGCCATGGGCGACAAGGCTCATGGCGTGCCTCCACCACCTCTGCCCCAAGACGGTGCCTTGGCACCAAGGCGCGCACCCCCGCGGCATGATCCGCCGCGCCCGGTGCCTGCGCGCGAAGAGAGAAGCTGCCAAGAAATCCCGCGGCCGCGAGAAGCTGCACCTGCGCTCCCCGCGCCACCTCGTCAGGACCACACACCGCCCGCAGTGGCACAGCGCGGACCTCGTCAAGACCAAGCTCCACCTCCAATGCGAGCCCCGGCAACCACGGCCAGCTGCCGCGCCTTCACCCCCGAGCTGCGCAGCGTCACCTGGCCAGGCAAGTTGAAGCCGGATGTGCCTCCTCGCTACGACGGCACCGCCGACCCCGCGGAGTTCCTGCAGCTCCATGAGTTGAGCATCGAAGCGGCCAACGGCGATGAAAAAGTCATGGCGAAGTGGTTTCCCATGGCTCTCAAGGATGGAGATCGCTCCTGGCTCCTGAACCTGCAGCAAGGCTTGATCTCCTCCTGGGACGAGATGCGCGACCGCTTCGCCGCCAACTTCCAGGGCACTCGCAACCGCCCACCGGCCTCGGGTGATCTATGCCGCATCAAGCAACAACCAGGAGAGACCCTCCAGAAGTACATCGAGCGCTTCAACAACACCCGCCTCAAGATCCCCAAGGTCGCAGATGAGGCCATCATCTCCACGTTTTCCGATGGTGTCCGTGACGTCAAGATGAAGGAAGAGCTCGCCATCCATGAGGAGCTCTGCACCTCTCAGGAGTTGTTCAACCTGGCGACCAAGTGCGCAAGAGCAGAGGAGGGGCGCCTCTCTCTCCTTGAGCTGCCAACCGTGGGCGCGGAGGAGAAGAAGGCCAAGGCCAAGGACGTGAAGTGCAAGGAGGCAGTTGTGCTCGCAGTGGAGCCCGACACGAAGAGGGGCAGAGATCAGCCCGAGTCTACCAAGAACGGCCGACCGTTATGCGCCTTCCACAACCTGAACACCCACAACACCAGTGACTGTCAAGAGCTCAGAGCCATACGGGAAGGATGCTACGGTCGACGCCCCGAGTGCAACGACCGGGGCTACAGCCGCGGAGGAGGACGAGGAGGCGGACGCTGGGTCGACCGTGGCCCGCGCCAGGAGTGGCGCGACCGGCCTCGTGAGGACCGCTGGCAGGACCAACCTCGCGAGGGTGCCTGGAGGGACCCGCCTCGTGATGATCGCCCCCAGGGCAACACCGGTCTTCCCCCCGCTGCCGCCACCAAGAAGGAACGACGACCACCACCAGGACGAGGGGGCTAGGGGCTTCCCGGAGCAGCGTGCGATCGCCTGCATCTTGGGCGGCGCCCAGGCCCTAGCCTCTCAGCGCATCTTCAAACAGTTCGCTCGCGAGGTGAACGCGGTGCTCCCCAAGCTCGAGGCCACTCGCCCGCTCAAGTGGTCCCAATGCGCCATCACTTTCAACTCGGCGGATCAGCTCAAGTGCGCAGCCACCGCTGGCGCCCTCCCTATGCTGTGCTCCCCAGTCATCAGCAATGTGCAGGTCACCAAGACCCTCATCGACGGCGGCGCAAGGCTCAATGTCCTGTCCGTCGACACGTTCGACAACCTCCAAGTGCCATATGAATAGCTCCAGCCCACCAAGACTTTCTCAGGAGTGACCGACGGTTCCACCACACCGATAGGGCAGGTCCACCTGCCTATCACCTTCGGGGAGCGCGAGAACTACCGCACCGAGCTCATCGACTTCGACGTCGCGCACATCCTCGTGCCGTACAATGCCATCCTCGGGTATCCAGCCCTGGCCAAGTTCATGGCAGTCACTCATCACGGCTACAACATTCTCAAGATGCCAGGAAGCGGAGGAATCATCACGGTCCCGTGTGAAGAGAGGGATGCGGTGTGCTCCCTCGAGCGCGCCTTTCGAGCCGCAGCAATCGACGACCCCGACAGCAGAAATGAAGGCCCTCCGGAGGCCATCCCCAAGAAGAAGAAGCTGCGCCGCGCAGGACCTCAGGAGGATGGCGTCGCGGCAGGAGCCTCATCAGGATCAGCGCCCGTCCTAGGGGCGCCTCCCTCCATCGCATAGGAAGGCGCGCCCGGCGCCCTCCTCAGGCAGGGCTCGAGGGCTCTCTTCTGGAGGGCCTCAGACCTTGCCAACCTCACGAGGGAGGCACTTGGGCACCACTTGGAGGCGTGCTTCGTGGCACGTGACCCTCACGAGAGCACATGGCAAGGAGTGCCCACCACTCAGGAGTTCATCACCAAGACCACTCGAGAACTGCAAGATGCAAGGGCCATGCGTGGCGACAGCCGCTCACGAGGCGCAGCTCCGCATCCTGGCGAGGATGCTAGACTGCGTGTCTGCATCGACGTCCCTGGGATCAACAGGGCCGCATCTCAGGAGTAGTTCTGGCCATCGCATGTGGGCCGCTGCGAGGGCCCACCATAGAGCTACGTTCGCATGCCCTTCAGCTTGCCGAGCGTGGCGCCAGCCTATCAAAAAGACCTGCGGCGTGTCTTGGCGGCTCAAGAGGTCAGGTACCATGCCGTCCTGGAGGAGATGGAGACGGTCTTCAGGGAACCTCCTGAGCCCCCAGAGCCTCCCGAGGCTCAGGGTCCCGGTGGCTCGTGAGAAGTCGCTTCTTCAACGCACGCCTTCAGCTGCACCAACTCTACTTCGTCTACAGAACCAGGTGACATCTTCCAAGCTTGTTTAGCTGGGAGTGCCCCTCAGGCTGCATTATTCCCAGGCCACATGGGTCCGTCCCTGTGGCATGTATCCCTTTTGCTTACGTCTTCCGCTTACCTTGTTGGGGCCGCCCCTCGGGCTGCATCATCCCCAAGCCACTCGGGCCGGACCTGGTGGCATGTATCTTCCTGCATTTATCCAAGTTGATCTGCTCTCCATGCTTAACGTGCCAACTGCTATCACCTGCTCGATCATCGCCTCCCCCGGGGCCTCCACACAGGCACGGCGCTGGTGCATGGGTCCATCCCTGTTACGTCGACAAACCTGAGCGGTCGAGCTCTGGCTCGCGGCACGCCCCGCGCACGTCACCTCACCAGGCCCTCAGTGCCTTCATCTCATCCAGAGCAACAAGCGGCAGGCTGACAGCTGTAACGGCAAACCGTGTTTCTTCTTGTGCCTGTTCACAGGGATCCCGTGGGAAGGATAGAAGGCGGCACCGCGAGTCTCCTTTTCTCTCGTGCGATTCACTTGCGTGTTAAAAGGGGGGCTCCTGAGCATCGCGACTCAGGAGCTCTTACTGGCTCTCCAGCCCTCACCCCCTCGCCTTGACCACGGCATCGCGACCTGGCATACCAGCGGCGGCTGAGCTCGCTTGAGAGCCAGGACCTGAGGACGTAGAGCACTAAGGAGAGCATGAGGGGAAGGAAACTCGTACGGGCCGGCCTAGCTATGCCGCACAAGTTGGCGTTCAGCCCTGGCGCAACGTCAGGAGTCGCCACAAAATCAACAAGATAAGTCCCGCACTCGGATCGGCTAAATGTTTGGGCCTAATGGTCACTCACGCCTTGCCGCAACCCCGTTGCGGCCATGTCGACTCCCTTTCTAGCCTTACCATGGCTGCTTGAGCGCTAAGGGGGACCTCCTGAGCATCGCGCCTCAGGGGCTCTTATTGGACCTCGGGCCGCACACCTCCTAGCCTTGACCACGGCATGCGACCTGGCATACCAGCGACGGCTGTAGCCTGCCTGGGGACCGGCACCTGTCAGCATAGAGCAACAAGCTATCACGAGGAAAGAAAGGGGGGACCGAGCCTTAACGGGACGTGCGTTCACCAAATTCTCATAACAGGGAAGATAGGCACAAAAGACATTACATACCCTTACATGCCCCCACGGGGTGATTCATGATTCTTCACAGGAAACAAAAGCCGATACTAAGGGGGATCCTATCTACGCCCTTCCGTGGCGGACGCCATCATCAATAGTGGGCCACGGAGGGCCGGCGCCAACCCCATCCAGATCAGCGGCGGCGACGGCCGGACGCCTCGGCTCTGCTCCGAGCACGGCGAGAGCTCGGGGGCACGTAGCTGTTGTCGCTCGTCTCCGGAGTCTCGTAAAGCTCAGGAGAGCTGCTGGACTCCCAAGGGCTGCTGCTGCAGTAGCCGCGAGCGGAGCGCGCGTCAGTTTGGCGCTCCACTCCGGAGCAGCACTCCAGGCGGCGGCCCTCGGCGTCGAAGACCTTGAAGAAGAGCGTGGAAGCACCGTCGTACTCGAAGTGGATCGCGAGGGCGCCCCTCGCACGGCAGACCTGTGCGATCTCCCCCAAGCCGCGGGTCATGAAGATCTTGCCGGTGGGAGCCGCTTCGATCTCCGCTCCGGTGGCCGGAGTGCTGCAGTCGGTGTGCTGCAACCAGAGCTCGAGAGGCCCCCTCGGCGGCATCACGTCGGAAAGGAACCGCGGGAAGCGCATCCAGGAGCTTGGAGGCATCGGCGCCCACAGCACCAACTCGCGTGAAAAGTCAGCGGCGTGGATCCCAGGGGCGATGGCACGCGTCGCCGTGGCGCGGCGACTCCGAACACGGCGCTGGTGGCACTGCTCGTCGCTCCGACCTCCCGAGCCCTCGGCTCGGGCGTACAAGGGTAGCGGGTACCCTGGAGGAGGCCGCTCGCACCAAGGCCGCGACACCACCTGTGTCGCCGCTTCATCACGGCGATGGATCGACCTCTTCTTTGGCGGAAGTGGCCCCGGATCATCACGGGGAGCCTTTCCTTTCTCTTCAGTAGAAAACCTTCTGATGGGCGCCATTGTTGTCAGCAGTGGAGCAAGGAGGAAGAAGCAAGCAAGCAAGGAAGAGATGGGCGACGGGGGCTCCGCTCCCCTCCCCATTTATAGCGGAAGAAGGCCAACCGGCGTCTCCCACGATCGCAGGTAATGATGGTTTTCCTTGCATGTCGCAGGGCCTTGTCAAGTCGTGTAGTTACCGAGGCAGCATGGGGAAGCGGATACGCCCACGTCCAATCAACTGCCACGCGTCAACCGAGGCCGCGGGCTTTTGGGGCCTGCGGTGCTCCGAACTTGACCCTTGGCTTCGCCACGAAGCCAAGCCCGAGTGTACCTTGGGCCCGGGGGATACTGTCGGCGTTTTGGGAACGGGGGTCCCCAGACTTGCCTGCCTGCGGCCCACAGCATGGCTAAGCCAGCAGGCCGTATGGCCCATCTTCATCAACAAGGCATCCAAGACCCTCGCGAGGCGGACGACGCAAGACCTCCTCTGGAGTGGCCGAGCCAGGCAGGCTCACGAGGAGTTTAGATATCAAGGCGGGGCCAACCTCACGAGGCTCTCGTGACGTGAGCCATGACGAAAGACGCCAGGCGGGCGCCAGCGTGCGCATTGTCCTTATTTCCTCTTTGGTGCTAAGGAGGCCAGCGCAAGCGAAGAGTACCGAGGCATCAGGCAAAGGTTGCTATATTTGTGCAACGAGACCAAGACCAGGAGGACGGCGAGATGGAGGTCATTGTGGAGCCCAAGGCGGCGTCACCACCAGAGCTTTTCGCAGGCGAAGACCGCTTTTGTCAGGATAGCTTGTACTAGCTGTCCCCCTTCAAATTTGCCCGCTGTTTTTGGCTCCCTTCCCGCTCGATATTTGGGAAGAGGACCAGGGCCTATATAAGTAGAGCTAGCCATCACAGTAGAGGCAGGTTGAACTGATCGGGCAATTCACCCAGCTCTCACCCACACAAGTTAGCCAGGCACAAGAACACCTCAACCTCAGGAGGCTGTTCTTCCCTTGTGCTGTTCATCATCAGCCCTAGAGGAAATCCACCACCACCACACTGGAGTAGGGTATTACACCACAACGGTGGCCCGAACCAGTATAAACCTCGTATCTTTCTATGTCGCGAGTTCATCGAGTTCGTCCGCGAGATCTTAGCGAGCTAGGGCGTAGATCGGTAGGAGGGAAAGATTTCGTGCGCACCCCAGTGTTCGAACCTCAAGGGTTTGCTGGAACCCCACATCCGACACATGTCTAAACATTTTAAACATGGGCGAAAATTACAAAATGTGAAACTACATGAAATTCTAAACATTTTACGCATATGACATGTTTAAATCCAATGCACGGTTATTTAATTATGAGCAATGCAAACTAATGGCATTTATCAGAATATGCAGAAAATGAATAAATGCTAAATCACATGGAACCAAAAAAATATACAGGACTGATTCAACGCACTGTGCAAGCCCGGTAGCAGATCTGGCCCAATGCGGCTGTGTGAGAGAAAGGAAACAAGGCATTAAAAAGAAATATGGGGCGCCTGGGATTCGAACAGAAGTCCCCCTGGTTGTGTGCACAAGCGAAGAACCGATAGGCTAGCTATTCCGATTGTGCCAGAACGTTGTGGCAACCGTAAATAACTCTACATGCCAGAATGGATCTAGAAAAAGAAAAAAGCTTCAGATATGAAGGAAGTTGCTCACAGCAGGGAAACAAAGAGGCTGGCGGCCGTGGCGATGTTGAAACTTGGGTGGTTGCGGAAGCAGAAGAAGCTGGGCGCCACTGGCCTTGCAGCCCTTGCGCACACCCGGGCGTGGTCGAGGCAGGGAATGGAGCAGGTGACTGGAGGCAACGGTCAAATTCGGGCTACAGGGCGACGGCGGCGATGCTCCATGGCGTCCCTAACGGTGTTGTGAAGACAAGAGATAGAGAGAGCAGCGTGAGAAAAAGCCAGGGAGGAAGAGGGGAAAAGAGAACGGAGAAGCAGGGGGCACATAGTGACCTGCGGGGCTTGTGTAAATTGCATAAAACCACCACTTTTAGGGCGAGGTTTGCGAAAAACACTAGGATATAGATTCGCTGCAGAAAGCACCACATCTAGCATAATTGTTTTGCAAAAACCACTAATCGGCGGATCGGGCCGTGTTAAGTGAGTTTATGACAGCTGGGGCCCATTTTTCGCCTATGTGGCACTCCAGGCCGTCCCAACAGCCGGCAGACGGCGTTAGACGGCGCGTTAGGTCTCGTCTTCAGTCATCCCCGCATCCATCTTTGTTTCCCCATTCTTCTTCCCCCTCCCCCTCGCTCCTGCCGCCATAGCCCCCATGCCCCTCGCACTGCAGAGATGCGTAGTCTGGCGAATTGGAGTTGCTGGTGGCGGCGCTCCGCCCGGCAGCGGAGGAGGACCCGCAGTTGATCCAGGCGAGCTTTGCGGGAGCTCGAACCCTAGCAAGCCGACGGAGGAATCGGAGGAGGAGGACCCGCGGTATTCGATGGAATACCGGGCAGCGAGAGCATTGGCCCCGGCGGTGATGGCCAATCTGACGGGAAGCCAGCACATGGGGTCATCCTACGACGGCGTATAGTGAGGTCCACTTTTCTTTTCTCTTCCCCTTCCCGTTCTCCATTCAATTGCGTTGCTAGTGTACTCCTAGGGTTAGGGCTCATATTGCTCTATCCTATCAGATGGAGTAGATGCTGTGGATTTGTTGTCATGTGCTCTAGGGTTGACATTATTTAGATTAGCTCAGATGCTGTGATTTGTTTGTCCTGTGCCCTAGGGTTGACATTTTTAGATTAGTTTAGAAATAAGCTGATTTAGTTGATTTTATAAACGAGCAGCAAAGTTATCCTGGTATAGTATATGATTATGATATTATTAACTTAGAAAAATGCATGTTTGTGCTTTGTTATTCAGTTTATTTTAGGTACACTGTTAATTGGAGTGAAGTTAGACATTTGGTTAGGTTCACTATTAAATGAGTTATCCTGTTATCTGCTTTATAAGTTACACAGGATTGTAGTAGTGCACTAACATGAGCTGTTTCATTAGTGTTATTCAGTTATAATTAAGCACTTATACCGCTATGTATTTTATATTATTTGCATTCTGGATGATGAGGTTTGGGAATTGAGGATGCATTTCCATGACAGAGACAATATTGAGAGGTCTATGATGATGTCAGACATAACATTTTACAACCTAGTAGCACTGATAGAAACAGAAGGTTATGGATTTAAAGATTACATGTACTATGTCAGGGATCCTGGGCTAGGGATAGAAGGAATGGAAGAAATAGATGATGATGACAAGCTTGAGGAAATTCTAGACAACATAGCATTGCAAAATCAAAAGATATTGAATGTGATAGTTGTTAGGGCTAGTTCTCCCAATGCTGCAAGTATAAACACCAGCTCCAATGTTATTGAGCAGCAAATCCCTCTAGAAGAAATTGGAGAGCCCAAACTGTATCAAATAGATGAAGGAGGAGTGTTGTTCAGTGCAGGAAATGTGCATGTAGCAGCAGCAAGTTTAGAAGAAGCAGCAAGTTCAGAAGCACAGAAGTGGAGCCAATGCCCATACATTTTCATACAGAGCATAGCACAAACAATTTGGAGGAGCAACTTGCTTTAGGTTATGTACAAGTGGATGAAAATCCTGTAAACAATTCAGAGGAGCAAATGGAAATTGAAAAGGTTATGGAGGAGACAAGGAGGAAGGAAATTGATATGTTTAGGAAGAACAAGAAAAATAAAGAGAAGGGCACTTCTTTGAAGAGAAAAGCTGCAGTGATGGATAATGAGGAGGACAGTGATGATGATAATTTGGAAGAATATGGTGATATCCTTGCTAGGCTTGATGAGATGAAAAGACAGAGGGAAGATCCACTCCTTCATTTTGAAGGGGACACAGATGTTGAGGAAATGTATGAGACAGAGGAGGATGCAGTATATGAGCTTGAAAGTGAAGAAGAGGAGGAAGAGGAGGAAGCGGATGAGGAAGTGGAGGAAGAGGAACAAGAGGAGCAGGTAGGGCAAGATGGACAGAAGAAGAAAAGGGAGAAGAAACATAGAAAAGGCCCAACAAGCAGATCACATGCAAGTGTAGAGGAATTGTTTGAGGAGGACTGGATACCATCATCTGATAAAGACAGGAAACCAATGGACTTGTGTGTGGAAGACGATGATGGTGCAGAGGCATTGGCATATGTTTTGCCCAATGGGAGGAAAAGCAGAGCTAAGAAGATGAAGAAAAGGATATGGTATGATGAGAAGAGAGCTCACCTAGATGAGCAATTTGTGAAGCATATTTGCTTCCTTGATGTGTACCAGTTCAGGAATGCACTTCAAACAATGCACATTGCATAGAACAGGAACTATGAGTACTATAGAAATTGTAGTGATAGGGTTATAGCACAATGCATAGATGAGACTTGCCCTTTTTATGTAGCAGCTTCTCAGATTGCAAATGAGAAAACATTTACCATAAGGAAGCAGTATTTGGTGCACACTTGCCCTTCTGTGTCAGAGAACACAAAAGTTACTGCTAAGGGGCACTACTAGGAAAAGGCCTACTAGTGGCGCACCAATTTTGCCTACTAATGGCGCACTACTGGTGCGCCACTAGTACCACGCCACTAGTATTAAATACTAATGGCGCACCACTCGTGCGCCATTAGTATCTGGTATACTAATGGCGCATCACGCCGTGCGCCATTAGTATAGACCAACATGCGCCATTAGTGTGCCTCCCAGGGGGCGATATTTACACATGTGCTTTGCCATACTAATGGCACACTGTGGGGTGATGCGCCATTGCTATTTTTGAATTTTGAATTTGGATCTGGATCGCGATTTTTTTGCCCATTTTTTGCTCGATTTTTTTGCTCGTTTTTTTGCACGATATTTTTTCAAATTTTGTTCTCGTTTTTGGATCTTGTATGTTCTTTTGCCGTGTTCTTTTGCCGAAGAGGAGTTCGCCGAAGAGGAGGGCCGAGGTCACCGGAGAGGAGGAGGAGGAGGTCACCGAAGAGGCGCTCGCCTACATCGCCGGAGAGGAGGAGGAGGTCGCCGGAGAGGAGTTCACCGGAGCATCGGAGAGGAGGAAGGAGAAACCATGAGGGGAGGGGAGGAGAGGAGAGGAGGAGCTCACCGGAGAGGAGGGAGGAGGAGATCACCGGAGAGGAGGGAGGAGAAACCGTGAGGGCAGGGGAGGAGAGGAGGGAGGAGAAACCGTGAGGGCAGGGGAGGAGAGGAGGGAGGAGGAGGTCGCCGGAGAGGAGGAGGAGGAGGTCGCCGGAGAGGAGGAGGAGGAGGTCGCCGGAGAGGAGGAGGAGAGTATGGTGGAGGAGAGAAGGGGAGATGGAGTGGAGGAGAGGAGGAGATGGAGTGGAGGAGAGGTGGAGTGGAGGAGAACAATGAAGAGGTAAGGAGGAGAGGACCCCGCCCAGCCATATATACGGCATAGTAATGGCGCATCGTGGGCAGGTGCGCCATTACTAACTTTTTTTTATTTTTTTGATTTATTTTGAATTTTGAATGCGGGAAGATAGTAATGGCGCACCGTGGGCAGGTGCGCCATTACTAATTTTATTTTTATTTTTTGATATAGTTTGAATTTTGAAGGCGGGAAGATATTAATGGCGCACCATGGGCAGGTGCGCCATTACTGAGTTTGTTTTTTTTCAATTTTTTTGCCTCTCCGGATCTTAAAAGCCCCGTAACTTTTTTTCTGTTAGGTTTTTGAGGATTCTAAAAATGTTTAACAAGGTTCCCCCAGTTAAATTCGGATCTATCTTTTTGAGTAGATGATTTTTCATATAAAAAACTTTTTAATCCGAGTTCGTATGCAAAAGTTATGCCCATTTTACAAATTCCAGAGAGATTTTGCAAATAAAGTAGAAATTCATATTTGTAAATTTTCCCAACAAGTAGACCACATATCACATGGGAAACTTATTTTATTTTATTTTTTTGACATTTCCATCATTTTCTTTTATTTTTTTCTAAAACTGAAAAGGCGGTCCACAGGGGGGGTGGGGGTGCATTCGGTGGAATTTTTGGGGCAAGTTACTAATGGCGCACCGTGGGAGTGGTGCGCCATTACTAGTTATTACTAGTTCAACTAGTAATGGCGCACCACACACACGGTGCGCCATTAGTAGTTTTGAAAAAAAAAATTGAAAAAAAATTACTAGTGGCGCATCGTGGATGTGGTGCGCCATTACTAGTTAAACTAGTAATGGCGCACTATCCCCTGGTGCGCCATTACTAGTTTTGAAAAAAAATAAAAAAAATTATTACTAGTGGCGCACCGTGGATGTGGTGCGCCATTAGTATTTGGACACTAATGGCGCACCAACACATGGTGCGCCACTGCTATATAGTAGTGGCGCACCACATGTCTGGTGCATCATTAGTGTCCATATCATCTATAGCCCTTTTCCTAGTAGTGGGGGTTGCAAAATTTTGTGAGGAAGCAGTCAGAAATGACCCAAGCACAACAATCACTACTATAATTAACACTGCAAGGAGCAAGTATGGAGTGGAAATATCAACCCACATGGCATACAGGGCTAGGAAGGCAGCAAAGAATGTTGTGCTAGGAGATCAGAAGGCCCAGTACACCAGGATTAGGGATTATTTGCAGGCTGTGCTAGATACTAATCCAGGTTCAAGGTGTATAGTGCCAACAAGATATCTGAGGGAGCATCCAAGCAAAAACCCTAGGTTTCGTGCATTATTCTTTTGCCTAAATGGATGGAAAGAAGGGTTTCTCAGTGGCTGCAGACCATTCATAGGTAATTCCTTGGTATAGGTGTAATGTGTGTTTGACTAATGTTGTATTCAACTAGTTCCTGCTGACTTGTTAACTTGCTATAGGTCTGGATGGATGCTTCATAAAGCTCACTACTGGTCAACAGATCCTTGCTGCTACTGGAAGAGATGGGAACCATAATATATTTCCCATTGCTTTTGGAATTGTTGACAAGGAGGAAACAGATTCCTAGACTTGGTTTCAGTATCAGCTGAGGGTAGCACTAGGTGGCCAATCTGGGAATTTTGGTAACTACACAATCATTTCTGATAGGCAGAAGGTAATGAAATCCACATGTGATAGTATTCATTTAGTTCTTTCTAGTAGTTACTTCCATTTAGGTGTAGTTACCTTCTGTAAACAATCATTTAGTTTTCATTTAGTTCTTTATAGTAGTTAATTTCATTTAGGTGTCGTCAATAAGTTTTAGTTAATTTCACACAAGGCCTACTTAAAGCCATAAACAGAGTCTTTCCCAATTTTCCACAAAGGTTTTGCCTCAGACACATTTACCAGAACTTTCAAAATGCTGGGTTTAGAGGGCCAGAATTAAAGAAATACATGGATGAAGCAAGTTACTCATACACTGAACAAGGTTTTACTGTTGCAATGGATGAGTTGAAGAGAGAGTGTGAGGCAGCATGGGCTTGGCTTAGTAAAATCCCAAAGCACACTTGGGCTAGACATGCCATGGACACAAATTGCAAAAAATATTTAGTATTAACAACTTAAGTGAGGTTTTCAACAAGTGGGTTCTAGATGTCAGGGCTAAGCCAATAAGGACCATGGTTGATGGAATTAGAACAAAGTTAATGGTCAGGTTTAATGCAAATAGAACCAAGACTCAGACTGTCAGATGGGAGATTTTTCCAGCATATGCAGAGAAATTGGAGGAAGCAAAGAATTGGTCTAGAAACTGCCAATCATTCATGGCTGGCCCCAACCTTTACCAAGTTACTAGTGGGGAGAGAACATATGTTGTCAACCTAGCACATAGGACTTGTGGGTGTAAGAAGTGGGATATGACAACAGTTCCTTGCAATCATGTTGTTTCTGCTATACACAAGGCTAAGCTTCAGCCAGAGGACTTTGTTCATGATTTCTTCAAAAAACCTATGTACCTGGCAGCTTAGAGTCCTATAATATATCCTGTACCTGGCCCTGACATGTGGCCAAGGACTGATAGTTTGGACACTGAGCCTCCTGTTTTCAAAGAACACAAGGGCAGGGCACAGACTAAGAGGAGAAAGGGCCAATTTGAGAAGCCAGCACCCAAAGACACTTCAAGGATGGCCTCAATTACCTGCTCCAACTGTAAGAAGGTGGGCCATAGGTACACCAATTGCCATGATGCTCTCAAGCCTGCACTTGGTATGACAACGAACAAACATCAGGTAACCACTTTGCTAATAGCAGGACTAAATTTGTTGTTACTTTGTTACTTACTAATATTAAACTACTTGTTTCATTGCAGCCAGGCACCAGCTCTTACCCAACTGATAGTAGAAGTACACCAGCACCTGCAAGGACTACAACCTCTACTGCTGCCACTGCTGGTGGATCATCAAGGAGGGCAACATCTGCTACGAGTAGACCAGCTCCAGCAAGGAGGGCAACACCTGCTGCTGCATCAGGTGCTGCTACTAATACCACACCAGCTAGGAGGCCAACTAGATCAGCGGCTGCTAGTGCACCAGCTGCTCCCAAGGGTAAGGCAGCAGCCAGTAAATCTTCATCAGCTGCTCCCAAGAGTAAGGCACCAGCTGCTACCAAGGGTAAGGCACCAGCAATCAGATCTTCATCAGCTGCTGCAAAGGGACCAAGGTTAGCTTTCATGCCTCCAATACCAACCGATGGTTCTCAGAGAGTTAGGAGGCCCAGCAACAGAATGAAGGGATACTTGACTGCCTCTGGTGCAGAATGGTGACAATGTTGTCTTGATGCTGTATCAAACTATCGCATTTTGGTTGTGTTGTGTGAAACTATGTTGTGTTGGTACTGTTCTGCTACTCCAGTTGTGTGAAACTATGTTGTCTTGATGCTGTCAAACTTTGGAATTCTAGTAGTCCTGTGATGATCACCTGTGATGATCAATTGATGTAGTGCTACTCCCATTTTAAACCTTGTGTCAAACTACTGTGATGATCAATTGATGTCGTGCTGCTCCAGTTTTAAACCTTGTTTCAAACTACTATGGCATTCTAGTAGTACTGTGTTACTCTTGTGATGATGGTGATGGAGCTACTTGACACTAATTGACCCTACATGATGCCTCGACATCGAGAAAAAGCCAAAAACAACCCTAATTGACCCTACTTGAAGCCTCGGTGTCGATAAAAAGCCAAAAGCCTCACTTGACCATACTTGAAGCCTCGGCGTAGACAAAAAGCCAAAAACCCTAGCTTGGCCTACTTGATGCCTCGACATCGATAAAAAGCCAAAAACAACCCTAATTGACCCTACTTGAAAGCCTCGACATCGATAAAAAAGCAAAAAACAACCCTAATTGACCCTACTTGAAGCCTCGACATCGATAAAAAGCCAAAAAACCTAATTAACCCTACTTCAAGCCTCGGTGTCGATAAAAAGCCAAAAACCCTCACTTGACCATACTTGAAGCCTCGGAGTCGACAAAAAGCCAAAAACCGTAACTTGGCCTACTTGATGCCTCGACATCGATAAAAAGCCAAAAACAACCCTAATTGACCCTACTTGAAGCCTCGGTGTCGATAAAAAGCCAAAAACCCTAATTGACCATACTTGAAACCTCGGTGTCAATAAAAATCCAAAAACCCTCACTTGACCCTACTTGAAGCCTCGGCGTCGACAAAAAGCCAAAAACCCTAACTTGGCTTACTTGATGCCTCGACATCGACAAAAACCCCAAAACCCTAATTGACCCTACTTGAAGCCTCGGCATCGACAAAAAGCCAAAAACCCTAATTGACCCTACTTGATGCCTCGACATCGATAAAAAGCCAAAAACAACCCTAATTGACCCTACTTGAAGCCTCGGTGTCAATAAAAAGCCAAAAACCCTAATTGACCCTACTTGAAGCCTCGGTGTCGATAACAAGCGAAAAACCCTCACTTGACCCTACTTGAAGCCTCGGCGTCGACAAAAAGCCAAAAACCCTCACTTGGCTTACTTGATGCCTCAACATCGACAAAAAGCCAAAAACCCTAATTGACCCTACTTGAAGCCTCAGCGTCGATAATAAGCCAAAAACCCTAACTTGGCCTACTTGATGCCTCGACATCGACAAAAAGCCAAAAACCCTAACTTGTCCTACTTGATGCCTCGCCGTCGATAAAAAGCCAAAAACAACCCTAATTGACCCTACTTGAAGCCTCGGTGTCGATAAAATGCCAAAAACCCTCACTTGCCCTACTTGATGCCTCGGCATCGACAAAAAGCCAAAAACCCTAATTTGTCCTACTTGATGTCTCGGCGTCGACAAAAAAACAATAAACCATCACTTGCCCTACTTAACTCAGAATCATCAGTTGAACAGAAACATACTAAAGCAAAAAAATCATCAATTGCGAACAGATTATTTAAGATAACATTAAACAGCTCTAAATACCACCACATTTAGCATTAGTTCAAATCCATACATAATCATAGTTTCACATTCAGCACTAGTTCAAATAGCACCACATTCAGCACTAGTTCAAATGCAAACATCTTACTTAAGATTACATATCCATAGTTCAAGAGTACTCATAGTTAACAGAATTTAAACTACTATCATTACATTAAATGCCAAACCACACCCTGCGAAAGGTCAGCAAATGCCAAATGATATTGCCCATTCTTCTCTTGCACCGCTAATCCATTTATGATGACCTTGATCCCCTCCAGCTTCACATTGCTCTCTTCAACTGTCTTCTTGAGCTCATCAATGTGGATCTGCAAATTCTTCTTCTCTTCAGCTAGCTTTAACTTCATGTTCCTAATGACAGTAGCTTGAGCAGCTGCTATGTTCTTCACAGTGTCATACTTCTCCTACAACTTGGTTGTTTCAGCATCTTTCCTTTCTATCACTGCCCTCTGCTCCTGGGCATCCATAATTGCATTGACATCTTCAACCAACTTCTCATAGCTGGCCTGGAGTTTGTTCTTCTCTTGTGCCAGGTCATGAACAGTAAATGAATGCATCAGACATTCCTCATTCCTATCCATCTTACTCTGTTCATACATAGACCACAACTTGGACAGTGCATTCTCAAGGGTATTGGGCCAAGATGGATCAGTCCATTCTACTAGTCCATAGTTTTTTACCTTCCTGAAAAAACAATATTAACAAAATGAATTACATAACAGTGACTTGCTTACAATGATAGGCTAGATTACTTTATACTAAAATTCAGATCATGGAAGCTAAAGATAGAATATTTAAACATGTCCTAAAGTAAACACCCTAAATAAAAACAATGGTTTGCTCTAAAGTAAACAACTACTAAGTAAACAATTCTGGTGTGCTAACCCATGAATCTTCTGTCCTAAAATAAGCTAACATGGCAGAGTTAAAAAATGACCTAACTAAATAGTGTTGCCAGATCCAAACTAAACAATGCTGGTCTGCCAACCCATGCATCTTCTGTCTTAAAATATGCTAACCTGACAGAGTTAACAAAATGACCTAACTAAACAATGTTACCAGAACCAGACTAAACAATGCTAGCAGAGTAAATAATTAATGAATACACTGTCCAAACTTCACAATATAATACAATGCCTGCTGGAGTGCCACATTACATGTCCATGGCAAACAAATGACAGATCTGTTAAGTTAATCAACAACTTCCAATTAGTTAACTTGGAACCATACCTTCTCTGCACAACAAAGAAACCTCCTGACAGTGTGAATTCCTTCGAAAGCAACACGCCTTTCTGCTGCCTTCCCGTGTCCATGGCACAAAACATACATATCTGTCTCAGGGCCCTCGAAATCTGACTCTTCGGTGCTAGCAGGAACCTAGAGTGCAAAGGAATGACAAAGATTTGGTCCATGGTTTGAAAAGAAGCTCATTGAGAAATCCCCAAATATCAAACCCTAACCCTAACTCTGATAACTGACCTTAATGGTGCCATCGTCGGAAGCTGAGCTCATGTACTCCACGGTGTGCTCGCTGCTATCCGATCAATCACTCCACAACACCATGGCGCTGCGGCAGCGGGGCGGCGCGGCGCGGCGGCGACGGATGCAGCGACCAAGAACAGAGCGAGAGCGAGAGATGCACGAGCGAGGAGCGAGCAAGCTGTGTGGTGGAGAAGTGGCAATGGTTCGCGCTTTTGACTGCTAGGACCGAGCGGCAGTGGCGGCGCCATCTAACGCCATCTACCGGCTGTCGGGACGGCCTGGAGTGCCACGTAGGCGCAAAACAGGCCCCAGCTGTGACAAACTCACTTAACACGGCCCGATCTGCCGATCAGTGATTTTTGCAAAACAATTACGCTACACGTGGTGCTTTCTGCAGCGAATCTGTATCCTAGTGTTTTTCGCAAACCTAGCCCTCAAAGTGGTGGTTTTATGCAATTTACTAGCGGGGCTTCGGTCGGTGGTCGAGCTGGCTGTAACGGGAGGAGGCTCAGGCACGAGTCAAATTCCACCGGCGGGGCTGACGAGCTTGAGGCACTCGGGTGCCATGGCTGCTCCAACTCCCTGTGAACAAACAGAGAGCAAGAGAGATGAGATCGAAGGGAGAGAGAGAAGGAAACAGGTGAAGGCCTCGCGGGCTTGGAGGAGAGGGACGGTGAGAGGCTGATCAGCCGGGGTGTTCTTTGTCCCGTGAAGAAGAAGACGAACATCAAGGTCGCCGTGTAGAGGATCCCATCCATCTATGGGCGCGGATTGGTAGAGGAAGACTACATGGCGACAGAGAACATGCCAGAGAGGAACTTAAGGTATGCCGGCCGCGGGGACGAAGACGGACGTCGACGGTGTCGGATTTCGGGTTCCGGCAAAACCCTTGAGGTTCGAACACTCGGGTGCGCACGAGATCTCTCTCTCCCTAGATCGCTCTGGCAACAATCGCAAGGCCTAGCTCGACGAACCCAAAGAACAGGAGACACAAGAGTTTATACTGGTTGGGGCCATCGATGTGGTGTAATACCCTACTCCAGTGTGGTGTGGTGGATTGCCTCTTGGGCTGAGAATGAACAGTTACAAGGGAAGAACAGCCTCCTGAGGAGAGGTGCTCTTGTCCTCGGTGAGCTTGTGTGTGGCTATGGATGGAATGGCTCCGATCCAAGATGAACTGCCTCCTATGGCGGTGGCTAGTCCTATTTATAGAGGCCCTGATCCTCTCCCCAAATATTGAGCGGGAAGTGATACAACAATGGCCAAATTCGAAGGGAGACAGCTAGTACAGGTTATCCTGACTAAAGGTGGTCTTCGCCTGCCAAAGGCTCTGGTGGTGACGCCGTCTTGGGCTCCATGGTGACCTCCGTCCTGCCGTCCTGCTGGCCTTGGTCTCGTTGCACTGATATGCAAACCTTTGCCTGATGCCTCGGGACTCCTCGCATGCGCTCGCTCCTTTAGCACCAAAGAGGAAACGAATACACTGCGCGCGCTGGCGCCCGCCTGGCTCCAGTCGTCATGGCTTGCGTCACAGAAACCTTGTAAGGTGTCCCTCGTCTTGATCTCTCCGCTCCTCGCGAGTCGGCCTGGTGAGGCCTCCCCTGAGGAGGTCTTGCGTCGTCCGCCTCACGGGGCTTGGCCCCTCGCGAGGGTCTTAAGTGTTTGCTGGTGAAGATGGGCCGTAAAGGGCCGCTGGTGGAGCCACGCTGTGGGCCGCAGGCAGGCAAGTCTGGGGACCCCCGTTCCCAAGACACTGGCAGTAGCCCTCGGGCCCAAGGCACGCTCGGACTTGGCTTCGAGGCGAAGCCAAAGGGCAAGTGCGGAGCGCCACGGGCCCCAACAGCCTGCGGCGCCGCTTGACGCATGGCGATTAACTGGACGTGGGCGTCTCCGCTTTCCCACGCTGCCTCGGCAACTGCCTGACTTGACAAGTCCCTGCTGCATGGAGAGAAAAATCATCATTACCTGTGATCGTGGGGGTCGCCAGTTGGCCTTCTCCCACTATAAATGAGGAGGGGGCGGAGCCCCCGTTGCTCATCTCTTCCTGCTCCGCTAGCTTCTTCTTCCTTGCTTCATTGCTAGTAGCGACCCCCATGGCGCCTACGAAGAGGTTCTCGACCGCAGAGAAGGGGAAGGCCCACCAAGAGGGGCCCGGCTCTCCACCGCCCAAGCGTGGGCGCGGCCGTCCCCGCAAGCACATCGCGACCCCCACCGCGGCCCCTCGCGACCGCGGTGGCGCCTCTTCTCGTGGTGGGACTTGCCCAGATCGTGGCAGCCCCGTCGATGAAGGGAGGCGCGCCATGGTCGCACGGCCTCCCCAGCCGTGCACTCACTCGGCGGAGGTGCTACCGGAGTTCGTCGTGTGGTCGGAGAACCCGGTCGGCACCTAGCTTCAGCTCCCGCTCTTCTTCGCCGGCGAGCTGCCGGCCACAGGTCTAGGCGGGCTCTGGTTGCAGGCGGACGGCTGCTGCAGCAAGGCTTCATGGGTCGCGGTTGAGGTCCCTGTCACGGGCAACGCAGCCCTAGCCCGCGGCTGGCAGACGTTTGCCCGCGCGCGCGGCCTGGGCAGGCGGTGCACCGTCCACTTCAAATATGACGGCAACACAACCCTCTACGTGAGGGCGTTCGGAGAAGACAGCCGCCGCGTCGGGTGCTGCCCCGAAGACAACGACGGTGCCGAGGTGCTTGGCCTTCGCGACGGTCGAGACGAGGGTGAGGATGGCCTTGCCTTTGGTGCTGGCCGCTGCTCGCCTAGCTACGGCGATTCTCCCTTCGGCGACAGCTCTAGCAGCGGCGGCTACGACCAGCCGCCGCACCCGCTTCGAGGGTGGCAGCGGGTCGTCTCGTCGCCGCGCCCCAGTGAAGCGCGAGGAGGGGTCCGGCTGAGCTCAAGAGAGCGCCATGGGTCCATCCTCGTGAGCTACTGCAGGGGCATGCGCCACTTTTGTCTCGTTCTTCCTTTTCTTCCTGCATTAAGAGAGAGACAAGTATGGGGCCCCGTAGGGGCGTGCAATGAACCATGGTTTCCAAGTTGCTATGCTATGTTTATTGTTCCTGTGTCACGTTGCAGCATTAATGTTTTTATGTAGGCGCGTAGAAGTAACTTAGCATGACACGCTCGAAGTAGTCTTCGCTTCGTGAAGCACGCATTTCCCAGTACCTGGTGAGGCCTCCTTGGCCTGGGAGGCGTCAAGGAACTCCAAAATTCGTTAGGAAACTTTTATTCTTCTGACCTGGTCGCAGGTGCCGCTGGCCCTGATCCATCACTTCGCATCGCGGTACCCGAGGGGCATGGATTGAGAGGAGTGCGCCAGCTTACAAGCTCGAACGAGGGTGCCTCGCGAAAAATAGGAAAAACCCTCACGAGGGCACCTGTACAGCCCCCTCGCGAGGCATGCGAGAGAGAGTACAGGTCGAAACAAGGAACCGAAAGCAGAAATGGGGGAAAAAGGCGATGGAACCAAACTGGCAAGGAACACCAGAAAGCACATTTTCATTCAAGAGGGGAAAGCCAACTATGGAAAGCAAATGAAAAGCCACGTCCGGCACCTAGTCTAGTGTTCTTGTCTTCTCACCCGCGCGGAGCTAAGTGCTGCCACTAGGACGTCGGAGGGAGCCCCCGAGGCCCGAGGGCGGCACTCCTGAGACTCCGGGGCGTGTACAGCCCCACTCATTATTACGTGAGAGTGTCACGAGCGGAGACCTTCACAGGCACTGGGCCTTCTTCACAGGCACCGGGCCTTTCTTCATGGCTAGAACTTCCGGAGGTGCTGGATGTTCCAGGCATTCTAGATAGGTACCCCGTCCTGCGTCTCCAGGCGCACGGCGCCAGGCCTGGAGACGTGGGCGACCTTAAACGGGCCCTCCCACATGGGCGAGAGCTTATGCAGCCCTTCCCTGGAGAGCACCCGCCTTAGGACGAGGTCACCCACCTCGAGCGTCCTAGAGCGGACGCTGCGACAGTGATACCACCGCAGTGCCTGCTGGTATCTTGCCGCCCGGTGCGTGGCGTCACGGCGGCATTCCTCCCTCAGCACGAGGTCCATCCCCCGCATGGTGTCCTGTTGCGCCTCATCAAACGCCAGGACCCGCGCGGAGCGATGCTTGACCTCGTGAGGGAGAACCGCTTCTGCTCAGTAGATGAGGAAGAACGGGGTCTCACCTGTTGGCTTGGTGGCGGTGGTGCGGATGGACCACAACACAGACTGGAGCTCGTCGTGCCAGCCCCTGCCATAGGCCTCGAGCTTCTTCTTGAAGGTCCTGGTCTTGAGGCCTCTCAGGACTTCCGCGTTGGCGCGTTTGGCCTGACCATTGCTCCTGGGGTGTGCCACCGAAGCGTAGTAGATCTGCGTTCCCAGGTTACCACAATATGTCTTGAAGAGATTGCTAGTGAACTGCGAGCCGTTATCGGCGATGATGCGGTTGGGGACCCCAAACCGGCTCACGAGACCCTTGATGAACTTGACCGTAGATCCGGCCGGGATGGTGCGGACAGCTTCTACCTCCGCCCACTTGGTGAACTTGTCGATGGCGACGTAGAGGTAGCGGTAACCCCCAGGCGCTCGAGGGAACGGGCCCAAGATATCCAGCCCCCAGACCGCGAATGGCCACGAGAGTGGGATGGTCTGGAGGCCTTGAGCTGGCTGATGGATCTACTTGGCGTGGAATTGACAGGCCTCACAGGACTTCACCAGCTCAGTCGCGTCATTGAGCGCCGTAGGCCAGTAGAACCCGCTACGGAACACCTTGCCGACGAGGGTTCGTGACGACGAGTGGTGCCCGCAGTCCCCGCCGTGTATGTCAGCTAGCAGCTCTTTCCCCTGTTCCCTGGAGATACAACACAGGGAAATTTCATTCGGCCGCTTCCTGTATAACTCACCGTCCTAGATGCAGTACACCGTGGCCTGCCGCGCCACGTGCTCCGTGTCTTCCTCCTTCTCCAGCAGCATCCCTTGCGTCAGGTACTCCTTGAACTCCTTGGTCCAGCACCCCTCCTGAGGCTCGAGCGCCAAAAGTAGGCACGCTTCCGAGGTCGGGCCGCAGGCCGGGGCTCCCGAGGCAGGTGGTTGGGGGAGCTCCTCCCGAGGCAGCGCCAGCCTTGAATGTGGTGGTGTTGCCGATGGCTTGAAGAGCCGCTCCTCGAAGACACCAGGCTCTTGGGGTAGCAGCTTGGATGCTGTCTTGGCGATGTCGTCGGCTTCCTTGTTGGTGCCGCGGGGCATGTGCTGCAATTCCAGGCCCAAGAACTGCTTTTCCATTTTGTGTACCTCCGCGAGGTATGCCTCCATGTGCTTGTCCCTCGGCTCGTGTACCTTGTTGGAGAAGTTGATGAGGAGCTGCGAGTCACCCTTAATGGTGAGGCGCTTCACCCCCAGGGCCACCGCAGCCTTAAGGCCAGCTATGAGGCCTTCGCACTCTGCTATGTTCTTGGAGACCTTCTCACCCTGCTGGAAGGAGAGTTGCATGGCGTAGTAGAGCTTGTCCTGAGTGGGTGAGATGAGCACTGCTCCAGCTCCCGCGCCCTGGCGCGCAAATGCGACATCGAAGTACATCACCCAGCCATCTGGCGCTTCACTCCCTCGTGAGAGGGACCGATCCTCTCCTGCTTCAAGCTCCGGGGCGTCCATCCATTCTGCCACGAAGTCGGCGAGCGTGGCTCCCTTCATGACCCTGGTTGTGCTGAACTCCAGATGGAACGCCTGTAGCTCGATATTCCACTCGGCGACTCTTCCCGTAGCGTTAGGGCTCTTGAGTACCCTCTCGAGTTGGTAGGCCGAGACGACCTTGATTGGGTGACCTTGAAAGTAGTGCCGCAGCTTGCGCGAGGCCACCAAGAGCGCGAGCAAGAGCTTCTGAGGCATGGGGTACCGTGACCTGGCATCCCGCAGTACCGTCCTGACAAAATACACTGGGTGCTCCATGAGGGCGAACGCGTCAACGGGGCCCGCTTCTGTTGGAGGTTGGGGCGCCTCCTGAGGCGATGGGAGCTCCGGAGCCCGGTCGCCCATTGGGGCCTCGGTGGGCCTAAGATCGCCATCCTGCTGAGCTGGGTCATCCGTTGGCGTTACTGCAGCCCCCGCGGTCTCCTTCGGGTCTTGAGTCACCCCAGCTTGGGGCGCGGTTCGGCGCGACGTGTCCTTGTCCTGGCGCTCTTCCCGAACCGCCACCAGAGCTGCACTGGCTGAGTGAGGAGTGGCAGCAAGGTAAAGCACCAGGGGCTTGAGAGGGCGAGGCGCCACCATCACCGAAGGGCTGGTCAGGTATCGTTTGAGGTCTTGAAACGCCTGGTCAGCCTCCGGAGTCCACTCGAACGGACCCTTCTTCTTCATCAGCTTGAAGAATGGCAGGGCGCGCTCTCCTAGCTTGGAGATGAAGCGCCCAACGAAGTCACGCAGCCGGCAATCTTCTGCATCTCCTTAAGGGTTTGTGGTGGGCTCATGTCTTCTATTGCCTTGACCTTCTCCGGGTTGGCCTCGATTCCCCTATGGACACGAGGTAACCCAGCAGCTTGCCAGAAGGGACTCCAAACACGCATTTCTCCGGGTTGAGCTGCAGGTCCACCTGGCATAGGCTCGCGAAGGTCTCCTCCAGGTCCTGAATTAATGTTCTCGCCTCCCGAGACTTCACCACAATGTCGTCGACGTAGGCTTCAGCGTTCCTCCCTAGCTGCTGGCCCAGGGTGATGTGCATCAGCCGTTGGAAGGTCATGCCCGCATTGCGCAGCCCGAACGGCATGCAAGTGTAGCAGTATACCCCGCAAGGGGTCAGGAAGGCCGTCTTCTCCACATCCTCTACTGCCATCTTGATCTGGTGATAGCTTGAAAACGAATCCAAGAAGCACAGTAGGTCGCACTCGGCGGTGGAATGCGCGGAAGCGGGAACGGATCTTAGGGACAGGCTTTGTTGAGCTTGGTGAAGTCGACACACATGCGCTCCTTCCCGCCTTTATTTTGCACAACGATGGGGTTCGCCAGCCACTCGGGGTACCGAACCTCGCGAATGACACCCGCTGCCTCCAGCTTGCGGGTTTCCTGGATGATGAAGGACTGCTTCTCCGTGGACTGTCGTTGTGCCTTCTGCTTCATAGGGCGCACATTGGGGCACACCCTTAAGTGGTGCTCGATCACTCCTCTTGGGACTCCTACCAGCTGATCGGGCTCCCATGCTAATACTTCCTTGTTTGCGCGCAAGAATTTTACCAATGCTTCCTCTTGATCTGAGTCGAGGTTGGCACCTATGGTGAAGGTGGCTCCAGAAGACCCATCTTCCTCGACTGGCACCTGCTTGGTTTCCGCCCGATATTGAGTGAACAACTGCTTCTTCTTGGCCGGCGCAGCCTCCTTAACTCCTGAGGTGGCCTCGTCAGCCGGGCGCGCCATTGAGGCGGCCTTGAGGGAAAGCTTGAGCACCACCAGAGCCTCCTTGGTATCTCCAACCACGGTCAGGACGCCCTTGCTCCTGGGCATCTTCATGAGGTTGTAGGCCGGATGGGTCGCTGCCATAAACTGGGCCAGAGTTGGGTACCCAAGGATGGCGTTGTACGGGAGGCCGATGCGGGCAATGTCGAAGTCAATCAGCTCCGTGCAGTAGTTGTCGCGGGTGCTGAAGGTCACGAGAAGACGGATCTTGCCCCAGGGGACTGGCAGAGCCGCCGCCGACCCCGGAGAAGGGCTTGCTGGGGTGGAGCCGCTCGAGCGGTAAGTGAAGGAGGCTAAAAGCCTCCACAGAGAGCTCGTTGAGGCCGGCGCCGCCGTCGATGAGGATCTTGGTGACGGCCAAGCTGCAGATGCTGGGCGTGCAAAGCATTGGGAGCATGCCCGAGCCGATGGTGGTGGCGGGGTGATCTCCTGAGTCGAAGGTCAGGTCGGCCTGGGCGCCTAGCCTGGAGGAGCCCCCTGCCACGTCGAGGCGGTGCCGATCTGGCGAAAGAACGGCTTGGCATGACGGTCCGAGGGCGGCGCTTGCGAGCCACCGAGGAGGGCCGCAATGACGGGGGGCGCCTGTGCTGTGAAGCATGCAGCGAGGAGGCTGCGCAACTCCTCCCAAGACGCCACCGTGGACCTTGGGAAGTTGGGCAGCCAGGCGCATGGTGCACCAGTGATGGCCATGGGAAGCCAATTGGCCATGACCTTCTCGTCGCTCCCAGCTTTAAGGACGGCCTCCTCATATGCCAGCAGGAAAGCCGACGGGTCCGCCGCGCCGTCATAGCGCGGTGGCATCTCCGGCTTGAACTTGGGTGGCCATTGCACCTGCCGTAGGGCAGGGGCCAAGGCTCGAAGCCCCTGGCCCCGCCACTGGCATCAGTCGTCGCAGCCAGAAGAGTAGCGGCGGCCATGGGGGCGAGGAGTGGTGATGGCGAAGCACAGATTGACGGAAGGAAAGCTCCGGCGCACCCCTACCTGACGCGCCAAATGTCGGATTTCGGGTTCCGGCAAACCCTTGAGGTTCGAACACAGGGGTGCGCATGAAGATCTCTCTCTCCCTAGATCGCTCTCGCAACAATCGCAAGGCCTAGCTCGACGAACCCAAAGAACAGCAGACACAAGAGTTTATACTGGTTCGGGCCACCGATGTGGTGTAATACCCTACTCCAGTGTGGTGTGATCGATTGCCTTTTGGGCTGAGGATGAATAGTTACAAGGGAAGAACAGCCTCCTGAGGAGAGGTGCTCTTGTGCTCGGTGAGCTTGTGTGTGGCTATGGATGGAATGGCTCCGATCCAAGATGATCTGCCTCCTATGGCGGTGGCTAGTCCTATTTATAGAGGCCCTGGTCCTCTCCCGAAATATTGAGCGGGAAGGGATCCAACAACGGCCAAATTCGAAGGAAGACAACTAGTATAGGTTATCCTGACTAAAGGTGGTCTTCGCCTGCCAAAGGCTCTGGTGGTGACGCCGTCTTGGGCTCCATGGTGACCTCCGTCCTGCCGTCTTGCTGGTCTTGGTCTCATTGCACCGATATGGAAACCTTTGCCTGATGCCTCGGGACTCCTCGCCTGCGCTTCCCCCTTTAGCACCAAAGAGGAAACGAGACACTACGCGCGCTAGTGCCCACCTGGCGCCAGTCGTCATGGCTTGCGTCATAGAAACCTCGCGAGGTGTCCCTCGCCTTGATCTCTCCGCTCCTCGTGAGCCGGCCTGGTGAGGCCACCCCTAAGTAGGTCTTTCATCGTCCGCCTCGCGGGGCTTGGCCCCTCACGAGGGTCTTGAGTGTTTGCTGGTGAAGATGGGCCGTATAGGGCCGGTGGTGGAGCCACGCAGTGGGCCGCAGGCAGGCAAGTCTTGGGACCCTCATTCCCAGGACGCCGACAGACGGTTTCTTTCTCTTCTCTTGGTGCTCTGTTCTGAGGAAGAAGAAGAAGAAGGGGAAGGGAGAGGCTGGCGGCAGCAAGGGTGGAAGAGGGAAACCCTAGGAGAGGGAGCGGGGTTGTCTTATAGGAGGGCTGGAAGGTCTGGATGGTGCGGGCGCGCGACCACGGTGGCCATGTTCGCCCCGGTTGCAAAGTTACGGTGAGAGAGAGGGAGGCATGAGCTGGAAGAAAAACGAGGGCCACGGGAGACTTGCAGGCGGGCACGACGTGAGTGTCCAGTGTGGATTACCACGGGAGGGCGAGCGAAGGAGGCTGGGAGCTGTCGTCGGGCTGCTGCTGTGTTGCGTTTGGACCCGAAAGGAAGTGGGCTGCATGCTGCTGGGCTGAGCTGCTGCTTGTCTTTCTTTCCCTTTAGTCCATTGGACAGAAATAAAAGAGCAGAAATGCACAGGTGGGTGGCAGAGGGAAGAAGCTAAAAAGAGAATTAATAGGGGATCCTGGAATTTAGCCATAATAGAATAAATTGGTTTGGGTATTTTTAGAGGTAGAAACATAATTCAAGGTTGAATTAAATTCAAACTTGAGCCCATTTTTGAACCCAACCAAATCAAACCCAAAAGAGCTGAAATTTGACACAGAGGTTGTTGACATGGTGTAAGATTTACAGAAAATAAGTGAACATTTTCCTATGACAGGAAAATGCCACTTGCAATAAATGGGTGAGAATTGAAAGGAAGAAGCTAGTGATGGGGTGTTGCACTTGATGATGGTTTAGATGTAAAGGGAAATATGAAACAGCAAAGAAGATGAGGAGAAGGAGTTCACAAAGATAACAAGCACACAACAAATATGCACACTACAAAGATGATCATGATGCAATAAAATGACACGAGGCATATCAAATCATGAAGCACAGAACAAAGCAAGTGAGACGACCATGGCAACAAACAAGGATGGCACAATGCAATATAATAAAAGATGAAAATGATGCAAAAAGCAGAATAACAATGGCACTCAACATGATCATGGTATGCATCATAGTATTATTGAAATGACATATGAAACTCATGCATAACATCCGAGACATTACAACCCGTTACTTAAGTCTCCTTTGGTGGTGAAGATGATAATGGTGGTGGTGATGAGGTGGTAACGAGCTTATCCTCCGGCTTCCATGGCAGCGTCTCACCATCATAAGAGGAAGCACGAGTCTCATGAGTCCTGCAACTAAACTCATACCTTTAAATCTTGCCTCGTATTCAAAGACTTGTGTCGGCATTCTGTGAACGGGGGTCCCCAGACTTGCCTACCTGCGGCCCACAGCAGGGCCAAGCAGCAAGCCGTATGGCCCATCTTCATCAACAAGGCACCCAAGACCCTCGCGAGGGTCCAAGCCTCGCGAGGCGAACGACGCAAGACCTCCTCTGGAGTGGCCTAGCCAGGCAGGCTCACGAGGAGCGGAGATATCAAGGCAAGGAAAACCTCACGAGGCTCTCGTGACGTGAGCCATGACGAACGGTGCCAGGCGGGTGCCGGTGCGCGCAGCGTCCTTATTTGCTCTTTGGTGCTAAGGAGGCCAGCGCAGGCGAAGAGTACCGAGGCATCAGGCAAAGGTTGCCATATTGGTGCAACAAGACCAAGACCAGGAGGACGGCAAGGCGGAGGTCATCGTGGAGCCCAAGAGGGCGTCACCCCAGAGCTTGTCGCAGGCGAAGACCACTTTTGTCAGGATAGCTTGTACTAGCTGTCCCCCTTCAAATTTGCATGCCGTTGTTGGCTCCCTTCCCGCTCGATATTTGGGAAGAGGACTAGGGCCTCTATAAATAGGACTAGCCACCACAGTAGGAGGCAACTGATCCCGAACTAGTTCAGATCATCCTCAACTACACAAGCACAAGAACTCCTCAACCTCAGGAGGTTGTTCTTCCCTTGTGCTGTTCATCATCGGCCCAAGAGGCAATCCACCACCACCACACTAGAGTAGGGTATTACACCACAACGGTGGCCCGAACCAGTATAAACCCCGTGTCTTTCTGTGTTGCAAGTTCGTCGAGTTCATCCGCGAGATCTTAGCGAGCTAGAGCGTAGATCGGTAGGAGGGAGAGACTTCGCGCGCACCCCAGTGTTGGAACCTTAAGGGTTTGCCGAAACCCCACATCCGACATTTGGCGCGCCAGGTAGGGGTGCGTTGGAGCTCCTTCTCCGCCAGTCATCCGCCAGTCAGCTCTCCGACGCTCACCGGCTACGATGTCTGGCGACCCAAGGGCCGGCTCCGACCGCTGGGCAGCCTGGCCGGCCCGGACAGCGCCACCTACCCATGAAGGTCTCGACCCCGCACTCCGAGCGGCATGGGCGCCACCAAGCTCCGCCGGGCACGGACAGCGCGACCAGGCATCATCCACCCTCACCCCGCGGCAAGTACGAAATGCGGCAAGAGCGGCGAGTCACGCCGCAGCAACAGCGCCGCACTCACGGCGGGAGCAAGCAAACATGCGGGCGGCACTCACGGTGGCAAGGGAGCTGCTCTGATGCAGGCTGATGGAGAGCGGCCGGGACACGCTGCTTGAGCATGTTGCTGAGCTGCTGGACGCAGCGGCATCGGGATTACCACCCTTCTGCTATCGAATTCCCCCCAGGCCACTGCAGGGCCGCGCGGCGAACCTCACCACATCCGCGCGCCATCAACTACGCCCGGGGGCTTCATCAACATCATCACGGCCGGCGGCATAGGGGGCTCCAACTCCCCCATGCCGCCCTCGACAAGCACGAGTGCAAGCGTCACCCCCATGGTCTCGGCCGGATGCCGTATTGTCATCCCCAGGACGCCATCATGGGCAGAGCAACATGGAGCGTGGGGCACCACGGCGAGGTGTTTGGGGTGACGGCCCCGGAAGCCTACGTGCCCGCATGATGGGTACGCACCAGAGGACAACATCGGCTCATTCGTTGGAGAAGATTGGGGAGAGGGGGCGCTAGGAGCCGAAGCCTTCCAAGAACCAACGTAGAACCACAACGATCGCGCCAGCAGCGGCAATTACAGGGTAACCCTTGTCTCTCAGGAACAGGCTTATGCTAACCATGGACTGCAGATGAACCAGGTTGCAGCATCGATCGATGACCCAGGCACGGCGGCACCCGTTCCAACAAGGGAGACATGCTGGGGCCACCGAGAGGGAGCCAGGAGCAAGGCCCCTACCCGCGGCGTGCAACGCCTGACGACACCCGGAGGTAGGCCCACTGCCGGGGAGGCCTCGACAACCCTTCCCCCGGCAGAGGACCTGTGGTCGCCGAGGGAACCGTTGGCGTCCTCTTTCCCTCCTCTGTGTCGTCCTGGTGACCGGTCGGCTCAGAGGAGGTTGAGGGTGGCGCAAGGCGGGGCCCTCGTCTGGCGATATGAAGCAAGGCCGGTACCTGTGAAGAAGGCCCAATGCCTGTGAAGCTCGCCGCCCGTGACACTCTCACGTAATAATGAGTTGGGGCTGTACACGCCCCGGAGTCTCATGGGTGTCGGCCTCTGGCCCTGGGGCTCCCTCCCACGCCTAGTGGCAGCACTTAGCTCCGCGCTGGTGAGAAGACTTGAAGACCAGAAGACTAGACTAGGTGCTGGACACGGCCTTTTGCTTTGGATCTCTCTCTTTCTGTAGCTTTGCCTTCTGGATTTGGATTTGAGTTGAAGCTGAGTTTCATTGATGCGCGCGGGGGGAGCCTTTTCCCATTTGAGCAATTCATTGCCTTCTGGATCTCGTTTTGTCTGGGACTCATGTCCGTCGCCTTTCCCTCACGAGCTACTCGCGAGTGGGACTGCGTGAGGCACGCGCACACCAAGCATGCGCTAACACTGCAACTGGTGCTCACCTCTCGTGGGGCCCCATCCAACGGGGCGACGAGCTTCGCAAGGTTCTCAAGAACTCGACACATCGCAGCCCAGCCCAAAGCTGGCGCTGACTAAGGTAAACCAAGGCAGAAAACTCGCATCAGGATTCACAAGTTCACAAGGACACAAGCTCACATCGCATGGGAAGTAAAAGCTGCAATTTGCTTACATGAGGGGTCCCCTCTCAAAACGCTCTTACAAGTTTCCAAGGGCCACGCCCGAGTTTTTGCGCAAGAAGAAATGACAGGAGAACAAGGGATTAGCCAGAAATGTCGCTCGCAGTGTCACCCGCAGACGTGTCACTCGCGTCGACGTCGTCTTCATCGGTATCATCACCGCCATTGGCGACGCCCCCGTCGCCATCGTCGACCACGTCGCCTTCGTCTGCGACGACCACCACCGCATCATCCTCCGAGGTGAAGGCCCTGACCAACGCGTCCACATTGTCCTCAACCCAGCGCGCTAGGTGGCCCCAGACAGCCGTGGGTACAGGGGCAATGGTGGCGTCAAAGTCAAAGTTGGGGTCGGCATTCAGGAGGTGGCTAAAGACACGCGAGAAAGCGCGCTCAAGCAAGCCACGCCCCCTTTCCTCCACAAGCTGGCGTGCTCTGGCAGATCGAGCCTCCAGGCGCGTCACCACCTCAGTGAAGAAGGTCAGGTGGCTGGCGTAGTCATTTGAGTGAGGGGTCAGCGCCTCCACGTCGCAGATGTGGCCCAGTGCGATATTGGCCCTGATCCGGAGATCCTGAAGCATAGGGGCATGCTCGCGCTCCAGCGTTCGACGTTGGAGCACCTCCTCCGTGTTCTGCCTTGCGACAGCTTCTGCGTCATCAACCCGCCTCGGGAGGGAACGCAACTCGGCGCGGGCGGAGGCCAAGTCCGACTGCGCCGTGACCAGGGCGGCGGCCGTGGCTTCCGCGCGCCTCTCAGCCTCGTCCAACTTGGGCCTGAGGGCAGCGGCCCTGCCCTCATCCTCCACGCCTGCGAGCTTCAGCTTCAGGTCGTACCTGCCGTCCAGGTCCGTGCGAACCTCGGCCACCCGGCGGTTCACCTCCTCTTCAACTCCAGCCTCGCGAACCCCGACGGCGTCTTCTGCTTGGGCAACTTGATGCTCCCTCGTCTCCAGTTGCTCGACCTCGCGGCTACGCACCATGGCCTCCAGGGCCAGCGCCTCCTCACGCTTCCGGACCTCCTCTTCCTCCGTGGGCGTCCCCCTCAGCGACGCAAGAGCGGCCCTACGCGCCTCCACTTGCTGCTCAAGAGACGTGCTCCAGGCCTGGAGCTCCCACGCGCGCTTCTCCACAGCCTCGCGGCGGCGATCAGCCTCGCGAGCCTCTTCCAAGGCTCATGAGCGGTCTTCGTGGGAAACCTTGAGAGACACCTCGGCCTTCGCATTCTGAAGGTCACGCTGATAGCGGCCGAGGTTGATGGCCACATTCAGCTTGCGCCGCTCCTCTGCCAGTCGAAGACCTTCAGCCTCAAGACGCGAATCGACACTCGCGAGCTCTTCACCAAGTCAGCTCATCGCGTTCATCGCCTCCTGGAAGAGCTCATGGCGAACCATGCTCCGCCCGCGCTCAAGCTCGAATGCCCGGCCTTCTTCGTCCTCCACCTCGGGGGCTGCGGGCAGGGCGCCAAGCGGCACGCCACCCCTCGGCAGGGGGCTGGGGCTGGCGCTACACCCGACACCAGCCCGTCCTCACGAGAAGCCCAAGCCGGCTCGGGATCGCTGCTCGAAGAGGAGCCGAAGATCGAAGCCAACAAGTTGTCGTCAAAGACCAGCGGAGGAGTCTTGGGCATGCCTGCCAAGCTCCACGCCAGACCAAGGGGGAGGAGCGATGAGGCCGCAGGTTCAGCGCGCCAGGAAGGCAGGAGTGCCCCTTCAACCAACCCTGCTCCAGGGGCAACCAGCGGACTCGGAGCGCTCGAGGCCGGCGGAAGAGTTAAGGAAGAAGGAGGCCATTTCTTAGGAGACTCAGCAGCCTCAGTGGAAGGAGCCCTGAAAGACTGGCGTCAGAAGAAGAAAGCAGCACACAGAGAGCCACAGCGGTATGATACTTACACGTCAACGGCGATGTACTTCCTCCGCTTCCGCGGTCCAAAGATGTTGCTGCCGCTGGGAGATCCTTTCCTCTTGCGGAGCTACTCGAAGTCCACACAAAGACGACCGAAACGCTGGACATGACCGCCGGTGCACAGCGGGGCCGAAGAAGAGCTTGGAAGAATATCTTCAGGGGTGCCTGGTTGCGGCAAACAGCCAGGCACCGTTTGACCACGACCTCCCGAGGCTCCTGGAGCCTTGGCCTCGGAAGTCGCATGTAGCGTCTCCTCAGCAACCGACGCCTCAGGAGGGGAGTGGTAGGCCCCTGAGGACGATGCCCCAGGATCACCACTCGGCACGTGCTCCTCAGCACTCGAGCCGCCGGCCTCCGCCTGAGCTCGCCCACCTGCACTGTCACTTGGGGCGAGCTCAGCATCAGGGGCAAGGAAGGGAACCATGACGACAGGGTTCTCACGAGGCCCCTCCAGGCCGATCGGCCGCGGCCCCCATTCATCGAAGAGAGGCATGTCCTTTACAAATTCATCCTTATTCTTGCAGCGGTACAGCAGGCAGTTCTTCCCAGGCAGTTTGGCCGGCAGAAAGACACCCGTCAAGACCTTGAGCACCGTTCGCCGTGTCCCGAGGAGGAGCCGGACTCCTGAAACCTCTTGTGGTCCTGGCTGCTAAGCAAGGTCCACATTGGGCGAGAATGGCGCTGAAGCGGAGCGACCCGGCGTTGGACGAATTCCTTCACCACCATCGGTGCAGTTACGCCGTGATCCTTTAGCAACCTCAACTGGAGCCAGACGTGGGAAAGGCCGGGGCTCGTGAGCCGCTGATGGCTCCAGCCGGAGTTAGGAACAGCGGGCCCCGACGGAGCCTGAAGCAGAGGACTGAGCACACCGGCATCGACAAACACCCATCGAATTCGGAATTGGCTCGTGGATGGAGGAAGCTCGAAATCGACCCCCTCGCCCGCCGTCGCAGCCATGGCCTGGAAGCTCACGCACCCGGAGCATTGCTGAGGGTCGGCCATATGCAATGAGAAGAAGTGACGGAGGAGAGCCACCGAAAGAGCGATGCCCACCATGGCTTCGCACACGAAGGCGAAGATAGCAAGAAGATTCACAGACTGAGGGTCGAGATGCAGCATGTGGATCTGATAATGCTCAAGCACAACATTGAAGAAGGCGGAGAAGGGAGGAATCAGGCCAGCCCAGAGGGCATCTATGAAGATTGGGACCTCGGTGGCCGTCTGAGCCGTGCGAGTGCGAGATACGGGCCAAGCCACCGTCTCCCCCCACTCATTGAAGTTGGAAGCAAGCAGCGGGCACACCTTGTCCATGGCCTCGTTGTTGAGCACCCGAGACCGGCCGAGCACCGGCGCAAAGGACGGAGGCGCAGCTGGAAGAGACAGAGGACTCTTCCCCTTCTCAGCTTGTTTCGGCGCCATGATGATGGAGCAGGCGGAGCGCAGGTCAGATTGGAGAAGAGAAGCAGAGCCACAAGGAAGCAGGGGAATTGGGGAAGCGAGGCGCAGGAGGCGGAGGAATAACTGTGTAGGCCGCAGGGGCTGCATAGCCAGGCGGATTCAAAGGCAGCGTGGGGAAGCGGAGACACCCACGTCCAATCAACCGCCACGCGTCGACCGAGGCCGCGGGCTTTTGGGGCCCGTGGTGCTCCGAACTTGACCCTTGGCTTCGCCGTGAAGCCAAGCCCGAGCGCACCTTGGGCCCGGGGGCTACTGTCGGCGTTCTGGGAACGGGGGTCCCCAGACTTGCCTGCCTGCGGCCCATAGCGTGGCCAAGCAGCAGGCCGTACGGCCCATCTTCGTCAACAAGGCACCCAAGACCCTCGCGAGGCGGACGACGCAAGGCCTCCTCTGGAGTGGCCTAGCCAGGCAGGCTCACGAGGAGGGGAGATATCAAGGCAAGGCAAACCTCACGAGGCTCTCGTGACATGAGCCATGACGAACGGTGCCAGGCGGGTGCCAGGCGGGCGCCGGTGCGTGCAGCGTCCTTAATTCCTCTTTGGTGCTAAGGAGGCCAGCGCAGGCGAAGAGTACCGAGGCCTCAGGCAAAGGTTGCCATATTGGTGCAACGAGACCAAGACCAGGAGGACGGCAAGGCGGAGGTCATCATGGAGCCCAAGACGGCGTCACCCCAGAGCTTTTCGCAGGCGAAGACCGCTTTTGTCAGGATAGCTTCTACTAGATGTCCCCCTTCAAATTTGCCCGCCGTTGTTGGCTCCCTTCCCGCTCGATATTCGGGAAGAGGACCAGGGCCTCTATAAATAGGACTGGCCACCATAGTAGGAGGCAACTGATCCCGAACTACTTCAGATCATCCTCAACTACACAAGCACAAGAACACCTCAACCTCAGGAGGCTGTTCTTCCCTTGTACTGTTCATCATCAGCCCAAGAGGCAATCCACCACCACCGCACTGAAGTACGGTATTACACCACAACGGTGGCCTGAACCAGTATAAACCCCGTGTCTTTCTGTGTTGCAAGTTCGTCGAGTTCATCCGCGAGATCTTAGCGAGCTAGAGCGTAGATCGGTAGGAGGGAGAGACTTCGTGCGCACCCCAGTGTTCGGACCTTAAGGGTTTGCCGGAACCCCAGATCCGACAACTTGATTTTGGAGATCACATATTTGGCTTTGCAGAAAATTGATTTGCTCGTTGAGGGTGTTGATGATGTCCTTCATGGACCGTCCATCCACCTTGTGATCACGGGTGAAATCCGTAATCATGAGGTGATTGGCACTGAGCCCATGTTCCACCATCCCCTTGCACTTGAAGACCTCCTTCTCCATAGCTTCGAGCCTGGCCTCCACGGTTCCTGTCTGTTGGATTTCGGGTTCTGGCCAAACCCTTGAGGTTCGAACACTAGGGTGCGCACGAAGATCGATCTCTCCCTAGATCCCTCTCGCAAAAATCGCAAGGCCTAGCTTGACAAACCCAAAGAACGAGAGACACAAGAGTTTATACTGGTTTGGGCCACCGATGTGTTGTAATACCCTACTCTAGTGTGGTGTGGTGGATTGCCTCTCTGGCTGAGGATGAACAGTTACAAGGGAAGAACAGCCTCCTAAGGAGAGGTGCTCTTGTGCTTGGTGAACTTGTGTGGCTGAGGATGGTGGCTATGGATGGAATGGCTCCGATCCAAGATCAGATCAGTTGCCTCCTGTGGTGGTGGCTAGTCCTATTTATAGAGGCCCTGGTCTTCTCCCCAAATATTGAGCGGGAAGGGATGCCACAACGGCCAATTTGAAGGGGACAACTAGTACAAGTTATCCTGACTAAAGGTGGTCTTCGCCTGCCAAAGGCTCTGGTGGTGACGCCGTCTTGGGCTCCACGGCGACCTCCGTCCTGTTGTCATGCTAGTCTTGGTCTTGTTGCACCGATATGGAAACCTTTGCCTGATGCCTCGGGACTCCTCGCCTGCGCTTGCCTCTTTAGCACCAAAGAGGAAACAAGGACACTACGCACACTGGCGCCCGCCTGGCTCCAGTCGTCATGGCTTACGTCACACGAACCTCGCGAGGTACCCTTGCCTTGATCTCTCCGCCCCTCACGAGCCAGCCTGGTGAGGCTGCCCACGAGGAGGTCTTGTGTCGTCCGCCTCGCAAGGCTTTGCCCCTCACGAGGGTCTTGAGTGTTTGCTGGTGAGGATGGGCCATACGGGGCCGCTGGTGGAGCCGCGCTGTGGGCCGCAGGCTGGCAAGTCTGGGGACCCCCTGTCGGTGTCAAAACCGGCGGATCTCGGGTAGGGGGTCCCGAACTGTGCATCTAAGGATGATGGTAACAGGAGACGGGGGACACAATGTTTACCCAGGTTCGGGCCTTCTCTATGGAGGTAAAACCCTACTTCCTGCTTGATTGATCTTGATGAATATGAGTATTACAAGAGTTGATCTACCACGAGATCGTAGTGGCTAAACCATAAAAGTCTAGCTTGTATGACTATGGTTATCTCCCCCTCCGGACTAAGTCCTCCGGTTTATATAGACACTGGGAGGACCTAGGGTTACACAAGGTCGGTTACAAAGAAAGGAATCTAAATATTTGATCGCCAAGCTTGCCTTCCACGCCAAGGAGAGTCCCATCCGGACACGGGTAAAGTCTTCGGTCTTTGTATCTTCACAGCCCATCAGTTCGGCCCATGGCTAACAGGCCGGACGCCCGAGGACCCCTTAGTCCAGGACTCCCTCAGTAGCCCCCGAACCAGTCTTCAATGACGAGGTGTTCGGCTCATAGATTGTCTTCGACATTGCAAGGCGGGTTCCTCCACCGATAGCTTCCAAGTAGTGTATTCGGCCTTCCATTTAACGATGTACCCCTCGGTTTCTATGTATTAACAACTTCAGCTTCCACGTGTCGAGCGAATGCGAGAGGTCAGGGTATTTTCGCACATAACACCCCGGCCACGCAAGGGATAGCGTCTATTTAAAGAGATTGGATCTTAGATCCATTTGACACCTCGCGGAAGAAAAATCCTCAAATATCGCCAGGAAAGAACGCTCCAACATGTCGAGCATTCCCAGCTCCTCCTCCCGTCCCTGCAGCCCAGAAAAAGCCGAGTGGGAGAAGTGCTCTGTATCCCATAGTTAACTAGAGAAGCTGCAAATACAGGGGTTTCTCCCCCTGCAGATCTGGTCCCTGTTCGAGCAGGGTTGGCCTCCTTCAATGGCAAAACCCAGGTGGAGGATTTCCCCAATCCATCCGGGGGGAACGAGTGTGTTCCGTCCCCTATCTACTAAGGGGCGTCGGATTTCCAATTCATCCATTCCTCCGAGGGCTTCTGGAATATTATGGCCTCCAGCTGCACAACTTTACTCCAGCCTCCATCCTGCATATTGCGGGTTATGTTGCTTTATGCAAACTATTCCTGGGTTCTGAGGCCCATTTTGAACTATGGAGAAAGTTATTCTGCCTTGTCCCGCGTAACCACGAGGGATCAATATTTGAAGTGGGCGGAGCCGAAATATGGTGCATTGCTGAGACCAGATACCTATCCAGCACACCGAAGAAGGCATCTGAAGAGTGGACTTCCGAGTGGTTCTACATCGAGGACGTCGTACTTCCTGACCTAGTCCGGAGGGGTCTTCCTGAGTTCACAAGTGTTCCTTTGAAGAAACGCCACAGCTGGCACCCTCGAAGCCTCGAGGAGGAATATAGTGCGGAAGTCCGCCAACTCTTGAGCAAGATAAAGATGCTCGCCCAGTCCGGATATATGATAGTCGAAGTAATGGCGACCTCCATAGTGCGGGGGTCCATCCACTCCAATACAGAGGACTTCCTATGTGGCACTACAATGGGGAAGATGACGCCTCTCGCTGCGGCAGGAAGGGTCCGGACACCCCTACCGCCCTGGCCAAAATATTGGCCGAATTGTTCAAAGGGGAGGAAGAGGAGTTCCTGCGCATCAAGCATAGGGAAGGATATTCTATGTACAGTCCTCCTAGCTGGGTAAGCTCCCAACTCCTCTGCTCTACTCATTCCACTCCCTGAGCTACGTTCAATGAACATTAATTTGTCCATTTGTAACAGCACTGGCGAAAGATTTCTGAGGGGCTTTACAGCCCCGCCCCGCAGCCCGAGGACCACAATCGGGACCTTGACCCCGGATTCGAAGAGGATCCGGATATATTCGTGGCGCTCGAGAATGGGGTGTTTTACCAAACGAGCTACAACGGCACAGAAGTAGCCATCATCGCTGATTATCCCTGTCTTCTCCCCGCTTCACACGTAAGTAATCAGGAGACACCTTGTCCAAAAGAGTTCTCTCATTCTACCTCACCCACCGCACAGTCCTCTGCTTCAAAGGGGAGGCGCTCAATGCGCCATGCTACTCCAAGAGTGATTCCAAAGAGAGCGGCTCCCATACCGGGCAAGCCTTCGAAGAGGAAGGCGAACGAAGACACGGTCGGGCCCTCATCAAAGAGGTACCAGTTCACAAGTATGTTTTTGTTTAATAGTCGCATCCAACTGTGACTTTCATGTTCGTCATGTATCAGGAAAAGAGTTCGCCGGACTGTGTCCGGGGATCCGGCCCGAGTCGAGGAGCCGGGGGCCGATATGGGAGTGACGCCGGACTGTCCTTCAGCTGAAAGCTCGGAAGATATGTCCGTCACCAACGCCGGAGGGCCATTTTACGGGACCCCCGCTTCTCGGACGAGGCTTTTAATGCCTTCAGCTCGGCTGATGCCTACATCCGAGCTGCTCAAGATGGGCTTAGCAGAGCCACAAAGCAGCATTTAAAAGATGCGCAGGTAAATTTACTGTGTCTAAATATGATAATCATATGCCAGTAGCCCCCGAGACTTAGAGTAGTTGGTACAACTGATTTGAGGATCGCTGTATAAGCAGGTTCTTTCTGAGAAGAACGGCCTGCTAGCCCAAGAGCTAGACAAGTGCCGGACATAGTTAACTGCGGTTACCGCCGAACTGGAAAAACCCAAGAAGGCGTCTGCATGTAATATTTCCCTCCATCGAGAAATAGTAATTGTATAGTAGTTGTGTTAACACTGCAACTTATCAGGATCGTCAGATCAGCTGGAGGAGAAAGAGTCGAAAAGACTACATGCCGCAGGCAAGCGGGTGCTGGCCCGAGTCAGACAGGAGAAAAACAAACTTCAAGATTCAAACACCCAGCTGGGTGGAGAACTGAAAGATGTGCGGGCCTAGTTGGCCGACTCCGTAAAGGAGAACAAAAGGCTGCGAGCGGCATATTCAGTATGTGGCCGAACTATATCTTATAGTAATTTGGACATAACAGGGACTGACAGAGTTATGTTTGCAGGTATGCTGACCGGTCGTCCCGAAGAGGAGATGTTCGGATTCTCGAGCGATCTGCTACAAGAGCTGTCGCGCATGCATGAGTAAGCTCGGCAGGCGATGCGAAGCGTTTCCAAGGCCTTGTGGCCATCTGCCTCTCCTCCAGGAAAGATGGAGGAGCTCCTAGAGCTATTCAAGGGAGCGCGGCAATGCTTTCGATTGTGGAAAATATTGGCCTGCCGGGAAGGAGCGTGAGAGGCCTGGGCATGGTGAAAACACGGTACACCAAGCTTGATCCGAATCATATGGCTCGGGTCGGACCTCTAGGGTCAGATGGGAAAGAAGTTCCTGTTAGTTTGGTATATGACCAAGTAAAAGTAGCCGCCAAGTTTTCCCAGCAGAATTGTAAGTTAGATAGCCTGGTGGACGGTATAGAGGAGGAAATGTTTGTGTCCAAGTTATTGTGTATTTTCCTTCTAGCTGAATTGTAAAGCGATTGTCATGGCAGACCTTTTCGGTTCAATCTCTGGACCCGAAGGTGCAGAGTGTTTCCGAATACTATTACGGCCGAATAGACTGGTGTATGCTTGGAAACCAGGCGTAGTGGTCATAGTTGCTTGAACAGACAAGTTGTATCCGGCTAGTTATGCTATATTACATTAAGATTGTAAGAAACGTCTTCCAGAGAGAATTGTTCCGTTAAGGGTTCCTTTCCCTGTGTATGCATGCGTTAATGCGCATGTCCGAACTGTGATTGAAAAATCACAATATGTTTTAACTTCTGGGGGTTCACGATGTAGTAAATGCAAAAACATCTTTAATCCACCAACCGAATATTCCCTTAAGAACGCTAGCTTTCGGCTTCACCCAGTCTGAGGTACACATCCGGATGACCCGGCAGTAACAATCGCAGAGGTGCTCCCTTTATGCCCTAGCCGAACTAACGGGAACGTAGGGCATAAGCACAGGAGCCAGGCAACCCAGCTTGGCCAAAACTTAAGTCATATCGATGCATATAATGGCGAAGAAAAGGGACATATGGAAAAATGCATATGTAATGAGCTTGATGCTCAGAAAATAATAACAAGCTTCTGTCCAAGAAGCCCCCAGGTATGATGGACGTACATATTGAAGTATGTGTATGTTACCGGTGCGCGGTTGAGCCGCACGAAAAGCTTTGAGGCTAAAAAAGAAAGGGAAAAGGCGAAAAGAGAGGAAAAAACAAAAGGAACAGTAGGGAGAAGGAAACAAACAAAGAGTTTGGCGCTAAGCATAGAATCTTCGGAGTCTGGCCGCGTTCCAAGGGTTCGGCTCTAAGCGATTATCTGACGCATCACGCAGGCGGTACGCTCCTCCAGTGAGAACTTCGTCAATGATGAAGGGACCTTCCCATTTGGGCTTGAGTTTGTCCTTTTTCTTCTCCGGCAAGCGTAGAACGAGTTCGCCAACATTGTAAGTCTTGGCCCGTACTTCTCTGCTTTGATATCTGCGGGCCTGTTGTTGATAAAATGCGGAACGGGCTTTTGCAACGTCGCGCTCCTCCTCCAGGGCGTCTAGGCTGTCCTGCCGATCGAGCTCGGCTTCTCTCTCTTCGTACATGCGCACTCGAGGTGAGTCATGAATAATGTCGCAGGGCAACACCGCCTCTGCGCCGTACACCATGAAGAAAGGTGTGTATCCGGTAGTGCGATTGGGCGTGGTCCGCAGCCCCTAGAGTACGGAGTCGAGCTCCTCAACCCAGTGCTTGTCTGATTCCTTCAAAGATCGCACCAGCCTGGGTTTGATGCCGCTCATAATAAGAACATTGGCCCATTCGACTTGACCGTTTGTTTGCAGGTGATAGACAGAGGCGTAATCGAGCTTAATGCCCAGATTGGCGCACCAATTTTTCACCTCACCGGCTGTGAAGTTGGAGCCGTTATCATTGATGATGCTGTGTGGAACACCATAACGGTGTACAACGCCGGATATAAAGTCTATCACTGGTCCGGCCTCGGCCGTTTTAACTGGTTTGGCCTCCATCCACTTAGTGAATTTATCCAGCATGACCAACAGATATTTTTTCTTATGGCTTCCTCCTTTAAGGGGTCCGACCATATCAAGCCCCCATACCGCGAAAGGCCAAGTGATGGGGATTGTTTGCAGAGCGGTGTGTGGCATATGGCTCTGGTTAGCGAAAAGCTGGCATCCGACGCAACGTCTGCTCGGGCCGTCGGCCAATAAAAACCTGTACGGAAGGCCTTGCTAACAAGGGCCCGAGCTGCGACATGGTGGCCGCCGAGACCAGCATGATTTTTAGCCAGGAGCTGCCGCCGCTCCTCCTCGGAGATACATCTTTGAAGGACTCCGGTAGCACTTTTCTTGTAGAGCTCTCCATCGTGAACCTTATAGGCCTTCGAACGCCGGACAATGCGGCGGGCCTCCTTCTGATCCTCAGGAAGTTCCTTCCTATTAAGGCAGGCCAAGTAGGGTTCAGTCCATGGGGCAATTACTGCCATAATGAGATGGGCCGACGGTGTTATTTCGGTGGCTGAGCCCCCGATGATAGCGGTGTGTACGGAATCTGGGGTTGTGTTCGGGTCCGGACTGGTGTCACCGCTCTCCCCTTGCCACACCACAGATGGCTTAAAAAGCCTTTCCAGAAAGATGTTAGGTGTGATGGGGTCGCGTTTGGCGCCGATGCGAGCGAGGACATCCGCCGCTTGATTACTTTCTCGAGCCACGTGATGAAACTCGAGCCCCTCGAACCGAGCCGACATTTTTAGGATGGCATTGCGATAAGCCGCCATCTTCGGATCTTTGGCGTCAAAATCTTTGTTTATTTAAGATTTTGCGGTGTTTGAGTCCCCACGCACTTCTAGGCGTTGTATGCCCATGGAGACGGCAATCCGAAGACCATGCAATAAGGCCTCGTATTCGGCTTCGTTGTTGGAGGCTGTATATAATATCTGGCGTACGTACTGGACTACATATCCAGTGGGGGACGTTAAGACGACACCCGCTCCTAATCCTGCCAGCATTTTGGAGCCATCGAAATACATGACCCAGTTGGAATATGTGCCGTACTCCTTAGGGAGTTCGGCCTCTGTCCATTCGGCGATGAAGTCTGCCAATACTTGGGATTTAATGGCTCGATGTGGTTTGTATGTTATGTCGAATGGAAGGAGCTCAATGGCCCATTTGGCAATCAGGCCCGTAGCATCGCGATTGTTTATTATATCATTGAGTGGTACTTCGGAAGCCACCGTGATCGAACACTCTTGAAAAAAGTGTCGCAGCTTCCGGCATGCCATAAAGATAGCGTATGCTATCTTTTGATAATGAGGGTACCGGGATTTGCATGGTGTGAGAACAGTGAATATGTAATATACAGGCTTTTGAAGCGGGAACTTGTGTCCGACCTGCTCTCGCTCAACAACGAGCAGGGCGCTCACCACCTGGTGTGTTGCCGATATGTATAATAGCATGGGTTCATCCACATTTGGCGCGGCCAGGATTGGGTTGCTCGCTAGGAGGGCTTTTATTTCTTCCAGTCCGGCCGTTGCCGCATCCATCCACTCGAAGTGATCGGTGCGCCGGAGTAAGAGGTATAGTGGCAATGCCTTTTCTCCCAATCTGGAGATAAAGCGGCTTAACGCTGCCACACATCCGGCCAGTTTTTGGACCTGTTTAAGGTCTGTTGGTGTAGCCAATTGCGACAATGCTCAGATTTTGGCTGGATTTGCTTTGATTCCTCTGCTGGAAACAATGAAGTCCAGCAGTTTTCCGGCGGGGACGCCGAAAACACATTTTTCTGGATTGAGCTTAATGTCGTATGTACGGAGGTTGTTGAATGTAAAACGTAAATCATCTATTAGCGACTCGACGTGCCTGGTCTTAATGACGACGTCGTCCACATATGCTTCTACTGTCTTGCCTATCTGCTTTTCCAGGCATGTTTGAATCATGCGTTGGTAAGTGGCGCCTGTGTTTTTTAGCCCGAAAGGCATAGTGTTGAAGTAGAAAGGCTCGTATGGGGTAATGAATGCCGTTGCGGCTTGATCGGACTCCTTCATCTTGATCTGATGGTATCCGGAGTATGCATCGAGAAAACACAGTGAGTCGTGTCCTGCGGTTGCGTCGATGATCTGATCGATCCGGGGGAGGGGGAAGGGATCCTTAGGGCAGGCCTTGTTGAGGTCTTTAAATCGACACATAGGCGCCAGGATTTATCCTTCTTTGGTACTATCACCAGGTTTGCTAGCCAGTCCGGGTGTTTTATTTCTCTGATGAATCCGGCTTTGAGTAACTTGGCTAGCTCTTCTCCCATAGCTTGTCGTTTGGGTTCGAAAAAATGCCGCAGTGTTTGTTTGACCGGTTTATATCCCTTTAGGATATTGAGGCTGTGTTTGGCTAGCCTGCGTGGGATTCCTGGCATGTCAGAAGGGTGCTAGGTGAATATGTCCCAATTCTCGCACAGGAACTTTCGTAACGCGGCATCGACCGTTGGGTCGAGTTGTGCCCCAGTAGATGCTGTCTTGTTGGGGTCTGTTGGATGGACTTGGAATTTGACTATTTCTTCTGTTGGTTTGAAGGAGGTGGACTTGGGTCGTTTGTCTAGGATCACATCGTCCCTATCCACCGTAGAGCGCAATGTGGTTAGTTCTTCGACCGCGAGGGCTTCAGATAATGCCTCGAGGGCCAGGGATGCGGTTTTGTTTTCGGCACGGACTGCTATGTCCGGATCACTGATAAGAGTGATTATGCCGTTGGGCCCGGGAATCTTGAGGTTCATGTACCCATAATGAGGTATAGCTTGGAAGCGTGTAAAAGCGTCTCGCCCCAGCAGGGCGTGATTTCCGCTGTTGAAAGGGGCCACTTGGAAGGTTATTTCTTCGGACCGATAGTTCTCCGGTGTGCCGAATACCACGTCAAGTGTGATTTGTCCACACACTGCGCCTCCCGACTGGGGATGATTCCTCGGAAGGACGTGCTGCTTTGCTTGATGCGGCTCCTGTCTATTTCCATCTTGTGGAGTGTATCCTCGTAGATGAGGTTTAGTCCGCTGCCGCCGTCCATGAGAACCTTGGTGAGCCGAAAGCCGTCCACAATTGGACTGAGAACCAAGGCGGCTGGTGCTCGGACTGCTCTGTGTTTTGGTTCGTCACTGGCATTAAAAGTTATAGCCGTGTCGTTCCAAGGGTTTATTGCTGCGATTTGGCAGACTTCGGCGAGTTCGCGGAGTGCCCTTTTGCGCCTATTGTTTGAAGCGAATGTCTTGAAGACCGTCAGTACTTTGGGGTCGTCGTCTTCTGGGGGATGTTGTTCTGGTGTATTCTTGGTGAGGATATCTTCGCCGCTCTTGGCCACTTGCCGGAGTATCCAACATGCTCTAAGGCTGTGGGTTGGTATGTTATCCGGTGTTGCGTGTATTTTGCATGGCCCATCGAGCCATCCTTCCAGAACGGTTCCGCGCCCCGTAGTGGATTTGTATTTCTTCACTATCGGGCCGGGCGTGCCACGAGGGTGCACCCTTTTCCCCTGAACGAGGGGTTGAGTGTGGACCGATGGTTCCCAACGGGCTGCATGAGTTTTCCAGGCGCTTTCCATTGCGCTGTACTTCTGTACGATAGTTGCCAGGTCAGCAAAGTGTAATATGCGACGGCGGTTGATGGCATTGAGGATTCCTTCGTCCATGGAATTGTTTCGGAATGCTGAGATTGCTTCCTTGTCGCGGCAATCTTTAATCTTGTCTTTGACAAGAAGGAATCTGGCCCAGAAGCGGTGGACCGTTTCTTCCGACTGAAGTTGTGTGCTCATGAGAGCACTTATATGTGGGTGGGTGGGTGGGTGGTCTTAAATCCGACCCTGACGCAATTTTGGATCCAAAATCTGAAGGTCGTCCGAATTTAACAGATCGGGCTCCGGGATATCCACTGATTTCCTGGGCCCGCCGTCCGATTCTATGTTCGGAGGGCGGGATGCATCTCCTCACAGATGGTGTCCGGTTCTTTAAGATCGGAGATCTGGACATAGTTCGTCCTTAGTATGGAGGAAGAGTTGTCGTCTCGCTCCTCGACTACCGCTATCTGGTGGGTGATCGGCAGAGATTTATTTTCTCTCTGATCAGGTTTAAGCGCAATTCGATCGTAGTCTGTAGCGACCCCCAGGGCGGCGTTGCGGTCGAGGAGTTCGTTTAAAGACGAAAGCTCCGCTGGATCCATCTGCTTGGAGTGTCCGGAGTCGATACGAAGGGGATTTTCGATTACCCGGGAGGTCACCGTCGGCTCAACGGCCGAACGGGCGGCCATGGTAAAGCCGCTCAGCCGGAGGGTTTGGCCTGGGGCCAGTGCTCTTATGGAGGAGATATTGTCCTTGAGAACAAGGCGAGACATCGATCCTGTCTTCGACGCGCAGTTGAACTCTCAATGAAAGCACCAATGTCGGTGTCAAAACCGGCGGATCTCGGGTAGGGGGTCCCGAACTGTGCGTCTAAGGATGATGGTAATAGGAGACGGGGGACACAATGCTTACCCAGGTTCGAGCCCTCTCTATGGAGGTAAAACCCTACTTCATGCTTGATTTATCTTGATGAATATGAGTATTACAAGAGTTGATCTACCACGAGATCGTAGTGGCTAAACCCTAAAAGTCTAGCCTGTATGACTATGGTTATCTCCCCCTCTGGACTAAGTCCTCTGGTTTATATAGACACTGGGAGGACCTAGGGTTACACAAGGTCAGTTACAAAAGAAAGGAATCTACATATTTGATCGCCAAGCTTGCCTTCCACGCCAAGGAGAGTCCCATTCGGACACGGGTAAAGTCTTCGGTCTCTGTATCTTCACAGCCCATCAGTCCGGCCCATGGCTAACAGGCCGGACGCCCGAGGACCCCTTAGTCCAGGACTACCTCACCCCCGTTCCCAGGACGCCGACAGTAGCCCCCGGGCCCAAGGCGCGCTCGGACTTGGCTTTGAGGTAAAGCCAAAGGGCAAGTGCGGAGCGCCGCGGGCCCCAACAGCCTGCGGCCCCGCTCGACGCGTGGCGATCGATTGGACGTGGGTGTCTCCGCTTCCCCACGCTGCCTCGGCGACTGCCCGTCTGCCAAAAGGCTGGCGCGGGAAACGCTTGCCTTCATTGCTTTCCTTCGTCTTGCTCCAGATCCCCTTTCTCGCCCCTTTCTTCCGAAGTGTCCAGATCTGCTACAATTCCCTTCCGAGCCAGCGACCAATGGCATCCCGGAAGGTCAAGGCTTCTTCATTGCCCGCCTAGTACGAGCCAGCTCTGGACGCGCCCAATGTCTCGGAGTAGAACCTCGCCGCCACTCGTCTGCTGACGGCGGGGGAGAACAACGAGAAGGGGAAGACCGAGCTCCGGGCCGGCTCCGCTGAGCCGGAGGCTTCGAGGAGCAACTTCTACCCCTTCTTCATGGGCAGCGTGTTGCGGGGCTGGTCCCCCCCTTCTCCGACTTCTTCTACGCCGTCCTCAGCCATTACAAGGTGCAGGCCCTTCATCTTCATCCCAACTCTGTTCTTCTTCTGTCAATCTTCGCCTTCTACTGCATGGCGTACGTCGAGGTGATGCCGTCCGTGGCTTTGTTGCGCCACTTCTTCTTCCTCCAGATCAAAAACGGCCACACCTCAGGGTGCACCAACTTCGTCACAGCCGGCAAGGCCAACGCGATCTCGAAGGCCGGAAAGAAGGCCGATGGCTTCAGGAGCAAGTGGGTCATGATGGATGCCAAGCGCGTCCACCCACGGTTGATGCTGCCGATGGAGATGCCCCAGTCCGACGAGGGGTGGCTCTGCGCGAAGCTTGCTGACGACCGGGCGAAGCCAATGCTGGAGAAGATGACCGCCGACCTGAAGCTAGGCAACGCGAAGGCGGCGAAGTTGACGGGGGCCATGCTCCTGAGGGAATTCCTGATGCTGCATGTGGCTCTGCTCCAGGCGCGCTCACGCCCCTTGTGGACGCTTGGGGCGAGGAAGATAAGCTTCGCTTGGGTCCGGAGGCCTTGTCTGGGGAAGAGCTGGTTGTGGCTCTCCGCCTCCTGGTCGGGGAAGACCAGGAATATCCACCGAGTGCCTTCGTTCGCTTGTTTCTTCGCAAGGACGGGGCGCAGGTCGCGGCCGCCATGCCCACCTTCGGCGAGTGCGGGCTAGTGCCGCTGGCGCCTCCTGGGGTCCCGTCGGCGACGACACCGGTGGATGTGTTTTCGGCGATTCCCGCAGGAAGGGGGAAGAGGAGGAGGACGAGGAGCGTGAATCGGAGGCGACCCCGAGGGGATGGGGGAGACCTCTCCCTTGCGCAAGGCCGACATCCTCCGCACCTTGCCTAATGATGATGACGAGGCTGAAGTCTTCTCGGAGAAAGGGGAGCCACCCATGGTTGGGGGCTCTTGGAGGTCCAAGGCCAGCCCTCAGAGGAAGCCACCGGCCGAGGTTCCGATGAGGGGCAGGTCAGCACTGATCTCCCGCGATGATGTTTCTGCTCGGACACCGCCCGGAGCTGCTTCCGGGCCATCTGCTGCCCCCTATTCTGCTCCTGGAGCCGGCGCACCTGCGCCTCAGGCTGTGAGGCTCTCAGGCTTCAAGCTTAAGAAGTAGAGGGACTACACCGCGGTGGACCAGTAAGTGTTCTTTTCCTGCCTTGTTCTTGCTTCTACTGCTCATCCCTGACGCTTCTTCGTCGTGCAATTAGGCGGACACCCGCGGCGAAGAAGAGGAAGGAGGACCCTGCGGCCGCACCCTTCTCCATGGGTAAGGGCGGCGACGGTGCTCGTGCTTCTCCAGCCCGGTCATCCTCGTGAGGCTTGGGGGAGCACCCCTAAGAGGAGTCAGCCCCCGTGGCCCTGATGGCTCCGGAGGTGTCAACGCCTGGCTTGGTCACCGAGGTCCCCAGAGCTCAGGAGCTTCCGGCCTCCCAGGCCATCGTGACGATGTCACCTCCTCCCACTTCTGCCGCACTGCTATCTCCAGGTCCTTCCACCTCCCCTGACGTCCTGGAGCACGCTCTTTCCGTGATGACCCTGCTGCGAGAAGATCTCCAGGGCGCCGACCCCCGCCTGGTAGCCGGGCGCCTGGAGCTGGTCTCTGGCTGGCTTCACTCGGACGTGTCCGTTCGGGCGATGCTGAGCCAGTTAGCAGCAACCTCCGAGAAGCACAAGCAGGCCGCTGCTCTGGCTTCGGCTGCTCGCGGGGTGGCGATGAAAGATGTCGAGGCTGCCCAGGATCACTGTCGGGTGCTGATGGCCGAACTGAAGACCCTGCGCTGTGAGTGTGTGGAAGAAGCTCGAGGCCGCAAGGTGGAGGAGGAGAAGATGAAGGCCCGGGAAGACGCCATCAAGGGTCACGATGCTGAGCTGGAGCAGTTGGCGCAGGCGGAGGCCGTGGAGCGCAACCGTCTGGAGAAGCTGGAGCAGAGGGTGGAAGCAGGGAAGGCCGAGCTTGACGGCAAGGCGAAGGTCCTGGTCGAGGACCGCGCGGCCTTCGAGCTCCTCAAGGAGAGGTCTCGCAAGGCGCTACGGTCGCTCTATGAGAAGGGCTTGGAGGAGCCCCTGGCTACAACCAACGAGGGCCACGTCCAGCTTCTTCCTTATCTGGTCGAGGCGCTTGAGGAGGTCGTGAGCGGTATTGCCCCCTTGGCAGAGGTGGAAGCCCGCGTTCTTTCCTCGGCCGCACTGACGCGCGTCTTCAGCCACCTTCATCTTCACGATCCCACTGCCCATCTTGACGAGCAGCTGGAGACCGTGGACGCTGAGCGCTGCGCAGCTGCTGCTGAAGCCATGAAGGGTCAGGTGGAAGCCTTGCTGAAGAAGTTCTGCACCTTCGATCCCGCGCCCTCGACTGACGGTGCTGCTGATCCTGCGACTCCGGCGGGTGGTGCAGATGAGGGCAACACCGTCGGAGAAGAAGCATCCCTTGCGGGCGACGGCAGGAACGTCCGGGGATGACGAGTTGACTTGCTGGTGGCTCCTTTCTTGTTTAGTTCCTGAAAATGGACCATGCCTCGTGGATGCGTTTAAACTTGCGTTTGGTATTGGGAGAACAATATGTCTTGTAATACTTGCTTGAGATTTTGCGATTTCCTTCCCATTTGCTTTACGTTCTATGTCGGTAGGGCCCGACCCCTGCGCATACCTCAACCACCGTTGGGTCGTCCGGATCACCAGGACGAGACCAAGGAGTGAGGGGCTACGTGCCCAGTTAGGCTCCTGAGTCGTGATGCTCAGGAGTCCCCCTTGACGTGCAAACAGCTTATGGAAAGGTGATGCAGGAATAGGTCTAGTGTTCTACATCGGCAGGGCCCGACCCTGTGCATACCTCAACCGCCGTTGGGTTGTCCGGATCACCAGTACGAGACCAAGGAGTGAGGGGCTACGTGGCCAGTTAGGCTCCTGAGTCGCGATGCTCAAGAGTCCCCCTTGATGCTCAAACGACCTTCGTACCCTTTCCCTCGCCGAGGCTCGGCTCGGGGGGGGGCGACGACCTGGTGGGGTGGCGTATGCTTGGGCGTGACCCGAGCGCAGCCCCCGTGCCCAGCCCCCTCACGCGACTCTCCCGAGGGGAGGTGTTGCGATGAGGCCAGACACTGAGCTCAAGGGCTCCCTGAGGTTGATACAGCCAAGAGGATGCCCTCGGTTGTTTATCACTAGCGTGGAGCATAGCGCTTCCGCACTTGCACGGGCATAACCGCTCCTCGGTATTGTCGACTGCCAGCGCGGAGCATGGTGCTTCCACTGGTGCGTGGGTGAGGGCTCCCTCTAAGTGGAGCCACCGGGGCGTGTACAGCCCCGCCCTGACATGTGGCTTGCATGGTAGGGCTAGGCGAGGTGTGTCTGGGCACTCGTGAGCCAACGCGGGACTCACGAGGCCCTACCTCAAGGCGGGTTGCACCTGGTCTTGGTTCTTGTTAGCTGCGGTGGTCCTTCTAGATGGTTAGGCAATCCTCAGCCGATTGAATCTCCTGAGGTTATCGCATGAGAAGGCCAAGCACCAACGACCCCAGGAGGTGACGTGAACGGGGCTGGCCTGCCAGACAGAGCTCAGCCGTTGGATTTATCGACGCTGCAGGGACGGGCCCGAGCGCAGACGTCGTGCCTGGCCCTCTTATGCGAAGGGTCCTGAAGAAAGACAATCGACACGCGGCTCCCATGGTGGGTGACAATCAAGCAAGTGATAACCATAGATAGATCATGCACGGAAAGCAAACTAGCTTAGGTAAATGCAAGAACGATACATGCCGTTGGGTCGGACCCGAGCGGCCTGGGGATGATGCAGCCCGAGGGGCGCCCCTAGCAGAGTAAGCTAAAGACGTAAAAGGATACATGCTGCAGGGACAGGCCCACGCGGCCTAGGAATGATGCAGCCCGGGGGGCGCTCCCAGCTAAATAAACTTGGAAGATGTCACCTGGTTCCGTTGTCGAAGGGATGTTGGGGTAGCTGAAGATGCGTAGCGAAGGGGTTGCTCCTCATGAGCCACCGGGGCCCTGAGCCTCGGGAGGCTCTGGGGGTCCAGGCGGCTCCTCGAGGACCGTCTCCATCTCTGCCAGTACTGCGTGATGCCTGGCCTCCTGAGCCGCCAGGATGCTCTGCAGGTTGCGCTAGAAGGTGGCTGCCACTCTCAGCAGGCCAAATGGCATGCGGACATAGCTGTGAGGTGGGCCCTTGCAACATCCCATGCGCGAAGGCCAGAAGAGCTCCTGAGATGCGGCCCTGTTGAGCCCTGGGATGTCGACACAGACGCGTAGCCCGCCATCCTCGCCTGGATGGGGGGCAGCGCCAGGTGGGCGACGGTCGCCGCACATGGCTCTTGCATCCTGCAGCTCTTGAGTGGCCTTGGTGATGAATTCCTGAGCGTTGGACGCTCCTCACCCGGTGTCCTCCTGAAGGAAACGTGACGCAAAGCACGCCTCCATGTGGTGCCCGAGCGTCTCCCTCGTGATGTTGGCTAGGTCTGAGGCCCTCCAGCAGAGAGCTGTCGAGCCCTACCCGAGGAGGGCACCAGGCGCGCCTTCCTATGTGAGGGAGGGAGGCACCCCAGGCGCAGGCGCCGATCCTGATGTTGCACTACCAGAGACGCCGCTCCCCTGAGGCCCTGTGCGGAGTAGCTGCTTCTTCTTCTTGGGGACGGCCTCAGGAGGGTACTGCGCTCCATTGTTGTTGGGGTCTTCGATCGCTGCGGCTTGGAAGGCGCGCTCGAGTGAGCACATTGCATCTCTTTCTTCGCAGGGGACGGTGATGATCCCGCCGCTTCCTGGCATCATGAGGACGTTGTAGCCGTGGTGAGTCACCGCCATGAACTTGGCTAGGGCCGGATACTCGAGGATGGCATTGTATGGCAGACGGATGTGGGCAACGTCAAAGTTGATGAGCTCGGTGCGGTAGTTGTCGCGCTGTCCGAAGGTGACAGGGAGGCGGACCTGCCCTATCGGGGTGGTGGAGCATGTCGGTCACTCCTGAGAAAGGCTTGGTAGGCTGAAGCTGATCGTATGGCACTTGGAGGTTGTCGAACGTCTCGACGGATAGGACATTAAGCCCTACGCCGCCATCGATGAGGGTCTTGGTGACTTGCACGTTGCTGATGATGGGTGAGCAGAGCATCGGGAGGGCGCCAGCGGTGGCCGGACACTTGAGCTGGTCCGTCGAGCGAAAGTGATGGCGCACTTGGACCACCTGAGCGGGCGCGTGGCCTTAAGCCTGGGAAGGGCTGCATTCACCTCGCGAGCAAACTGCTTGAAGATACGCTGAGAGGCTGGGGCATGAGCTCCGCCCAAGATGCAGGCGATAGCACGCGGTTCCTGGAAGCCCCCAGCCCCCTCGTCCTGATGGTGGTCGTCGTTCCTTCTTGGCGGCAGCGGCAGCGGAGGAAGACCAGCATTGCCCTGAGGGCGGTCCTCACGAGGCTGGTCCCTCCGTGCGCCCTCACGAGGCTGGTCCTGCCAGTGGTCCTCGCAAGGCCGGTCGCGCCACTCCTAACGGGGGCCGCGATCGTCCCAGCATCCTCCGCCTCGTCCTCCTCCTCGGCCGTAGCCCCGGTCGTTGCGCTTGGGGCGTTGACCAAAGCGTCCATCTCGAATGGCCCTGAGCTCTTGACAGTCGTTGGTGTTGTGGCTGTGTACATTGTGGAAGGCGCAGAATGGTCGGCTGCTCTTGGATGACTCGAGATGGTCCCGACCGCGCTTCGTATCGGGCTCCGCCGCGAGCACGGCTACTCCCTTGTGCTTCACGTCCTTGGCCTTGGCTTTCTTCTCCTCTAGATCGGTAGCCGGAAGCTCGAGGAGGGAAAGGCGCCCCTCCTGGGCTCTTGCGCAGTTGGTCGCCAGGTTGAACAGCTCCAAAGCCGTGCATAGCTCCTCGTGGATGGCGAGCTCCTCCTTCATCTTGACGTCACGGACGCCATCGGAAAATGCTGAAATGATGGCCTCGTCCGTCACCTTGGGGATCTTGAGGCGAACGTTGTTGAAGCGCTGGATGTACTTCTGCAGGGTCTCGCCTGGCTGCTGCTTGATGCGGCGCAGGTCACCTGCGGCCGGAGGGCGGTCGCGAGTGCCCTGGAAGTTGGCTATGAAGCTGTCGCGCATCTCGTCCCAGGAGGAGATCGAGCCCGGGGGCAGGTTTAGGAGCCACGAGCGTGCGCCATCCTTGAGAGCCATGGGGAACCAGTTCGCCATGACTTTTTCGTCGCCGTTGGCCGCCTCGATGCTCAGCTCGTAGAGCTGCAAGAATTCCACGGGGTCGGGGGTGCCGTCGTAGCGAGGAGGCAGGTCTGGCTTGAACTTGCCCACCAGGCGACACTACGCAACTCAGGAGTGAAGGCGCGGCAGCCTGCTGTGGCCACCGGGGCCCTTTGCTGATGCGGAGCCTGCCCTTGATGCCCGTGCACCGCCGCTGCAGGCGGCACGTGGTCTTGTCGCGGTAGCGCTGGGAGCGCGGGCGCATTCTCTTGCGGCCGGGGAACTTCTTGGCAGGTTCCTTCATCTCGCGCGGGCGCCCGACGCGGTGGGTCGCGCCGGTGGGCCACGCGCCTTGGCGCCAGAGCGCCGTCTTGGTGCAGAGGTGGTGGAGGCGCTCCGTGAGCCACGTCGCCCGCAGCTAGCGGAGGGCGAGGCAGCGAGAGGGATGGCGCAGGGATCCCCCCGCGGTGCTGACGAGCTCGGTGATGCGGTCTAGCCAGTCCTCGTAGAGGTCGTCGACTGGGCGGTAGCGCAGGAGCTCACGTGCCATGAGCAGCGCGGCCTGCGCGTCCGTGGGAGCGCGACGAGCGTGAGACGACGAGCCGGCTGGGGTTAGCGACGGAGTGGCGGTGCGGCCATCCCGCCGCACACAGAGGTGCAACGATGAAGCTTGGTGCTCGTTTCCCACCGGGCCGGTGCCGGCGTTGGCGGCGGGCGACGGGGAACGACGGGGAGGCCCGCCGACAGGAGCGGTCAGAGCGACGCGGGCGGCGAGGGTGGCCCGACGCTCAGCGCGGGCTCGATGAGCGTCCACCATGGATGCGACGAAGCGACGGGACGCGGATCGGCGGAAGGAAAGCTTCGGCGCACCCCTACCTGTGCGCCAAATGTTGGATTTTGGGTTCCGGCAAAACCCTTGAGGTTCGAACACTGGGGTGCGCACGAAGATCTCTCTCTCCCTAGATCGCTCTCGCGACAATCGCAAGGCCTAGCTCAACGAACCCAAATAACGAGAGACACAAGAGTTTATACTGGTTCGGGCCACCGATGTGATGTAATACCCTACTCCGGTGTGGTGTGGTGGATTGCCTCTCGGGCTGAGGATGAACAGTTACAAGGGAAGAACAGCCTCCTAAGGAGAGGTGCTCTTGTGCTTGGTGAACTTGTGTGGCTGAGGATGATCTGAATGATCCCCCTTTGCTACAATGGTGGCTATGGATGGAATGGCTCCGATCCAAGATCAGATCAGTTGCCACCTGTGGTGGTGGCTAGTCCTATTTATAGAGGCCCTGGTCTTCTCCACAAATATTGAGCGGGAAGGGATGCCACAACGGCCAATTTGAAGGGTGGCAGCTAGTACAAGTTATCCTAACTAAAGGTGGTCTTCGCCTGCCAAAGGCTCTGGTGGTGACGCCGTCTTGGGCTCCACGATGACCTCCGTCTTGTCGTCCTGCTGGTCTTGGTCTTGTTGCACCGATATGGAAACTTTTGCCTGATGCCTCGGGACTCCTCGCCTGCGCTTTCCTCTTTAGCACCAAAGAGGAAACAAGGACACTGCGCGCTGGCGCCCACCTGGCTCCAGTCGTCATGGCTTACATCACACGAACCTCGCGAGGTACCCTTGCCTTGATCTCTCTGCCCCTCGCAAGCCGGCCTGGTGAGGCTGCCCCCGAGGAGGTCTTGTGTCGTCCGCCTCACGAGGGTCTTGAGTGTTTATTGGTGAGGATGGGCCGTACGGGGCCGCTGGTGGAACCACACTATGGGCCGCAGGCAGGCAAGTCTGGGGACCCCCGTTCCCAGGACGCCGACACAGTCTTCTTGGGACCTTGAACATCCCGGACGTGGAGCACCCCCTCACACATCTCGATGGTTTGAGGGTGTTGCATCACCTCCGACAAGTAAGGGTTGATTACCCTCTCGAAGAACTTGTCCTTGGAGGAGCTCGGTGTCGCCATGGCGACCTAGATCTATCAGGAAACAGCAAGAAACAAGAATAGTGGATTTCTTTGTCATACTGTGGTCAATACATTCGGGGGGGTGTATAAAGATTTTTTTATCTTGGGAAACAAGCAAACGGGAGGAAACGGAGTCGGGAAGGTTCCCGAGGTGGGCACGACCCACCTGGGCACGCCAGGCAAGGCAGGCGCACCCTGGTGTCTTGTGCCCTCCTCGGTTGCCTTCCTGGTTATTTCTTATTTTCCTAATTTTTGTAATATTCCAAAACTGACAGAAAATATTTTTGTGGATTTTTCGGAATCCGTTTACTTATCGTATCATGTACCTCCTCTTTTTTAAAATTCTGGAGTGTTCTGGAAAGTTTCTTTTATGTGTTCCTCCGGTGTCATGGTTTGGATAATATTGCTTTCAACATTAATAGGTGCACCTGAGATATAGTGCTTAATTCTTTGCCCATTGACTAACTTCGGATTAGTGCCTTTGGCATTATTGATTTTAATAGCTCCAGAATGATAAACCTCTTCTCTAATATAAGGTCCTACCCATTTAGAGAGAAGTTTTCTTGCAAACAACCTAAAACAAGAGTTTTATGAAAGAATATGTTTACCCACTTTGAATTCCCTCTTTTGGATTCTTTTGTCATGCCATCTTTTAACTTTTTGTTTAAACAATTTTGCATTTTCATAAGCTTGGGTTCTCCATTCATCTAGTGAGCTAATATCAAATAACCTCTTTTCACCGGCAAGTTTGAAATCATAATTAAGTTCTTTAGTTGCCCAATATGCTTTATGTTCTAACTCAAGAGGCAAATGACAAGCTTTTCCATAAACCATTATAAGGAGACATACCCATAGGACTTTTATAAGTTGTTCTGTAGGCCCAAAGTGTATCATCCAGTTTCTTAGACCAATCCTTTCAGGGCCTATTAATAGTCTTTTGTAAAATTAATTTTATTTCTCTATTGCTAAGTTCAACTTGACCACTAGATTGAGGATGATAAGGTAAAGCAATTCTATGGTTAACATCATACTTAGCAAGCATTTTACAGAAAGCACCATAATAAAGTGTGAACCATCATAAATTTTAAATATCTAGGGACTCCAAACCTTGGGAAAATAACTTCTTTAGGCATTTTAATGCAAGTGTTGTGATCAGCATTACTAGTTGGAATAGATTCTACCCACTTAGTAACATAATCAACAGCAACCAAAAGATGTGTATACCCATTAGAAGAAGGAAAAGGTCCCATGTAATCCAAACCCCAAACATCAAATGGTTCAACAACAAGTGAATAATTCATAGGCATTTCCTGACGCTTACCGATATTACCTATCCTTTGACAATCATTAGAAGACAAAACAAACTTACGGGCATGTTGTAAGAGAGTAGACCAATAAAAACCTGATTGCAATACCTTGTGAGTAGTTCTATCTCCCGCATGATGCCCTCCATAAGCTTCAGAGTGACATTTCCATAGGATTTGTTCCTGCTCATGCTCAGGTACACAACGTCTAGTAATACCATCTACTCCTTTATAAAGATGTGAGTCATCCCAAAAGTAATGTCTTAAATCATAGCAGAATTTTTATTCTTTTGTTGATATGTAAAACTAGGTGGTATATATTTAGCAACAATTTAATTAGCATAGTCAGCGTACCAAGGAGTATTATGAGAAACATTTATTGCAGCAAGTTGATCATCAGGAAAGCTATCATCAATAGGTAGTGGGTCATCAAGAATATTTTCTAACCTAAACAAGTTATCAGCTACGGGGTTCTCAGCACCTTTCCTATCAGTAATATGTAAATAAAATTCTTATAACAAGAGAACCCACCTAATGAGTCTAGGTTTAGCATCTTTCTTTTCCATAAGATATTTTATAGCAGCATGATCAGTGTGAACCGTTACTTTGGAATCAGCAATGTAAAATCTGAACTTATCACAAGCAAACATGACTACTAAAAATTCTTTTTCGGTAGTACAATAATTTCTTTGGGCACTGTCTAGAGTTTTGCTAGCATAATTAATAACATTTAATTTCTTATCAACTCTTTGTCCTAAGCAGCCCCAACAGCATAATCACTAGCATCACACATAATTTCAAAAGGCAAGTTCCAATTAGGTGGTTGGACAATAGGTGCAGAAGTTAAGGCTTTCTTAAGTGTTTCAAAGGCTTCTACACAATCATCATCAAAGACAAATGGAACATCCTTTTGTAAAAGATTTGTAAGAGGCCTAGAAATTTTAGAGAAGTCTTTAATAAACCCCCTATAGAAACCAGCATGACCAAGGAAACTACGAATACCATTAATGTCATTAGGACAAGGCATTTTGGCAATTACATCAACTTTAGCTTTATCCACTTCAATACCCCGTTCAGAAATTTTATGCCCCAATATAATACCTTCATTAACCAAAAAGTGGCACTTCTACCAATTCAAGACAAGATTAGTTTGCTCACATCTCTGCAAAACTCGATCAAGGTTGCTTAAGCAATCATCAAAAGAAGTTCCGTAAACGGAGAAATCATTCATGAAAACCTCAACAATCTTTTCACAAAAATCAGAGAATATAGCAGTCATACATCTTTGAAAGGTAGCATGTGCATTGCATAAACCAAAAGGCATACGTCTATAAGCATAGGTTCCAAAAGGACAAGTAAACGTGGTTTTCTCTTAATCAGGTCAGGAAACTATTGGGGTTCGTAGCATAATTTTAAAATTTTCCTACGCTCACCAAGATCCATCTATGGAGTATACTAGCAACGAGGGGAAAGGAGTGCATCTACATACCCTTGTAGATCGCGAGCGGAAGTGTTCCAATGAACGTTGTTGACGGAGTCATACTCGCCGTGATTCAAATCACCGATGACCGAGTGCCGAACGGATGGCACCTCCGCGTTCAACAGACGTACGGTGCAGCGACGTCTCCTCCTTCTTGATCCAGCAAGGGGGAAGGAGAGGTTGATGGAGATCTAGCAGCACGACGGCGTGGTGGTGGATGTAGCGGGTCTCGGCAGGGCTTCGCCGAGCTTCTGCGAGAGGGAGAGGTGTAGCAGGGGAGGAGGGAGGCGCCCAAGGCTGTTGTGTTGCTGCCCTCCCTCCCCCCTTTATATAGGCCCCCTGGGAGGGGGGGCGCCGGCCAGAACCGATCTGGATGGGGGGCGGCGGCCAGGGGGGTAACTTACCCCCCAAGTCAAGTGGGGCGCCCCCCCCCCATCCTAGGGTTTCCAACCCTAGGCGCAAGGGGGAGGCCCATGGGGGGCGCCCCAGCCCACTATGGGCTGGTTCCCTTCCCACTTCAGCCCATGGGGCCCTCCGGGACAGGTGGCCCCACCCGATGGACCCCCGGGACCCTTCCGGTGGTCCCGGTACAATACCGATAACCCCCGAAACTTTCCCGGTGGCCGAAACTGGACTTCCTATATATAATTCTTCACCTCCGGACCATTCCGGAACTCCTCGTGACGTCCGGGATCTCATCTGGGACTCCGAACAACTTTCGGGTTTCCGCATACTCATATCTCTACAACCCTAGCGTCACCGAACCTTAAGTGTGTAGACCCTACGGGTTCGGAGACATGCAGACATGACCGAGACGCCTCTCCGGTCAATAACCAACAGCGGGATCTGGATACCCATGTTGGCTCCCACATGTTCCATGATGATCTCATCGGATGAACCACGATGTCGAGGATTCAGTCAATCCCGTATACAATTCCCTTTGTCAAACGGTATGTTACTTGCCCGAGATTCGATCGTCGGTATCCCAATACCTTGTTCAATCTCGTTACCGGCAAGTCTCTTTACTCGTACCGCAATGCATGATCCCGTGACTAACGCCTTAGTCACATTGAGCTCATTATGATGATGCATTACCGAGTGGGCCCAGAGATACCTCTCTGTCACACGGAGTGACAAATCCCAGTCTCGATCCGTGCCAACCCAACAGACACTTTCGGAGATACCCGTAGTGCACCTTTATAGTCACCCAGTTACGTTGTGACGTTTGGCACACCCAAAGCACTCCTACGGTATCCGGGAGTTGCACGATCTCATGGTCTAAGGAAAAGATACTTGACATTGGAAAAGCTCTAGCAAACGAAACTACACGATCTTTTATGCTATGCTTAGGATTGGGTCTTGTCCATCACATCATTCTCCTAATGATGTGATCCCGTTATCAATGACATCCAATGTCCATAGTCAGGAAACCATGACTATCTGTTGATCAACGAGCTAGTCAACTAGAGGCTTACTAGGGACACGTTGTGGTCTATGTATTCACACATGTATTACGATTTCCGGATAACACAATTATAGCATGAACAATAGACAATTATCATGAACAAAGAAATATAATAATAACCATTTATTATTGCCTCTAGGGCATATTTCCAACAGTCTCCCACTTGCACTAGAGTCAATAATCTAGTTACATTGTGATGAATCGAACACCCATTGCGTCCTGGTGTTGATCATGTTTTGCTCTAGGGAGAGGTTTAGTCAACGGATCTGCTACATTCAGGTCCGTATGTACTTTACAAATATCTATGTCTCCATTTTGAACACTTTCACGAATGGAGTTGAAGCGACGCTTGATATGCCTGGTCTTCCTGTGAAACCTGGGCTCCTTCGCAAGGGCAATAGCTCCAGTGTTGTCACAGAAGAGAGTCATCGGGCCCGACGCATTGGGAATCACCCCTAGGTCGGTAATGAACTCCTTCATCCAGACTGCTTCCCGTGCTGCCTCCGAGGCCGCCATGTACTCCGCTTCACATGTAGATCCCGCCACGACGCTTTGCTTGCAACTGCACCAGCTTACTGCTCCTCCATTCAAAATATACACATATCCGGTTTGTGACTTCGAGTCATCCAGATCTGTGTCGAAGCTAGCGTCGACGTAACCCTTTACGACGAGCTCTTCGTCACCTCCATAAACGAGAAACATATCCTTAGTCCTCTTCAGGTACTTCAGGATATTCTTGACCGCTGTCCAGTGTTCCATGCCGGGATTACTTTGGTACCTTCCTACCAAACTTACGGCAAGGTTTACATCAGGTCTGGTACACAGCATGGCATACATAATAGACCCTATGGCCGAGGCATAGGGGATGACACTCATCTTTTCTATATCTTCTGCCGTGGTCGGGCATTGAGCCGTGCTCAATTGCACACCTTGCAATACAGGCAAGAACCCCTTCTTGGACTGATCCATATTGAACTTCTTCAATATCTTGTCAAGGTATGTACTCTGTGAAAGACCAATGAGGCGTCTTGATCTATCTCTATAGATCTTGATGCCTAATATATAAGCAGCTTCTCCAAGGTCCTTCATTGAAAAACACTTATTCAAATAGGCCTTTATACTTTCCAAGAATTCTATATCATTTCCCATCAATAGTATGTCATCCACATATAATATGAGAAATGCTACAGAGCTCCCACTCACTTTCTTGTAAACACAGGCTTCTCCATAAGTCTGTGTAAACCCAAACGCTTTGATCATCTCATCAAAGCGAATGTTCCAACTCCGAGATGCTTGCACCAGCCCATAGATTGAGCGCTGGAGCTTGCATACTTTGTTAGCATTCTTAGGATCGAAAAAACCTTCCGGCTGCATCATATACAACTCTTCCTTAAGGAAGCCGTTAAGGAATGCCGTTTTGACGTCCATCTGCCATATCTCATAATCATAGTATGCGGCAATTGCTAACATGATTCGGACGGACTTCAGCTTTGCTACGGGTGAGAAAGTCTCATCGTAGTCAACCCCTTGAACTTGTCGATAACCCTTAGCGACAACTCGAGCTTTGTAGATGGTCACATTACCATCCGCGTCCGTCTTCTTCTTAAAGATCCATTTATTTTCTATGGCTCGCCGATCGTCGGGCAAGTCAGTCAAAGTCCATACTTCGTTTTCATACATGGATCCTATCTCGGATTTCATGGCTTCTAGCCATTTGTCGAAATCCGGGCCCGCCATCGCTTCTTCATAGTTCAAAGGTTCACCGTTGTCTAACAACATGATTTCCAGGACAGGGTTGCCGTACCACTCTGGTGCAGAACGTGTCCTTGTGGACCTACGAAGTTCAGTGGCAACTTGATCCGAAGCTTCATGATCATCATCATTAACTTCCTCCCCGGTCGGTGTAGGCACCACAGGAACATCTTCCCGCGCTGCGCTACTTTCCGGCATGGAAGGGGTGACTATCACCTCATCAAGTTCCACTTTCCTCCCACTCAATTCTTTCGAGAGAAACTCCTTCTCCAGAAAGGACCCGTTCTTGGCAACGAAGATCTTGCCTTCGGATCTGAGGTAGAAGGTATACCCAATCATTTCCTTAGGGTATCCTATGAAGACGCATTTTTCCGACTTGGGTTCGAGCTTTTCAGGTTGAAGTTTCTTGACATAAGCATCGCATCCCCAAACTTTTAGAAACGACAGCTTAGGTTTCTTCCCAAACCATAATTCATACGGTGTCGTCTCAACGGATTTCGACGAAGCCCTATTTAAAGTGAATGCGGCAGTCTCTAAAGCATAGCCCCAAAATGAGAGCGGTAAATCGGTAAGAGACATCATAGATCGCACCATATCCAATAGAGTGCGATTACGACATTCGGACACACCATTTCATTGAGGTGTTCCAGGCGGCGTGAGTTGTGAAACTATTCCACATTTCCTTAAGTGTGTACCAAACTCGTGACTTAAATCTTCTCCACCACGATCTGATCGTAAGAATTTTATTTTTCTGTCACGTTGATTCTCAACCTCACTCTGAAATTCCTTGAACTTTTCAAAGGTTTCAGACTTGTGTTTCATTAGGTAGACATACCCATATCTACTTAAGTCATCAGTGAGAGTGAGAACATAACGATATCCTCCGCGAGCCTCAACACTCATTGGACTGCACACATCAGTATGTATGATTTCCAATAAGTTGGTTGCTCGCTCCATTGTTCCGGAGAACGGAGTCTCGGTCATCTTACCCATGAGGCATGGTTCGCACGTGTCAAATGATTCGTAATCAAGAGACTCCAAAAGTCCATCTGCATGGAGCTTCTTCATGCGCTTGACACCAATGTGATCAAGGCGGCAGTGCCACAAGTATGTGGGACTATCGTTATCAACTTTACATCTTTTGGTATTCACACTATGAATATGTGTAACATCACGTTCGAGATTCATCAAGAATAAACCATTAACCAGCGGGGCATGACCATAAAACATATCTCTCATATAAATAGAACAACCATTATTCTCGGATTTAAATGAGTAGCCATCTCGAATTAAAGGAGATCCAGATACAATGTTCATGCTCAAAGCTGGCACTAAATAACAACTATTGAGGTTTAAAACTAATCCCGTAGGTAGATGCAGAGGTAGCGTGCCGACGGCGATCACATCAACCTTGGAACCATTCCCGACGCGCATCGTCACCTCGTCCTTCGCCAGTCTCCATTTATTCCGTAGTTCCTGTTTTGAGTTACAAATATGAGCAACCGCACCGGTATCAAATACCCAGGAGCTACTACGAGTACTGGTAAGGTACACATCAATTACATGTATATCACGTATACCTTTGGTGTTGCCGGCCTTCTTGTCCGCTAAGTATTTGGGGTAGTTCCGCTTCCAGTGACCACTTCCCTTGCAATAAAAGCACTCAGTTTCAGGCTTGGGTCCATTCTTTGACTTCTTCCCAGTAACTGGCTTACCGGGCGCGGCAACTCCCTTGCCGTCCTTCTTGAAGTTCTTCTTACCCTTGCCCTTCTTGAACTTAGTGGTTTTATTCACCATCAACACTTGATGTTCTTTTCTGATCTCCACCTCCGCTGATTTCAGCATTGAATATACCTCGGGAATGGTCTTTTCCATCCCCTGCATATTGAAGTTCATCACAAAGCTCTTGTAGCTTGGTGGAAGCGACTGAAGGATTCTGTCAATGACCGCATCATCCGGGAGATTAACTCCCAGCTGAGACAAGCGGTTGTGCAACCCAGACATTCTGAGTATGTGCTCACTAACAGAACTATTCTCCTCCATTTTACAGCTGAAGAACTTGTCGGAGACTTCATATCTCTCGACCCGGGCATGAGTTGGAAAACCATTTTCAGCTCCTCGAACATCTCATATGCTCCATGTTTCTCAAAACGCTTTTGGAGACCCGGTTCTAAGTTGTAAAGCATGCCGCACTGAATGAGGGAGTAATCATCAGCACGCTGCTGCCAAGCGTTCATAACGTCTTGGTTCTCTGGGATTGGTGCTTCACCTAGCGGTGCTTCTAAGACATAATCTTTCTTGGCTGCTATGAGGATGATCCTCAGGTTCCGGACCCAGTCCGTATAGTTGCTGCCATCATCTTTCAGCTTGGTTTTCTCTAGGAACGTGTTGAAATTGAGGACAACGTGGGCCATTTGATCTACAAGACATAGTGTAAAGATTTTAGACTAAGTTCATGATAATTAAGTTCATCTAATCAAATTACTCAATGAACTCCCACTCAGATAGACATCCCTCTAGTCATCTAAGTGAAACATGATCCGAGTTTAACTAGGCCGTGTCCGATCATCACGTGAGATGGACTAGTCAAGATCGGTGAACATCTCCATGTTGATCGTATCTTCTATACGACTCATGCTCGACCTTTCGGTCCTCCGTGTTCCGAGGCCATGTCTGTACATGCTAGGCTCGTCAAGTCAACCTAAGTGTATTGCGTGTGTTCCGAGGCCATGTCTCTACATGCTAGGCTCGTCAACACCCGTTGTATGCGAACGTTAGAATCTATCACACCCGATCATCACGTGGTGCTTCGAAACAACGAACCTTCGCAACGGTGCATAGTTAGGGGGAACACTTTTCTTAAAATTATCATAAGGGATCATCTTACTTACTACCGTCGTTCTAAGCAAATAAGATGCAAAAACATGATAAACACCACATGCAATCAAAAGTGACATGATATGGCCAATATCATTATGCTCCTTTGATCTCCATCTTCGGGGCACCATGATCATCTTCGTCACCGGCATGACACCATGATCTCCATCATCATGATCTCCATCATCATGATCTCCATCATCATGATCTCCATCATTGTGTCTTCATGAAGTCGTCACGCCAACGATTACTTCTACTTCTATGGCTAACGCGTTTAGCAACAAAGTAAAGTAATTTACATGGCGTTATTCGATGACACGCAGGTCATACAAAATAATAAAGACGACTCCTATGGCTCCTGCCGGTTGTCATACTCATCGACATGCAAGTCGTGATTCCTATTACAAAAATATGATCAATCTCATACATCACATATATCATTCATCACATCTTCTGGCCATATCACATCACATAGCACTTGCTGCAAAAACAAGTTAGACGTCCTCTAATTGTTGTTGCAAGTTTTTACGTGGTTTGTAGGTTTCTAGCAAGAATGTTTCTTACCTACGTATGACCACAACGTGATTTGCCAATTTCTATTTACCCTTCATAAGGACCATTTTCATCGAATCCGTTCCGACTAAAGTAGGAGAGACAGACACCCGCTAGCCACCTTATGCAACTAGTGCATGTCAGTCGGTGGAACCTGTCTCACATAAGCGTACGTGTAAGGTCGGTCCGGGCCACTTCATCCCACAATGCCGCCGAAACAAGATAAGACTAGTAGCGGCAAGAAGAATTGGCAACATCAACGCCCACAACTGCTGTGTCGTGCATAGTAACTACGCATAGGCCTGGCTCATGATGCCACTGTTGGGGTTCGTAGCATAATTTTAAAATTTTCCTACGCTCACCAAGATCCATCTATGGAGTATACTAGCAACGAGGGGAAATGAGTGCATCTACATACCCTTGTAGATCGCGAGCGGAAGCGTTCCAATGAACGTTGTTGACGGAATCGTACTCGCCGTGATTCAAATCACCGATGACCGAGTGCCGAACGGACGGCACCTCCGCGTTCAACACACGTACGGTGCAGCGACGTCTCCTCCTTCTTGATCCAGCAAGGGGGAAGGAGAGGTTGATGGAGATCCAGCAGCACGACGGCGTGGTGGTGGATGTAGCGGGTCTCGGCAGGGCTTCTCCGAGCTTCTGCGAGTGGGAGAGGTGTAGCAGGGGAGGAGGGAGGCGCCCAAGGCTGTTGTGTTGCTGCCCTCCCTCCCCCCCCCTTATATAGGCCCCCTGGGAGGGGGGGCGCCGGCCAGAACCCATCTGGATGGGGGGGCGGCGGCCAGGGGGGTAACTTACCCCCCAAGTCAAGTGGGGCGCCCCCCATCCTAGGGTTTCCAACCCTAGGCGCAAGGGGGAGGCCCATGGGGGGCGCCCCAGCCCACTATGGGCTGGTTCCCTTCCCACTTCAGCCCATGGGGCCCTCCGGGACAGGTGGCCCCACCCGATGGACCCCCGGGACCCTTCCGGTGGTCCCGGTACAATACCGATAACCCCCGAAACTTTCCCGATGGCCGAAACTGGACTTCCTATATATAATTCTTCACCTCCGGACCATTCCGGAAGTCCTCGTGACGTCCGGGATCTCATCCGGGACTCCCAACAACTTTCGGGTTTCTGCATACTCATATCTCTACAACCCCAGCGTCACCGAACCTTAAGTGTGTAGACCGTACGGGTTCGGGAGACATGCAGACATGACCGAGACGCCTCTCCGGTCAATAACCAAGAGCGGGATCTGGATACCCATGTTGGCTCCCACATGTTCCACGATGATCTCATCGGATGAACCACGATGTCGAGGATTCAATCAATCCCGTATACAATTCCCTTTGTCAATCGGTATGTTACTTGCCCGAGATTCGATCGTCGGTATCCCAATACCTTGTTCAATCTCGTTACCGGCAAGTCTCTTTACTCGTACCGCAATGCATGATCCCGTGACTAACGCCTTAGTCACATTGAGCTCATTATGATGATGCATTACCGAGTGGGCCCAGAGATACCTCTCCGTCACACGGAGTGACAAATCCCAGTCTCGATCCGTGCCAACCCAACAGACACTTTCGGAGATACCCGTAATGCACCTTTATAGTCACCCAGTTACGTTGTGACGTTTGGCACACCCAAAGCATTCCTACGGTATCCGGGAGTTGAACGATCTCATGGTCTAAGGAAAAGATACTTGACATTGGAAAAGCTCTAGCAAACGAAACTACACGATCTTTTATGCTATGCTTAGGATTGGGTCTTGTCCATCACATCATTCTCCTAATGATGTGATCCCGTTATCAATGACATCCAATGTCCATAGTCAGGAAACCATGACTATCTGTTGATCAACGAGCTAGTCAACTAGAGGCTTACTAGGGACACGTTGTGGTCTATGTATTCACACATGTATTACGATTTCCGGATAACACAATTATAGCATGAACAATAGACAATTATCATGAACAAAGAAATATAATAATAACCATTTATTATTGCCTCTAGGGCATATTTCCAACAGAAACAGGTATTTGAGAAAAACCATAATATCCATCAAGAAAGCAAAAGTGTGTGTGCTTAGATAATCTTTCTAGCATTCGATCAATAAAAGGCACAGGGTAATGATCTTTTCGAGTAGCTTTATTTAATTTCCTAAAATCAATTACCATTCTGTAGCGAGTAACAATTCTTTCTAGAATGAGTTCATTTTTATCATTAGGAACAACAGTAATACCTCCCTTCTTAGGGACACAATGAAAAGGACTTACCCATCTACTATCAGCTATGGGATAGATTATACATGCTTCCAGAAGCTTTAGTATTTCAGTTCTTACCACTTCTTTCATTTTAGTTTTCAAACGTGTCGTTGGTGATCAACAACGGGTTTAGCATTAGGTTCCATATTAATATTGTGCTGACATAGAGTGTGACTAATTCCCAAGATCATCAAGAGTATATCCAATAGCAGCTCGGTGCTTCTTCAGATCTTTCAATAATCTTTCTTCCTCATGTTGTGAAAGGATATCACTAATAATAACAAGATATATCTTTTTCTCGTCAAGATAAGCATACTTCAAAGTGTCTGGTAATTTTTTTAATTCAAACACAGGATCACCTTTAGGTGGAGGAGGACCTCCTAGAGTTTCAATAGGAAAATTGTGTTTAAGCGAAGGTTGTTATTCAAAGAAATTTTTATCTATTTCATTTCTTTCATGCATGTGCATATCATTTTCATGGTCTAGCAAATATTGTTCTACTGGATTAGTAGGCGGCACAGGAATAGAAGTAAGACCAAATATTTCATCTTTACTAGGTAATTCTTTCTTATGAGGTTGTCTATTAAACATGGAGAAATTAAAATCACGAGACTTATCACTAAAGCTAACACTGACTGTTTGTTTCTCACAGTCTATTTTAGCATTAATAGTGTTCAAGAAAGGTCTACCAAAGGTAATGGGACAAAAGTCATCTTGTGGGGAACCAAGGACTAGAAAATTAGTAGGGTATTTTATTTTCCCACACAAGACTTCAACATCTCTAACAATCCCAAGTGGTGTGATGGTGTCTCTATTAACAAGTTTAATAGTAACACCTATGGCTTCTATTTCAGCGGGTGCTATGTCATCCATAATTTATGGATATAGGGTAAAAGGAATAGCACTCACACTAGCATACATAAACCATGATAATAGTGATCTCTATTTTAACTGAGACAACATGCATGCCAACAACAGGTCTATGTTTATCTTTTTCATCGGGTTTGGCAATTCTAGCAGCTTCATCATAGAAGTAAATAACATGCCCATCAATATTCTGTACCAGGAGATCTTTAACCATAACAACACTAGGTTCTACTTTAATTTTCTCAGACGGTTTAGGTGCTTTAATATTACTTTTGCGAACCACAGTTGAAACCTTGGCATGTTCCTTTATCCTAACCGGGAAAGGTATTTTTTCAATATAAGCAATTGGCACAACTGGATCAACATTGTAAATAATAGTTTCATCCTTAGTATTAACCGGTTCTTCAATTTCTTCTTTAATAGTTGGATGATATTTAAACCACTTCTCCTTAGGGAGATCAACATGAGTAGCAAATAATTCACAATAGAGGCTACTATCTTAGAGTCAAGTCCATATTTATCTCAGAGTCAAGTCCATATTTAGTGCTAAAGTTGTGAAAAGCATCGGTATTCAGAAAGGATTTAACACAATCAAACTTACACTCCTAGGGAAAACCTTATACACAGAATCTTACCAGCAGTGCGGTTTAAAAACAAACGCTACTGCTACTTAGCAGTAGCAAGCTTCAAAAGAGCACGCTACTAATACCTAGTTAGCAGTAGCGCGCTAGGGGAAAAGAGCGCTACTACTACAATTGCCAGGGCGTTGCCTCCAAACTATGTATTGTAGTAGCGCCCCTCCCATAGACGCGCTACTGCTAACGTACTTAGCAGTAGCGCGTTACGCCAACACCCGCTACTGCTAAAGTCTCATCCCCTCTCGCGCCTAAGTTTAGTCCCATACTGCTAAGCGAACAGGGTGTTTACCACCTTAAATACGTTACTTATCAAACCATCACAAGCACTTGGTCTTCATTGAAGTCCATGTGTAGGATCTGTGGCCGCAAACCAGGGAAGATTCCTATTCACAATTTAGATTCTGCACAAAAAGATCATTGATGACTAATGTATTTTTGATTTTTTTACATGCTTAGCCTTAGCAGTAGCGCGTTTCGAAGAAGGCGCTACTACTACAGGCATAGCAGTAGCGCGTCTTCTTATAAAAGTGCTGCTGCTATGGAGTTTAGCAGTAGCACTTTATCCTATCCAACGCTACTGCTAAGTTCAATTTTACCTTCCCCAACCGGCCGGCCCCACTCTTCCTCTCCACTCTCACTCCCCCGCACCCTGACCCTATCGTCCGCCGCCGCCGCCGTTCCTCGACCACCGTCGTCGCCGCTCCTGCTCCTCCTCCACTGAGGTAATCTCTCCTCCCTCCTCCTTCGGCCGCCCCTCATCCCTCCGCCCTCCTCCTCCGGCCGCCCCCTCCTCCCTCCTCCCTCCTCCTCTGGCTGCCCCCTCCTCCCTCCTCCTCCGGCCACCCCCTCCTCCCCCTCCCTCCTCCTCCGGCCGCCCCCTCCTCCCTCCTCCCACTACAGGAAACAACTAATTTGCCATCAGGAGACGTCTTTGCCGTTAGCTTTTCATCGGGCAGACGACAAAGAAAGGGTTTACCGTCATCGGCAAACGGCAAAGAGAAACTGACGGCAAAATAAACTTTGCCGTCTATGAAAAAAATAGACGGCAAAGAGCTCACTTTGCCGTCTACAACAAAAATCACAGACGGCAAAGCGTCTATGCCGTTTATGTTTGTTTTGGTAGACAACATAGAATCTTTGCCGTCTGTGTTTTTTTGGTAGACGGCAAATTGAGCTCTTGGCCGTCTGTATTTGTTTTCGCAGACGACAAAGAAGAAGCACACCACACGGATTCATTACACGGATTGATGACATGGCACCATCTGAGACGTGCATCCCACCCACTCAGGACCGGTGTACGAACGCCCCAACCCACCCCAGGACGCACGCGCTCGAACCCACGACCCAACGACCGTACATGTCCCAACCACGATTCCCATCTCCTTCTCCCCCGTGCTGCCTCATCTCTCCATCTCCAGAGCATTAGCACGGCGCTAGCCAGCGCCCTCCTCCCTCCTTCTCCCCTGAGCAGCCACACGCCGCCGGCCAACACCGCCCGCCTGGTCGGCGCCCCTGTCCAGCGCCCGCTCATCCCCGAGCAGCCGCATGGCGTGGCCATCGCCCACGAGCCTGTCCGTCGGCCGCCATGCCCAGCGCCCTTCCGCCCATTCGTCCGCCACCTCGCCAGTGCCGCGTGAAGCCTCACCCCTCGCGAACTCGTCCTCACCGGCCTCCCATGCGCCCCCCAGCTCCTTCGGCCGCGCACCCGAGCCCATCCACACCCCGAGCTCCTCCTCACCCTCTGGTCCTGCGCTCCGCCTCGCGAGCTTCGCCGCTAGAGCAGCCGGGCGCTCCACCGGTAGAGCACCGGCCATCCCCGACCTCCCTCGCGTGCCTCCCCGCGGCGCCGGAGCGAGACAGCTCCCGAGTGCAGCTGGCCAGAGTTGCGCGGCTGAGCAGGGTCGGGCGACGGCGCGGCGAGCAGAACGGCAGAACGGCGAGGCGAGTGTCGGACTGCACGGCGGGGCGGGCAGAGCACCGGAGTGGAGAAGAAGGACCCGATTGCTTTTCGGTCTTACTTGTTAGGGTCCTTTGTATTAATTTCCAGGACTATTCTGTAACTTCACTAACGTTGAATGAAAGACAGTAAAGAAGAAGAAAGATAGGCACTGCACTCGCATGAGTTGACCACATCGCTCGGGAGCAACACTGTTGTGTGTGTGTTTTTTTAATTTGACCCCTTTCTTTGCCGTCTTGATATACGAGGCTGATGTCAAAGACGCGAATAGCTGACGGCAAACATGTAGTCTGGCTGACGGGAAAACTACATTTCTTTGCCGTCTGTGATTTATAAGGCTGGCGGCAAAGAAGATTCGGCTGACGGCAAAGTCTTTGCCGTCTGGCCGATGAAAAGCTGACGACAAAGTATTCTCTGCCAACTTATCTTTGCTGTCTGACTTTGCCGTCTGCTTCCTGACGGCAAAACCTTTGTTGTCTAGATTTAGGTCTTTGCGGTCTGTGATCCATGGACGGCAAATTACCTGTTTCCAGTAGTGTCCTCCTCCCCCTCCACTCCTCCTCCGGCCGCCCCCTCCTCCCTCCTCCTCCCTCCTCCCCCTCTCTACTACCTCCTCCTCCCTCCTCCCTCCTCCCTCCCCCAACCCCCTCCTCCCTCCATCTCTCATAAACCCTAAACTTTTTTTGTATTGTTCTTGTATAATGTAGTTTTTTTACTATTTTTTAGTAAGAAAATTAATTATTTTTATTTATAGTAAGTGCTTAGTTGAACTAGTTGAATTAATAGAACTATTTTATTTTTAGTAAGAAAATTTAGGTATTTGAGATTTGATGATCTAATTAATATTTTACTATAGAACTAGTTTATTTTTAGTAAGAAAATTAATAGAACTAGTTTATTTTTATTAAGTGCTTAGTTGAACTAGTTGAATTAATAGAACTAGTTGAATTTATGTCATTATCACTTTGTCATCAAAGAATGCTATATGAGATTTGATGATCTAATTAAAATTTAACTCGGTAGAATATGCAGGCTTTGTACAGTCGTGTCTCCTTGGAGTGATCGTCATCCGAGCTACCTCTACTTCCTCTACACCCGAGTCGGTGAGCTAAAATTCCACCTCCTCTTTATCCACTCCTCGGTGTGTTGAATAGAGTAGAACTAGGGTATTTAGTCAGTGAGCTCATGTGCAAATGCTTATGATAATTGATCCGGATGGAATTGCCTGTTTAAGCATGCATCATTGTATGTGTATGAACATCTTTGTATCGCTGTGAAAATCCAAGTGGACTATGTTTTGCCGCAGTGTTGATTCATTTCCGTTCCGGCAAATTTCAGGCGCTCGATATGTCCTATTTTAGCAAAGGTCATGCCGGATTTTTTTCATGAATTTAAGCATGAATTGTGCTAGAATATGTAGGAAATATCGAGTGCCCCGGTTTTGTGCGTTGAGTTTCCTGGTAGTTTCCTTCGATCAATTTTCAATTAATGTTTCAACTATGAACATAGGAAATGTCTGACGACGAAAAGGATTTCGGAATTTGCGAATACTGCGAAGACGAGCGCGGCCTGTGCGACAAAATCTTCCTAGTTGATGATAGGTGCTTCAGCATCAAGCTGGACGAGAACTTCGAAGTGGATACGGTAAGTCACAATGACAAGTCTTTTTTCGTAATTAAGCAGGATTTCTGCTTCATTTGCTTCAACTTATAATTTATTTATTTTACTATTCTACTAGCGTATCCCCTGCCATGCAAGAGTTTTTGTCTTGGATAAGGTAGGTGTCAGTCCTATCAAAACTATGGAAGTAAAGAGAGTTTACTTGAAGACCGAGCATGGTTATACTTTCGACGCAAAATTATACAATGTAGACACCTACACCTATTTTGAATGAAAAACTTGGCAAGCACTATGCAAGGCTTATGCATTTGAGCCTGATATGGTTATCACCTTTGATATTCGTCCAGAAGATGATATTGAAGGTAATAGAGACATCTCGGTCGATGTGCAGATGCCTCCAGTTCTACCATTATGTGAGTTTCTCAACCATATTTATGTCTTCGATATTGTTTATTCAAAAATAGTTGACAACTAGTTTCTATTGACAGCTTATTTCCATTCAAGCAAACATGTCCGGCGCTTGGTAGACATGACTGTCTACTGTCCCGAGGCTGAACTAAACTGCGAGGAGATAAGTCGTTATGTTTCATGGCTTCAGGATCTTGATGCTGTCAAGACAACTTATTTACCTAGACTTAAAAATCTTAGTACTCAAAACGTGTGACCAATAGTGTTCGTACTGAACTATGGTCACATCTATTTAGGAAAGATGGTAAGATTTTTACTATTTGTCCTCAGTGCATCTTTTGCATACATTATTTTTGATAAGTATGTTCATATATGATGTTCTTCAACAGGGACTCTGATACGTCTCCAATGTATCTATAATTTTTGATTGTTCCATGCTGTTATACTATCAATCTTGCATGTTTTATAATCATTTTATAGTCAATTTCTATCATTTTTTGGTACTAACCTATTGACATAGTGCCAAGTGCCAGTTGCTGTTTTTTCCATGTTTTTTACATCGCAGAACATCAATACTAGACGGAGTCCAAATGCCACGAAACTCCATGATGATTTTTTACGGGCCAGAAGGAAAACATTAGGCCCTAGCTGCGCCTGGGGGGTGCCCCGAGGGAGGCACAACCAACCAGGGCGCGCCAGGTGGCCCAGGCGCGCCCTGGTGGGTTGTGCCCACCTCGGGTGCCCCCCGGACCGCCTCTTTGCTCTATAAATACCACAATATTCTAGAAACCCTAGAAGCGTCGACGAAATATTCATCCAGCCACCGCAGAGTCCAGAACCACCAGATCCAATCTAGACACCATCTCGGATGGGGTTCACCACCTCCATTGGTGCCTCTCTGATGATGCGCGAGTAGTTCTTTGTAGACCTTCGGGTCCGTAGTTAGTAGCTAGATGGCTTCATCTCTCTCTCTCTCTGAATTCTCGATACAATGGTCTCTTGGAGATCCATATGATGTAACTCTTTTGTGGTGTGTTTGTTGGGATCGATGAACCTTGAGTTTATGATCAGATCTATCTTTTTATATCCATGAAAGTTATTTGAGTTTCTTTGATATCTTATATGCATGATTACTTGTAGCCTCATATTTCTTCTCCGATATTTGGGTTTTGTTTGGCCAACTTGATCTATTTATCTTGCAATCGGAAGAGGTGCCCGGTAGTGGGTTCGATCTTACGGTGCTTGATCCCAGTGACAGAAAGGGAACCGACATGTATGTGTCATTGCTACTAAGGATAAAACAATGGGGTCTATCTCTACATAGATAGATCTTGTCTACATCATGTCAGCATTCTTATTGCATTACTCTTTTTTCCATGAACTTAATACACTAGATGCATGCTGGATAGCGGTCGATGTGTGGAGTAATAGTAGTAGATGCAGGCAGGAGTCGGTCTACTAATCTTGGAAGTGATACCTATATAATGATCATTACCTGGATATCGTCATAATTATTTGAAGTTCTATCAATTTCCCAACAGTAATTTGTTTACCCACCGTTTGCTATTTTTTCTCGAGAGAAGCCACTAGTGAAACCTACGGCCACCGGGTCTTATTTCTCATATATTTGCTTTGCGATCTATTTTATTTGCAATTTTTATTCAGATCTATTAAACAAAAAATACAAAAATACTTTGCTGCACTTTATTTTATTTGTGATCTATTTATTCAATCTATTACAACTTTCTCCCGTCAACATGCAATTTCTGGCGCCGTACCCCGAAAGGGATTGACAACCCCTTTAACACGTCGGGTTGCGAGGTGTTGTTATTTGTGTGCAGGAGCTGTTTACGTTGTGTTGCTTGGTTCTCCTACTGGTTCGATAACCTTGGTTTCATTTCTGAGGGAAATACCTACCTCCGTTGTGCTGCATCATCCCTTCCTCTTTGGGGAAATACCGACGTAGCTTCAAGGGACATCAAAAGGAATTTCTGGCGCTGTTGCCGGGGAGGATCTTCAACATATACCAGGTTCCTAATCACAAATCTCATCTCCTTGCTATTTACATCATTTGCCATTTGCCTCTCGTTTTCCTCTCCCCCACTTCACAAAAATTTATCGTTTTATTCGCCTCTCTTTTTCCGTTCGCCGTTTTCTTGCCAGATCTGTTTTGTGTGCAACCTTGTTTGCCATTACTATCGCTATGGATAGCTCTTCCTCTATTGCTTGCACTCCTGAGAACGAGATTCTCAACTTTAAACAAAGGGGAGGAGAAAATTTAAAAGATGCTTGGTAAAGAATTTGCAATGCTCATAATAGATCTATCCGTAAGCAATCTACCGTTGTTCTTCTTCGCTGTTTTTATGTTGACATCACCGCTTGGTATAGACTCGTCCTTGATACGATTACCGGTGGAAATTTCTTGATGTGTCCCTCTCTTGATGCTTTCAATGCTATGGGAAATTTAGTGGGATCACCACCTCTCATGATTAATGAAATAATTTTGACTCTTGAGCATGTTATGGAAAGACTAGATGCTATTGAAAAGAAAATGCTCACCCAAGATCATATGGAAATTATATATAAAAATATGCATAATTTTGCCACTAATATTGGGTCAAGAGCGGGAGATGTGTTTAAGTTATTAAAAGAGAAGGGTACCATAATCCATGAAAGAATAGAAGAAAGTCCGTCCCGGATCGATAAATTGGAAGAAATCTTTAGTAATCTAAGCATGGCTTTTCCCGCTAGTACTATTGAGAAAACTCCCGTAAAAAGTAGAAGAGCCGCTAGGAACAAGGGTACAACTTCTAGTGATAGCAATAAAGGAGATTTTAAGACAATCAGTATCCACCCGGATTTTGTTGATGTGATAAGAGATCCTTTTTGCAAGAATGAATTCTTTCAATTTATTCCTAGGAATATTGTTATTGAAAATCTATACACTAAATCTTTTAAGGATCCTAAGTGTTTGATTGAAGAGTTGAACAAGGATGATAAAACTTAGATCATTGCTTTATGCCTAGCTAAGGGCGTAAAACTATAGCGCTTGTTGGGAGGCAACCCAATGAATAAATTTTATTTTTGCCTTTTGCTTTCTGTTCTTGAGTGTTAGCATAATTATGCTACTGTTATGATTGTTTTTTTGTGTTTTAATTAGTGTTTGTGCCAAGTAGAACCAATAGGATCTTCTTGGGTGATAGTAGTTTGATCTTGCTCAAAAAGACAGAAACTTTGTGCTCACGAAAATAATTGTTAAAATTCACCAGAATGTGATAAAATGCCAATTCTTTTTGCAGAAGATTAATATACAAATTGCCCAGGTTGTCCTAGTTTTTCAGAATTTTTCGAGTTCCATAAGTATTCTAACATATCAGATTGCTACAGACTGTTCTGTTTTGACAGATTCTGTTTTCTTTGTGTTGTGTGCTTATTTTGATGGCTCTACGGTTTTCTTTGATGAGTTTTTTCCATAGAAAATTTGGAATACAGTAGATATAATACAAAAACAAAATAAGAATTGGTTTGATACAGCACTTATAGTAGTGATTTATTTTTCTTACACTAATGGATCTCACGAAGGTTTTGTTGAGTTTTGTGTGATTGAAGTTTTCAAGTTTTGGGTTATCTTACGATGGATGAGGGAAGGATAGAAGAGCCTAAGCTTGGGGATTCCCCGGCATCCCAAGCTATTATCCCAAAATGAGCAACCAACTAAGCTTGGGGATGCCCCCGAGTGGCATCCCCGCTTTCATCCAACAACTATCGGTATTTTACTTGAAACTGTATTTTTATTCGTCACATGATATGTGTTTTGCTTGGAGCGTCTTGTATGATATGAGTCTTTTCTTGTTTTGTTTTGTGTTTTAAGTCATCAATCCTTGCTGGACACACCTATTTTTGACAGCCAAATTTATGTCATGACTTGTTAGAATCGCTCTCTAGGCTTCACTTAAATTTTTTATGAGCAATGGACTGGCTCTAGTGCTTCACTTATATCTTTTTGAGCAAGGTGTTCTTAGTATTTTTGAAGAAATGCTCTCTTGCTTCACTTAGATTTATTTGAGAGTTAGTAAAATTTTGAAGAAATTCTCTCTTGCTTTACTTAAATTATTTTGAGAGAATGAAGAAAAAGTATGCTCTTGATCTTCAATTATATTTGTTTGAGCTTATGAAAAGCAACACATGAAAATTAGTCCCAAAGTGATAGATATCCAAGAAGGATATAATAAAAACTTTCATGAAGATCATTGGACAAAATAAACTTGATTCTTAGTAATTGTTTTGAGATATGATGATGTGATATGTGAGTTATGTTGATGACTAATTATGCTTTAGTAAGAATATTGGTGTTAAGGTTTCTTATTCCCTATGCAAGTATGAAAGTCAATAGTCATGCAATGAAAATTATATCCTACTTGTGGTCCATTATTCGGTGTTATTTATGCTTAATTCTTGCTTATGGGATTATCCGTTTCTTGGTTGGTCGCTTCCTAATCTTTTGCTAGCCTTCACTTTGCACCAAGTATGATCTCTACTTGTGCATCCAAAATCCTTTAAACCAGTTTTGCCACATGAGTCCACTATATCTACCTATATGCGGTATTCTTTTGCCGTTCTAAGCAAATTTTCATGTGCCATCTCTAATTTTCAAAATAAACTTCTCTTTTGTGTGTTTGTTTCGCTCGCGAAATGGTAACAGGTGGCTAATATTTTCCATGCTGGATGTGTTATTCTCATGATGAGTGTTTATTCACTTGTCATTGCACGAGAGTAAGGCAAAGGTCTTAGGGATGCCCAGTCCCGAAATGCAAAAATGAATTTACTTTATGTTGTCAAATAATAATTTCCTTGGAAAGTGTTGGTATGGAGGGCAACCGTGGGTACAGCTAGCCATGGAAAGTGACAGTATGGTGGAAAAAGGAATAAACTTGATTTCCTGTTTGGGAACCGCCTATGGCATATCTAGCATGGGAAGTGTTGGGAACTCTAAGTCGTTTTCGTTGGTGGGATGGATACACCTCAGAAAATGTTTTTATCTCTAAGTTTTTCGCTTTCAGCTCTGGCACCTCTACAAATCCCTACTTCCCTCTGAGAAGGGCCCTTTCTTTTACTTTATGCAATTTTTATTTTGAACTTGAGTCTCCATCTTATCTCATAAAAATCACCAACTAGGAGGCAATATGATCGTACTTAAGTATTGGGTGTAGCTAATATTCGAGTGTGTTTCTTGAATGGATCAATGTTTGAGCATGATGGGCTAGGGATAACTTTTTTTAGCATTGATATTTTGAAAGACTTGGTTGCTTGTTGATATGCTTGAGTATCTAAATTATTATGTCAAAACTAGACTATTGTTTTTAATCACATAAAAGTCCAATTGTCCATGCTATAAAGAAAAGAAATATGATATGACATGGTAGGAAACATTCCACATCAAAAATTCTGTTTTTATCACTTACCTACTCGAGGACGAGTAGGAGTTAAGCTTGGGGATGCTGATACGTCTCCAACGTATCTATAACTTTTTATTATTACATGTTGTTATATTATCAATCTTGGATGTTTTATAATCATTTTATAGTCATTTTATATCATTTTTTGGTAATAACCTATTGGCATAGTGCCAAGTGCCAGTTGCTGTTTTTTCCATGTTTTTTACATCGCAGAAAATCAATACCAGACGGTGTCCAAATGCCAAGAAACTCCACGATGATTTTTTATGGACAGGAGGAACACATTGGGCCCTGGCTGCGCCTGGGGGTGCCCCGAGGGAGGCACAACCTACCATGGCCCGCTAGGAGGCCCAGGCGCGCCCTGGTGGGTTGTGCCCACCTCGGGTGCCTCCCGGACCGCGTCTTTGCTCTATAAATACCACAATATTCCAGAAACCCTAGAAGCATCGACGAAATATTCATCCAGCCGCCGCAGAGTCCAGAACCACCAGAGCCAATCTAGACACCATCTCGGATGGGGTTCACCACTTCCATTGGTGCCTCTCCGATGATGTGTGGGTAGTTCTTTGTAGACCTTCGGGTCCATAGTTAGTTGCTAGATGGATTCATCTCCCTCTCTCTGAATTCTCAATACAATGGTCTCTTGGAGATCCATATGATGTAACTCTTCCGCGGTGTTTGTTGGGATCGATGAACTTTGAGTTTATGATCATATCTATCTTTTTATATCCATGAAAGTTATTTGAGTTTCTTTGATCTCTTATATGCATGATTACTTGTAGCCTCTTATTTCTTCTCTGATATTTGGAGTTTGTTTGTCCAACTTGATCTATATATCTTGCAATGGGAAGAGGTGCCCGGTCGTGGGTTCGATCTTACGGTGCTTGATCCCAGTGACAAAAAGGGAACCGACACATATGTATCGTTGCTACTAAGGATAAAACGATGGGGTCTATCTCTACATAGATAGATGTTGTCTACATCATGTCATTGTTCTTATTGCATTACTCCGTTTTTCCATGAACTTAATACACTAGATGCATCCTGGATAGCGGTCGATGTGTGAATTAATAGTAGTAGATGCAGGCAGGAGTCGGTCTACTAATCTTGGATGTGATGCCTATATAATGATCATTGCCTGGATATCGTCATAATTATTTGAAGTTCTATCAATTGCCCAACAATAATTTGTTTACCCGGTGTTTGCTATTTTTCTCGAGAGAAGCCACTAGTGAAACCTACGGCCCCCGGGTCTTATTTCTCATATATTTGCTTTGCAATCTATTTTATTTGCACTTTTTATTCAGATCTATTAAACCAAAAATACAAAAATACTTTACTACACTTTATTTTATTTGCGATCTATTTATTCAATGTATTACAACTTTCTCCCATCATCACGCAATTTCTGGCGCCGTACCCCGAAAGGGATTGACAACCCCTTTAACACGTCGGGTTGCGAGGTGTTGTTATTTGTGTGTGATAACCCACAAGTATAGGGGATTGCAAATGTTTTCGAGGGTAAAGTATTTAACCCAAATTTATAGATTCGACAAGGGGAGCCAAAGAATATTTGAAGGTATTAGCAGCTGAGTTGTCAATTCAACCACACCTGGAGATTAATTATCTGCAGCAAGTAATCAATAGCATAGTAATAAGATAGTTTTGAAAGTAGTGACAGCAGCAACAGTAGCAGTAACAGTAATAACAGTAATTTGTAGCAAGTGTAACGGTGATGATAGCAGTAGTAACTTAGCAGAAACAATATAGGATAAATTTGTAGGCATTGGATCGGTGACTTGTTGGATGATATTCATCATGAGACAGTTATAACCTAGGGTGATACGGCACTAGCTCCAGTTCATCGATATAATGTAGGCATGTATTTCATAAATAGTCATATGTGCTTTATTAAAAGAACTTGCATGACATCTTTTGTCCTACCCTCCCGTGGCAGCGGGGTCCATATTGGAAACTAAGGGATATTAAGGCCTCCTTTTAATAGAGAACCGGAACAAAGCATTAACACATAGTAAATACATGAACTCCTCAAACAACGGTCATCACCAAGAGTGGGCCCGGTTGTTTTCACTCCGGGGTTGTCGGATCATAACCGTAGTACGTGACTATAACTTGCAAGATCGGATCTAAAACATGGATATAATGATGAATTCATAAATGGTTCAGATCTGAGTTCATGGCACCCGGGCCCAAAGTGACAAGCATTAAGCATGGCAAAGTCATAGCAACATCAATCTAAGAACATTGTGGATACTAGGGATCAGGCCCTAACAAAACTAACTCGATTACATGATGAATCTCATCCAACTCCTCATCGACCAGCGAGCCTACGAAGGAATTACTCACTCCCGGTGGGGTGCATCATGGAATTGGCGATGGAGATGGGTTGGTGATGAAGAAGAACGAAGACCCCACTCTTCGGAGCCCCAAACGGACTCCCGATCTGCCCTCCCGAGGAAGAACAGGGCTTAGCGGCGGCTCCGTCTCGTGGATCGCGATAATTCTTTCTCCCTAATTTTTTCTGGAAATATGTGATATTATAGTATCAGGTGGTCGTTAGCCGGGCGACCAGGTGGGTACAACCCACCTAGGTGCGCCAGGAGAGGGGGCGTGCCAGGAGAGGGGGCGTGCCCTGGTGGGTTGTGCCCACCCAGGTGCCCCTCTGCGGCAGGTCTTGTCTCCAGAAATTCTTATTATTGATATAAGAAATCCTCCCAAAGTTTCGTTCCATTCCGCGAACTTTTATTTCTGCACAAAAACAACACCATGGTAGTTCTGTTGAAAACAGCTTCAGTCTGGGGTTAGTTTCATTCAAATCATGCAAATTAGAGTGCAAAACAAGAGGAAAAGCGTGAGAAAAAGTAGATATGTTGGAGACATATCAACTCCCCCAAGCTTAAACCTTTGCTTGTCCTCAAGCAATTCAGTTGATAAACTGAAAGTGAGAAAGAAAAACTTTTACGAACTCTTCTGCTCTTGTTTGCATAAATAAGCTTAAACAGCACCCAGGTTTTCAGCCAACGTTATAACTAACCATGTCGACAGTAACTCTTAAATATTATAATGACTCATATCAATGACATAATCAGCTAGCGAGCAATAATAAGATATCTCAAACAGAAACACGTTCTGAAAACAACCATAATATAATATGATAATAGTGGTATCTCGCTAGCCCTTTCTGAGACCGCAAAACATAAATGCAGAGCACCTCGAAGCGACTGATTTCCAATTCTTCTTTGCTAGCGCTTGACTCCTGTGGAATTCCATTAAAAGGCTTAAAAGAAAGCCTTTTATTTGGTTTTTGAGATACTAGTTATTCAAGTAGCGACTAAACACTGTAATTCATGGTAGAAAAGATCCAGTCATGATGCACCCAACATTAGCTACACACAATGCATAAATCATGATAGTTGTGCTCTACTCAGTTTCTGGCGCTTGTTTTAGAAGGTGGTGACACAACATAAAAGTAAATAGAAAGTCCCTTCGCAGAGGGAAGCACTGATTTGCAGAGGTGCAAGAGCTCAGTTTTTAAAACAGAGATAAATGATATTTTGAGACATGCACCCTTCTCATTCACTTCACGACCATCAGTTATCAACATCTTCCATGCTAAGCACGCTAGTGGCGGTTCCCAAGCGATAAAAGTAAAGGTTTTGACTCCGTTGGGAGTTTTTGTTTGAATATTTCAGAGAAGAACTCTTTTTCATGTTTGCAGTTTGGGACTGGGCATCCCTATTACCGCCCATTTTTTCGTGCGATGGCGAGTGAATAAACACTTGACCTGAGAATAACCCGCTTAGCACGGAAGATATCGACCACCTCATGTCATTCCATGAACGATCCAGGCACACAAAAAGGATAATTCTTTAGAAGTTTTTAGAAGTGGCACATGCAAATTTACTTAGGACGGCAGTGTAATACCATGGATAGGTAGTTATGGTGGACTCATCTGGAATAACTTTGGGTTCAAGGTTTTTGATGTACAAGTAGAATTCCCACTTAGTACAGGCGAAGGCTAGCAATTTAGATTGAGAAGCGGCTAGCTAGAGAGCAACAACGATCATAACCATGCATTATGCATAAGTAACATTGGACACTAGCATGAGTAGGATATGAACACCATGAACATAAATATTATAGAGGCTATGTTGGTTTTGATTCAACTACATGCATGAACATGTACCAAGTCAAGCCACTCGAACATTCAGAGGAGGATACCATATCATCATACTACATCACAATCATTTTATCACTATGTTGATATCCAAGATAAATCATTATCAACTCCCAGCTACTTATACATGGCATGAGAAACTATAATCTCTAATTGTCATTGCAAACATGTTTAATCATAATGGGATGAAGCCTGGATACTAGGTTTAACATATTTACACAAACAAAACAAGTCGAGTTCATACCAGTTTCTCTTTGCCACGGCCAGTTCATCGAATGTCATCATTATTGCCTTTCACTTGCACGACCGAATGATATGAAAATAATAATAGTGCAAGAGTGCCGTGGACTAAGCTGGAATCTGCAAACATTTTATTCAACAGGAGAAAGACAAGGTAAAATGGGCTCTTTATTAGTTCAACAATTATTCATATGAGAGCCACTCAACATTTCCATCGTGGTCTTCTCCTCGGTACAACTCGAATAAAAAGAAAAGAAATTCAGAGAAACACACTGAAATATTTTTGGAGTTTTTGGTTTTCATCAATCAAGCAAATAGAAAGCAAGAACGAGAAAAACTATTTACACGGGAAAGCTCCCAACAAGAAAAAGAAGAACAAGGACATCTTTTTGGGTTTTCTTTTTAACACTACTACTAAGCAGGCATAGAAAGTGAATTACTACAACTAAATTTTCTTTTGGTTTTTCTAAAGTTTTTAAAACACACAAGAAAAAAGCAAGAAAATAAATCTAAGCATGGATAATACAATGAAAAAGTGTGAGCACCGACAAATGGAATAAGTGGACATGAATGTAAAGTCGGTGGAAACACGTACTCCCCCAAGCTTAGGCTTTTGGCCTCAGTTGGTAATCGATCAGTAGCCTAGAGGATAGTAGGGATTCTGAGGAGCGAGCATCCACTCATCCCACTACTGAGGTGCCTGGTGTGCTGCCTCAGCAGCAGCCTGAGCGTTCCGGTAGGCGATGACGTCTGCAGGCATAATCCTATATCCGCCCCTAGCAACAGAATCAAACAAAGTAGGAGCATGCAATGGAATAACATCACGAGTCCTCACACTAAAAACCAGGTTATACGGAATAGGGATGTGAGGGGATCCGATATCAGTAAAATGGTGGTGATCCATGGCTGCATGGTCTAGGTAAACCGTGGTAAGAGGGAAATCATGGGGGCGTATCTCAACCTTGAAGTGAGCCGCCAACCGAGTAGCAAAAATCCCACCATGTATTTTACCCTGGGATTTATTAAGGTGCAAGTGACGAGCCACAATAGCTCCCAAGCTATACGTGTTGTCGCCCTCAATTGCACGACGTAAAACAACAAGGTCCGGTGAACTAAGTGCAGCCACCTTCTCCCTAGCAAGCAAGCATTTGGTAATAAAAAGTGCAAAGTAACGAACAGCCGGGAAATGTAAGTCATGATGGCCGACACTCTTCTCTCACCCCCACTGTAAAAGTGCGACAAAAATCCTCAAACTCGGTCGGCCTAGGCTCAGCCAAGCTCCCATCAGACGGGATCATGCATATGTCACAAAATTCAGTAAGCGGTATCTGATGGTTTTCAGCATATAAATCAAAGCTCACTTCAGGAGAATTATTTCTAGGCAAGAAAGTAAAGCTTTGAACAAAGACATTCGTGAGGATTTGGTGCTGGTCACACTCATCTGCGATGAAGTCGGTGAGACCGGCATTGGCAATGAATTGCATGAACTCTTCATGAATTCCAGCCTCTTGCAGGAACGGGATGTGTGGCCATTCGCACGGCCGTACCTCCGCTAACCTCCGAGGGTGGAGATCATTGTCAGAAGACTCCCCAATGACCCATGGAGTTCTTCTTTGAACCAAACTTCCTGAAGATATTCATGTCCACGTACAATTTTTCCTATGAACAAAAATCTGAATTTTTAGCTCACAAAATTTTCTCAACAAAACTTCACAAAATTGATAGCAACTACTCATAGGGATACATAGAGGTCATAGCAAGCATTCAAACTACTTAGAACACTAAGAATTCAACATGCAAGCACATCTATAGCAGCATCAAGAGTAGCTAATTATTCAAAGTATAAACCACTAAAACAAAAACTAATTGGACAAATGGTGGAGTCACATACCAAGCAACAATCCCCCGAAACAGTTTCGAAAACGAAGCTTCGAGCAAAGAGATTCAAATCCGCGGGTTTGAGCTCAAGTACATGGGAGAGAGAGCAATGGGGATTTTTTTCTGGAGGTGACTGATGATGTGGGCTAAAGAGATAAGAGAGGGGGCCCACGTGGGGACCACAACCCACCAGGGCGCGCCAGGGGGTCCTGGCGCGCCCAGGTGGGTTGTGCCCACCTGGTGCACCTCCCTCTGGTATTATTTGCACCAAAAATTCATAAATATTCAGAAAAAATTCATGTTTAATTTTCAGGGCATTCTGAGAACTTTTATTTTTGGGTCATTTTTTATTGCATGGAAAGTTAAGAAAACAGACAAACACATGGCATTTTATTTTATTTAACTTGTAAAAACAGAGAATAAAAAGTAAGGACAGAAGGTAGTGCTTACTAAATTCATCAACTTCATACCGCTCAAAAATGATTCATTAATAAGGTTGATCAGGTCTTATTAACAACCACTTTTGATTAGCATGAAACCGAAGAACCTTCGAAATCACTAAGTTACCTCAATGGGGATATGCATTTCCCCAACAATAAGCATTTCATATTTCTTTTTGGCAGTAGGTAGAGGTATTTGAAAACTTCCAATAGTGATTGTCGGAGATTTTTCAATAACATTAATACCATTCACTTGGAATTGTTTCTTCGGAAAGTGCACCATATGCTCATTGCCATTAATATGAAAGTGACCTTGCTTTTATTGCAATCAATAACAGCCCCTGCAGTATTTAAAAAGGGTCTACCAAGGATAATCGACATGTTGTCGTCCTCGGGCATCTCAAGTATAACAAAGTCAGTCAAAATAGTAACATTAGCAACAACAACGGGCACATCCTCACAGGTACTGACAGGTATGGCAGTTGATTTGTCAGCCATTTGCAAAGATATTTCAGTAGGTGTGAGTTTATTCAAGTCAAGTCTTTTATATAAAGAGAAAGGCATAACACTAACACCAGCTCCTAAATCACAGAAAGCATTTTTCACATAATTCTTTTTGATGGAGCAAGGTATAGTTGGTATTCCCGGATCTCCAAGTTTTTTAGGTACTCCATCTTTGAAAGTATAATTAGCAAGCATAGTGGAGACTTCAGCTTCCGGTATTTTTCTCTTATTTGTGATGATATCTTTCATGTACTTTGCATAAGGAGGCATCTTCAAGATATCAGTCAAGCAAGTACGCAAAAAGACTGGCCTCAGCATTTCAGCAAAGCTTTCAAATTCTTCATCATCATTCTCTTTAGTTGACTTGGGTTGAAAAGGCATAGGTTTTTGAACCCATGGTTCTCTTTCTTTACCGTGTTTTCTAGCAACAAAGTCTCTTTTATCATACCTTTTATTCTTAGGTTGTGGGTTATCAAGATCAATAGGTGGTTCTATCTCAATATCATTATCTGGTTCTTTATCATTGTTTGAGTGTCTTCATGAACCTCGTCATTATCTTTTTCACTATCCCTAGGTGAATGTTCATTACCAGATTGAGTTTCAACATCAGAGATAGAAATTTCATTATCATTATCAGGAGGTTTTTCTATTTCAGGTTCACTAGAAGTATGCAAAGTCCTATCATTTTTCTTTTTCTTTTTAGAAGGACTAGGTGCACTAGTGTTATTTCTTTTTGAATCTTGTTCAAATTCTTTTTGGGTGTCCTTCAGGATAAAGTGGTTCCTGAGTCATTTTACCTCCTCTAGTTGCAACTCTAACAGCAAAGTCATGCATATTATTATTCATTTCATCAAGCAATTCTCTTTGAGATTTAGCAACTTGTTCTAGCTGAGTTTGAACCATAGAAGCATGTTTTCCAACACCTCTAACATCATTTGAGATTCTAAATAACAAGTCACTCAAGCGAGCAATCATATCAGAATTGTATTTCGATTGTTTCATAACATTTGCATTGAAGTGATCTTGTTTTCTAACATAGTTTTCAAACTCATAAAGGCATTGACTAGGATGCATATTGTGAGGATTGTCATTATCATTAAACTTCATAAGAGAATTTACCTCTACCACCTTAGGCAGTGGTGGTGAATTAAGCCCATGTATTTCTTCAATAGGAGGTAAATTTTTAACATCCTCAGCTTTAATACCTTTTTCCTTCATAGATTTCTTTGCCTCTTGCATATCTTCAGGACTGAGATATAATATACCCCTCTTCTTTGGAGTGGGTTTAGGCGGTGGTTCAGGAATAGTCCAATCATCATAATTTTTCAGTATGTTATTCAATAATTCCTCAGCTTGAGCAATAGTTCGTTCCCTGAAAACACAACCAGCACAACTATCTAGGAAATTCCTAGAAGCATCGGTTAGTCCATTATAGAAGATATCAAGTACTTCATTTTTCTTAAGAGGATGATCAGGCAAAGCATTAAGTAACTGGCAAAGCCTCCCCCAAGCTTGTGGGAGACTCTCTTCTTTAGTTTGCACAAAGTTAAATATTTCCTGTAAGGCAGCTTGTTTCTTATGAGCAGGAAAATATTTTTCAGGGAAGTGATAAATCATATCCTGGGGACTACGCACACAATCAGGAGCAAGAGTGTTGTACCAAGCTTTAGCATCACCCTTTAATGAGAAAGGAAATAATTTGAGAATAAAGTAATAGTGAGTTTTCTCATCATGAGTAAAAAGGGTGGCTATATCATTCAAATTAGTAAGATGTGCCACAACAGTTTCAGTTTCATAACTCTGGGTCAGATTCAACCAAAGTGACTAACTCTGGGTCGACAGAGAATTCATAATCCTTATCATCAATAAAGATAGGTGAAGTAGCAAACTTAGGATCACATTTCATTCTAGCATTCAGAAATTTTTCTTTATACTTGTGTAATAATTTCTCTAGATCATCTCTATCATTGCAAGCAAGAATATCTCTAGTTGTTTCTTCACTCATAACATAACCTTCGAGTACCTTAGGCAATTCATATCTAGGAAGGCTAGTTCTAGCAGGTGTTTCAGGAGTTTCAGTTTCAAGCTCATCATCGGATTCAACAACATCATGTTGTATTCCTCTAGCAATTTGTTTATCAAGAAAATCACCAAGTGGCACATCATCATTATCAAGCAAGGTACTAGCATCATCATAAGCATCATTCATAGTAGAAGTAGCATCGTCAATAACTTGCGACATATCAGGATTAATAGCATGTGGTGATGTTGCAAGTTTACTCAAAACACAAGGTGAATCTAAAGCAGAACTGGATGGCAGTTTCTTACCTCCCCTCGTACTTGAGGGAAATATCTTAGTCTTTGGATCCTTCCGATTCTTCGTAGTGATAATATGATAGTAATCCCAAGTGACTCAACAAATATAGCTATGCTCCCCGGCAACGGCGCCAGAAAAGGGTCTTGATAATCCACAAGTATAGGGGATCGCAACAGTTTTCGAGGGTAAAGTATTTAACCCAAATTTATAGATTTGACACAAGGGGAGCCAAAGAATATTTGAAGGTATTAGCAGCTGAGTTGTCAATTCGACCACACCTGTAGATTAATTATCTGCAGTAAGTAATCAGTAGCACAGTAATATGATAGTTTTGAAAATAGTGACAGCAGCAACGGTAGCAGTAACAGTAATAGCAGTAATTTTGTAGCAAGTGTAACAGTGATGATAGCAGTAGTAACTTGGCAGAAACAATATAGGATAAATCCGTAGGCATTGGATCGGTGACTTGTTGGATGATATTCATCATGAGACAGTTATAACCTAGGGCGATACGGCACTAGCTCCAGTTCATCGATATAATGTAGGCATGTATTCCGTAAATAGTCATACGTGCTTTATTAAAAGAACTTGCATGACATCTTTTGTCCTACCCCCGTGGTAGCGGGGTCCATATTGGAAACTAAGGGATATTAAGGCCTCCTTTTAATAAAGAACCGGAACAAAGCATTAACGCATAGTGAATACATGAACTCCTCAAACTACGGTCACACCGAGAGTGGGCCCGGTTGTTGTCACTCCGGGGTTGTCGGATTATAACCGTAGTAGGTGACTGTAGCTTGCAAGATCGGATCTAAAACATGGATATAATGATGAATTCATAAACGGTTCAGATCTGAGTTCATGGCACCCGGGCCGATAGTGACAAGCATTAAGCATGGCAAAGTCACAGCAACATCAATCTAAGAATATAGTGGATACTAGGGATCAGGCCCTAACAAAACTAACTCGATTACATGATGAATCTCATCCAACTCCTCACCGACCAGCGAGCCTACGAAGGAATTACTCACTCCCCGTGGGGAGCATCATGGAATTGGCGATGGAGATGGGTTGGTCATGACGAAGAACGAAGATACCCCACTCTGGAGCCTCAAACGGACTCCAGATCTGCCCTCCCGAGGAAGAATAGGGCTTAGCGGCGGCTCCGTCTCGTGGATCGCGATAATTCTTTCTCCCTAATTTTTTCCTGGAAATATGTGATTTTATAGTATCAGGGGGGTCGTCAGTGGGGCCATCAGGTGGTACAACCCACCTGGGCACGCCAGGAGAGGGGGCGCGCCCTGGTAGGTTGTGCCCATCCAGGTGCCCATCTCCGGCAGGTCTTGGCTCCAGAAATTCTTATTATATAAAAAATCCTCGCAAAGTTTCGTTCCATTCTGAGAACTTTTATTTCTGCACAAAAACAACACCATCATAGTTCTGCTGAAAACAACGTCAGTCCAGGGTTAGTTTCCTTCAAAACATGCAAATTAGAGTCCAAAACAAAAGGAAAAGCGTGAGAAAAAGTAGATACGTTGGAGACGTATCAGTATGAAGGGGCTGTTAATTGATTGGTTCTCCTACTGGTTCGATAACATTGGTTTAATTTCTAAGGGAAATACCTACCGCCGCTGTGCTGCATCATCCATTTCTTTTTGGGAAATACCGACGTAGCTTCAAGCGACACCAGACTCCCGATGATAGTTCTGCCTCTGTGGATCGAGACTAAAGATCGCATGTCAATGATTAGCTTACGTCAACGCTCATTAACGGCTAAACGGCCGTTAACGGAACCTACCGCCAGACGTGGCAGCGGTAGCCTGTGTTATGCTACCGCCAGGGACGGCGACGGTAACCAAAAGGATCAAATCTCGAAATGTTTCCATATCGAGATTAGATCCTACTAAACTACGTGAAAAGCGTCAAAGCATGAAATTTTGCCACCAAAGTGACCTTTCCAAGGCCAAGGCTAGCGATGCGATACTCTTTGGCATTACCTCAGCAGTTACGTCATGCTCCGCTCGAGACCCGTCCAAGCGGTCCCTTTCCGCCAACGGCCGCATCTTCTGTCGGCTGGACCTGCAAGATCTCGTGAGACAACTCGGCCAACCTCACCATCCGTGCTTCCCCCCTTCCCATTTCCCTTTCCTTTCCTTTCCTTCGTTCTCTCCCACTCCCACAGTCGATCGAACCATGGAGAAGCCGTTTTTGTCCGTGTCGACGCGACGAGACTGCCGCTCCAACACCTGGCCCGCGGCCAGCCTCACGCACGGCGGAGCCCGCCACGTCGCCGGCCTCACAGCACACAGTCATCCAGGCATGACAGAAATATCGGACTGAGCTACGCGAGTGAGTGACGAGGCAGAGGCAGCCTCCTCGCTTTCGAACCATCCCTTTCGCGGTTTACTCCGCTTCTCGTGCTTCTTCTCCCACCTTCTTCTTCTTCTTCTTTTTCCGCAAGCAAGCAAGCCGTATATGCACGCATTATCTCTTCTTCTTCTTCTTCTTCTTCTTCTTCTTCTACCTCTTCTTCTCCTTCTCCTTGTAGGTGGCAGCGCCTACCAAGCTCTTTTCCGCCGGTGACCATTCCAGTAGTCCATCACATGGGTCAAGACGAGCGCCAGCATCCAGAGCTGCCGGACATGGAGAAGGAGCTCTCTGCCGACGCGGTAGCCTGCGACCACTGCAGCGGCCCACAGGCGGTGGTGTACTGCCGGGCCGACAGCGCCAGGCTCTGCCTGCCGTGCGACCGCCACGTGCACGCCGCCAACGCGGTCTGCTCCCGCCACCTGCGCGCCCCGCTCTGCGCCGCATGCCGCGCAACCGGGGCCGTCTTCCGCCACGCCGGTCCCGAATTCCTCTGCTCCAACTGCGACTTCGGGAGGAGCCGGGACGCCGAGCTGCCGCTGCACGACCGCTGCACAGTCCAGGGGTACACGGGACGACCCTCCGCGCACGACCTCGCCGCTCTTCTCGGGGTCCCCGACTTCGACAAGCCCTCGGCCGGCAAAGCCGACGACGGTTGGTGGGCCATTTGGGAGGAGCCCCAGGTGTTCAGCCTGGAGGATCTCATCGTGCCCACCACTTCTAGCCATGGCTTCCAGCCCCTCGTCACGCCGTCCTCGCCCAAGGTACATGACATGCTCGCTGTCTGCCAAAATTCTCCAGTTTTCTGCTCTTGCTCTGAATTCTCACACCTAGCTCTAACTCATCTGCAAAAGATCCACAACTCACCCGATGGAAAGACCAACGATGAGGTCATACGGCAGTTACGTGAGCTCGCCGAGGTCGACATGGGCGGCGGTCAGATAACACCTCGTGAGGAGGCAGAGCAAGCTGCTCATCTGTTGCCTTCCAGGACAGAGTCACAGCACACCACTGGAAATGGCGATTTCGGCACAGATAACAGCCATGAGGTTGCAACCATGCCAACCCCTAGTTATGAGGTACGCACTTCAGTCTATCTCACAAATTTCCCCATGCTGGACGGATATAATACTGTGAACCTAACCAGGATAATTTTTTCTCCCACTGCAATTACTCATCAACCAAGAAGAATTTTGGCTCATGTGTTGAGTGTTGACTGAACTTGTATTTAGACAACTTGCGACATATCTATTCAAACGGCAGAGATAATATTCTGCACCATATGTGGCGAACATATTCGCAGCAAGCCTTTACTATTAAGTCATAGCTATATATGTTGATGATAGCATATATTCTTCAGTGTGGTGTCTAATTCTCTGGTATACAGCTAAGAGCATTTCTAACCGATCCCCTACATCTCCTTAGTGGAGTAAATTTGGCTTTTTACTACACTAAGTTTGACCTGCCGATCCCATATACGGCTTAGTGGAGTAAAAAATTTACTCCTTCCCTAAAAATCGGTGTGTCTTCTCCCCGCCTCCTCTTCTCCTCCCGCACCGCCGCCGGCGCACCACCCACCCCCGCCCTCCCCCGCCCTTCCCCGCCCCTCCGATGGCCGGACGTGGTGGCCGCCGATCCCTGCCGCTGATCCGCAGCCCAGATCGGCGCCGCTACGCATGCGGGTCATTCTCCGCGGGCTCTTCATCGAGCCGCCGTTGCCGGTCGCTCGATCCGCCCGGCGCCGCGCCCCTACGCCGGTTCGAAGACTTCCCCGTCTTCCCTCCGCCCCGGCGCCAACGAGGAGCTACCTCAGGGTCCGGCAGCGGCACTAGGGGGCGTGGGTGGACGAAATGATGGATCTGGAGACCCACACCAAACGGTGGCTCGGGACCTTCCACACGGTCGAGCTCGCGGCCATGGAGTACGACCGCTAGCAGGTACGCTTCCACGACGCAGCGGGGAGGCTCAATTTGCCTTGGGCCGCCGACGAGGCCTACATGGAAGAGCTCCGCCCGGAGCACCCGGAGCTCGCGGAGGCAGAGCGGATGATCTTTGCCGACGCCGGTGGCGAGGTTATAGTTATCTCCTCCTCCGACGAGGTCCAAGGCGGCGAGGACGGCGGCGAGGTGGGCGGCGATGACGAAGAGATCGACGTCGGCGAGTGGAGGAGTGTCTTCGCCCGAGGACCCCGACGACGGCACTGGCCCGGACCTGGCTTGCGGCACACCGCACCCGACAAGGAAGGATTGGCTCGACCTCCACTTCGACCGAAAGTAGTTTAGGTGCTGTAGTTTAGTTTAAACTTATGTTTTTATGTTCAGTTGTGTAAAACTATCTATGTTTATGCTTGAATGCATGCTACTTTTGGTTCAAATTGCTTTGAATTTGATCAAATTGAAGTTTACTCTGTTAAGTTTAGGTGATCGGCTAGAAACGGCCAAAAATTAGTGGACTATATATACTCCACTAAGGGTTTTAGTCCCTTAACTTTTAGGGGATCGGCCAGAGATGGCCTAAAGGTTCTTAAAGATATACAGAAAACCAATATAAACCGGCGGTGGTTGTTATTTTCTTTCACACATAGTCCTAGCTTACTTGATGATCCATGGCAGAACGGCGGATGGAACAATAACGATTATCATGCCCTAAATGGTGCCTGCAAGACCGAGCACGAACAAGAGCAGGCTCCAGCAAGCTCAGCTGAAGCATGCTTGTCATCGTTTGTTCAGATGTCAGAACTTTGCCCCAGCATGAGCAATGGTAGCATGATGGACGATGGCCAGCAGGCAAATCCTGGTACTGGCATGCCAATGCAAGCTTTCCCCAAAAGAAGTGGCTTTGATGTTGTTGCTGGCCCTGACCGCGACATTGTCATTTCCCGCTATAAAGAAAAGAGGAGGACAAGAAGGTGAGCTTAGCACATGTTTTGCATGTGAAATTTCTTCCCGAGTATCGGATTGGGTGCATTCAATGTTGATATCGCGTGCATAACCGTATTTCATTTCGCAGATTCGACAAACAGGTGCGATATGAGTCCCGCAAAGCTCGTGCAGACAGCAGGTTGAGGATCAAGGGGCGTTTTGCAAAGGCAAAACAGAGTTAAGCCTTGACTTTGCAGTATATTTTGCATCTTGGACAGAAGGAATAACACTAATTAGGAGTGAGTGCAGATGATACATAAGGCGTGAACATTTTGTTTGCCTTCAGTTCGGCAGATGGTAGTTCATGTACAATCTGAATAATGTATGTTGCCAACATATGGGCTATATTAATGTTTTGAGGGGAGTTGTTCTTAGTCCAACCCTTGTATATAGTTTCCATCTATGAACTCTGTAAAAGTACTACAGGCAAGTGAGAGTGACAGTATGCCATTTTTGCATGGTTTAGTGAATTTTGTCTCACCATTGGGTTTTGTTGAGTAAATCATTTTCATGAGTAGTGTATAGTAGTTACCAAATCCTTGGAGCAATTGCTGATGGACGTATTGTATTTTCACTGATCTACGGTTTGTCGAAATTGGAGAAAAAAATTCTGTACTAAAACACAGGTCTTGATATACCAGGAATTATCTAAGGATCATAGAAATTGTGAATCATCTTGATCTACAGATGGTAGCCCCTATTCCAGCATACTCGATAAGAAATGTTGGCGCCGGCCCGGCCGCACGTAGCTCCTCTCTGCTACCTTGGCCTCTCTCCTCGTCCTTGTTGCCGCGACCCGTGGCTGGAGAGGCGTCCAAGATCCTACCGGAGTTCAAGCCTTCACCCCCACTACACCACGGTAGTTAATTGAAGGCATTTTTGTAAGGGCATTTTGTAAACGCCTCAAAATCATGCTTTAAGGTGGCATTATATGAAAACGCCTCGGATTGATGCAGCTTTGAAGGCATTACAGGAAAACGCCTCGGATTGATGGAGCTTTGGAGGCATTATGGGAAAACGCCTTGGATTGATGCAGCTTTGAAGGCATTATAGGAAAACGCCTCAGATTGATGTAAGCTTTGGAGGCGTTTTTCAGCAATGCCTTAGATTGATAGAGATTTTGAGGCGATTTTGGAAAATGCCTCCTAATGTTGCAGGGAAGGTAGGTTGACTATCGAGCTGTTGCAGCGCGGTGGCGCACAGAGACCTTGAACGGCGCGGCAGGATGGTCGCTTAGACTTGAAGATGCTGCAAGGCTCCTGCGAATCAAAGATTTTGTTTGCAACGATCCAACGATAGCAAGGCTCCTGCGAATCAAAGATTTTGTTTGCAACGATCCAACGATAGCAAGGCTCCTGCGAATCAAAGATTTAAGCCTTGGGCCGGGAAGAAGATACAGACGAAGACGACGGCTCGCCAGAGTCCTTCTCGTTTGAGAAAAATACAATACAACCGCTGCCGAAAGCTAGCCCGAATCACCCACCGTTTGCTTCTCGTTAGAGCAATACAGGACAACCTCTGACGAAGGCTCGCCAGAGTCGCCCACGCTTCTCATTTAGAGAAAATACAGCCGCCGATGATGACTCATCAGAGTTGCCCTTCTGCTTCTCGTTAGTTGGCGGAAACAAAATATCTTAGGCGGAATAGTCGGAGCTGATGAAGTTTCTCGAAGGGCCATAGGCCGATCTTTATTAGATAGAAGAGAGGGTACAACCGAACTGCCAATAGTCTAGGCGATCTAGAGCCGATGGCTCACTCAAGACAAAACAGCCGGAGTTGACGTAGTTTCATCAGTAGATGTATTTGACGGTGTTCTGGACTAGGGGGTACTCACCACGTCGTCTCCCGATCAGTTGGATTGGGCCAAAGGCCCCCGTGGCCGTTTACTCATGGGCCAGTTCGGATAGCCGATGACATATACGAGGAAGATTTCACAAGACTTGGTGATCAAGACAAGGACTCCTCTCCACCGACGTATTCGACTAGGACTCTTGTTATCCTAGGCCTCTGGTATGTTATATAATCCGAGGCCAGACTAGTTGATAGATTATGATATTACTCATCTTACCTCTATGGTTTAGACCACAACATATGATCTCGAGGTAGATCAACTCTTGTAATTCTCATATTCATCAAGATCAATCAAACAGGAAGTAGGGTATTGCCTCCATTAAGAGGGCCCGAACCTAGGTAAACACCGTGTCCCTTGTTTTCTGTTACCCATCGATCCTAGATTCACAACTTGGGACCTCCTACCCGAGATCCGCCGGTTTTGACACCGATATTGGTGATTTCATTGAGACTTTCGTTGTGTGGTCGGCAAAGGATCGATTGCTCGTCTGCAGATTAACTGCGACATCGGCATCTTCATCACCGGCTCGACTGGTCACCTCGGCTTGACCGAGGACTGTGCCCTGCCTCCAATAGTCATGTTCGGACGAGGGCCTTCATCAACATCAACTCCGATCTCTATCATGATCATGGAGGAATTATCCTCGGAGCTCGGGGGCTCAACGCCAACATTGCCCCCGGGCAACCGTGCTGTTTTTCCGGACAACGAACTTTTATCCGCTACCGCCACCTCCTTGAGCATCTCTTTGACGATTTCTTCGGTAGAATTGTGCAGAATTAAGTCTACAACAGCCATGCAAAATTTCGTCGAGTTCCGATGGAGGAATCTCTAGCAATCTACGATATACCGGAGCCATGTCAAATCTGGACGGGAATCCGGACGAGTTTAGGGCGTGGTCTCCAGAGCCTAGCTCAAAGGTCCTTTGGAAGATCCAACCGTTCATCTGCTGCGGAACTCCCATATCTACCACCCCTCCGAATTTCAGCTCAATCTGACGGTTCAAACTCCGGGAACCTTCCGACGAGTGGACCACTTTTTCAGATCTGTTTTCTGCGCGAGAACGAATCCGACCCGAGTTCATCTTTTTTATGAACGCGATTTCGGACATCCTTTTTGAAGTAAGTTTTGTATGGGGTATTGTGTTTTGTTCCCAAACACATCCCACTAATTTTAAGGTCTCTTCCAATATGATCTTTACCATCGCGCCGGTGTCAAACCAGCCCGTAAACGTTGCTCCACGGCTACTGGCCTGCGCTAGACACGTAGTCGCTTTGTTGAGCCGATCTCAACTTCTTCGGATCATCATCTGGGCAAGCCGAACAAGAGTTCGGCATCGCGAAGGATAAATCATCAACAACATCGCTGCCCCACGGATTACACGGAGCGGTCACACCGGCATCGCTGCACGGTCACTTCATCAAGCCGGCATTGACCGCGTCACAAGTTACGACATGCGCCGGCATGGCCGCACTGTTGCTTTTTAAGCCGATGTCCATCACGCTGAACTACTTCAACATCTCGGCTGACATGGCAGCTGCAACGTCTCCTTACCGACCTGCTCTGTCACCTCAGCTTGACCGGGGGCTTCGCCTCGGCGAGCCAACCTTTGCCAGCATCGTCATACCGTCGCTTCATCGACCATCAGGCAATGGGTGCGCAGATCGATTCCCAATTTTGGGAGTCACTTTTCTTCGGACTGCTACAACAAACAAACCAGGTGCTGTTAATCCTGGCAATTTTTGCTTGTTTGGGTTTATTTTTCCCAAGGAATTATTACTCTGGTTTGTTCCATCATTTATACACAGGTCTATCAAATGGTGGCCGCATTAACGACGGTCGCGTGGTGGTTCGGTCAGTTTCCGTACATAGTTCGGCGAACGCCGCATCCGGAATTCGGACCGACCTGTGAATTCAGACTTTGTCACGCCTTTAACGCATCACGCCGACGCCCTGCATGGACATTGACTTCGGCGCCAGGCCACTTATCTTTAAATAGATTATTTTGCGTAAATTAATTACACGAGGATTTTTATATATTTATATTATTATTGTTGGCCTGCACTATTTTACATGTGTAGGTAATGGACTTCGACTGCGTCACGTGGTCTCTTCGGCAAGCCGACGCCGTCGTCCCAATGGGCGTAAATCAGCTCGCGAGATCACCTTGTTGGTCGTGTTGCCATACCAACGTGTTTGGTTGCCTCGGGGACTTCAGCATCGCCGAAAGAGCTCTACCTCATCGAGTGTTCGGCGCACAGGCCATATTTCCTTTATTACTCACTTTGCATAAATTATTTATTATGCACCATTTTTTTAATTTATTATCATTACTATTATCCTCGGTTTGCACTATTTTTTGCGCACAGGCAAATGATCCGGGTCGGGCAGTGTTGTCAGCTCGGCTGGACGGGGGGCTTCGTCAACACTTCATTAACCCACGTCGGGGACTTCAGCGTCACTCTGCCGGCCTGCATTGGCCATGCTATGTCACCACTTCGGAGTGCCGAGCTCTTCGCTCCGCCACCTCACGACCGGCTTGGGGAATGGAACCTTGTCCCACATCAAGCTCGGACCGCGTCATCAATGCCGAACACATTAACCAGCTAAGTCGCTTCCATGCTCGAAAACTTTCAGTTTTAAATTTTGTTCGGTTCGACCAAGCATTATACTTTTTTGGCAAAAAGTCGTTTATGAAAAACTTCCTTGTCAAAACTTTGTTTGTGACACACAAATTCAAACACCCCATCTATTTAGGGGCTTCCTTTATGAAGCCTTTCCTCTTGCATATGATTATACTTGTATGGCTTCGTTCCTTGTTCGTGTATTACGCCACAATATGCACCATGTTGACTTAAGTGTTTCGCAAGCTGGGTTGCCTGGCTCCTGTGCTTACCCCTACGTTCCCGATTGTTCGGCTAGGGAGTAAAGGGAGCACCTCTGCGATTGTCACGATCGAGTCATCTGAGCTCGGACCTCAGACTGGGTGAAGCCGAAAGCTAGCGCTCTTATTGTTTTCAATTATGATCGGCACACAACGGAACTCATGAATACAAAAATTCTATTGCACAAGTCTCATAGTAACAATGAGCAACCGAAGAAAGGTATCGGTGGAGGTACTATTTTCTTCGAAGATGCTTCTTACACTTTGTTAGTAATATAGCATAAGTTCCCTGAGCGCGCTTTGTCTATTACAGCCTTATGGCCTGATTGCCTGGTTATCGGAAACACCGTCGATATTCTCGACAGGTGGAGTACATAGCACTTTTCGGCCCTTAGCCAAAGAGGGAGAAGCCGACGGTTGGTTAAGACGCGTTTAAAGTTCGGGTGAACACAGATATGATATAAGTACTTCAGTACATACAATCATTATACATAAAATTCTTTTACCCAAGTCACTTTTGGGCTCTTAAAATTTATATGAGTTGTTTTATAGTAAATGTGTTTTTTTCTTGGTCGTTGCAAAGTCTTTTTCTACCGCTCCTTTTTCGACTCGAGTGTATGGTCAATAGCCGGATAGCCTGTCTTCTCTCTAAAAGCCGCTCGAGTTTAGTTTGTTAAACTAGCCACGGAGAAGCACTCCGCCTTCGGGATAAGGAGATTGAAGCCGTCGGCTGACCCGCTTGAAGTCTTGAGATCAGATGTGTCATATTAATGCACGACAGAAACACAAAAAATTTAAGACCAATTTTCGGATTGGCACCGAACACTTGATCTAGTTCGGACATCAAGTTTTTAATGAACTTTTTTTTTGGTTTTCGAAGCCTATGGCACTTTTAAACTATTTGTGTGTTTCCAGCATAAGTCTCATAGTGCAACGCCCGACACCTTTAGAGATTCGGCAAAAACATTCTCGGATATTGCTATATATGCATTGGTTTCGAATTGTGTCTTCGGTCAATAGTTGGGTTGCCCGGCTCCTGTACTTGCCTCCTACGTTCCGCTTTGTTCGGCTAGGTGTGCAAAGGGAGAACCACTGCGAGTGTGCTTCCAGCTCGCATGGTTAAGCACCTCAGTGGAGAAAGCCGAAAACTGACTATCACAATAAGCGTAAACTGGTCAGCAATCCGATGACTGTGTTAAATGACGGGCCATTCATAACATTGGCCGAAGTGTTTACGGCTTGACCTCGGCTGTCGCCGAACACTAACCGGGGGCTAGTAACTGGCCTCCCAACTTTAAGCTCCTATGACTAAGTGAAAGTTATAAAGCACACATATCTGATTGCCTTGTTTCCGCTAACACAACCACCTCCGGGCACCGAGACGTCGGCTAAGGGTTGTTTTGTTATTGCGGAAACACCCTGCGTAGCATCTACAAAGGGGTGGAAGCCGACGATGGACCACTTTCAAATTATAAACGGTCGCAACGGAGTCAAAATAAACATATATCATCAGCCTTTGTATTCAATATACAAATTGTTGCCTTCCGTAATCATCGTTATAAAGCCATAAATATGCATCAATTTGACTTAAGATTTTGGCCAAGCTGTGCTTACCCCTACGTTCCCGATTGTTCGGCTAGGCGGTAAAGGGAGCACCTCTGTGATTGTTACTACCGGGTCATCCGAGTTAGTACCTCAGACTGGGTGAAGCCGAAAGCTAGCAATCTTAAAGGATCACATTGGTCGGCAACGACCGAAATATTTTTTTTATTCATTAATAACATAGAGTTCGGGAACTTTCCCCGAACTAAATCGTCAATATTTTCCTCCCACATTGATCGTAGGTGAGTTTACATGATCATGATAAGCATGACAACCCAAAAAAAGGAACCGATAGCGGGACTATTTTCTTTGGAAGATGTTTCTTACGTTAAAACGTAATATAACATATCTCTCCGTGTACCTTTGTTTATAAAATCGTATGACCGGATTGCCTTGTTTGCCGTAAAACTTTGCCCTTGTAAAGGATTTATAAAGTAGGACAAACAATCCCCAGCTACTGGCCGAGGAGGTTGAAGCCGATGGTCGGTCAACAAAGTTTTGTACAATACGGATCTGAGCATTAATGATGTAAAGTACTTGGATATATAGAATCATTACACATAAAAATTGCGAGTAAAATCCATTTACTGCAATCCATCTTTTAAACCCCTTGGGGCCTACCTTGGCGAGCTCGGATTTCGACAAGCTCTAAGCTCTTTTAAGAGATCTTTATTCTCTTTCCGAGAAGTTTGTGTTAAACACAACAAAATTTTCTGTCAAACGGATATCGATCCTTAATTCGGCCACCCGTGCCCACATTAAGGCTCGGGGGCTACTGGGCTTTGCGCTTATTATTTACAAATATTAAAGGGGCATATCGATCCCCTGATCTGGTGTTGCCACCCGACCAGTGGCTCAGGGGCTACTGCATTGCCTATTCAATGCAGAAAATTCAAAGTGCTCAGTGTTCGGCATAAACCGAACTATGGACAAGTGCGTCTTCAGACGACAATAAGTACCATAGGGGACTTATCCGGCATCAAGCTGATATATCACGGCGACTTCTCACGACCCTTTCTCAGGGGCCCATCCGCCAATCACTATACCTCTACATGTTACACTGCGTTTCTATTCCTATGTATGCTGCCGAGCTAGGAGTTGATCCTCAGGCCGATTTCACGACCTAAGTCTCAGAAGCTACTAGGATCAACGGTTTCATATTTTCCTTCAGGTGCGTCTCGCATTTTAGGCCGCAGACACCTTGAGGGCTACTGGCAATACATATTGTCAGCAAATAAATTTATACGCATCGGAAATAAAATCCACAAACAATCAGCCCATGACCGAGGTGTTGAGCCACCTCGGAAGCAGTTCGGCATACAGCTCGGATGCGAGTGGCTGGCTCCTTAGAGGGCATTTCCGGCATTAAGCTCAGCTGAAACTTTTCGAGCCAGGGTGATCTATGACACCTCGGATATAGTCCGACGTTGGAGCTTGGACACAGTCCGACGTTGGAGCTTAGAAACATTCCGACGTTGGAGCTCGGAAGCGGTCCGGCGTTGGTGCTCGGCTGCAAAAGATACCTCGAATACAGTCCGGCGTTGGAGCTTGGACGCAAGAGGACACTGCCGCCCGGGAACAACTTCAAACCCGAGGTATGGCATAAAAATAACTAGGCATTGATGAAGGCTGATAACTCAAAGGGGCTCCTCGGATACCCGATGTGTGAACTCTTCGGATTTACTTCAGCGATCCTCAAGATCGAAGATGAGAAGATTTGTTGAACCGGTTTTCAAGACTGACGATCGAAGATGAAGAACAGTTCGAAAGAATCAAGGAACGTCCCCAACTTGAAGACCGGTTCAGGGGGCTATTGACGATGTCCTGGACTAGGGGGTACTCACCACGTCGTCTCCCGATCAGTTGGATTGCGCCGAAGACCCCCGTGGCCGTTTACTCATGGGCCAGTTCGGACAGCCGATGACATATACGAGGAAGATTCCACAAGACTTGGTGATCAAGACAAGGACTCCTCTCCACCGACGTATTCGACTAGGACTCTTGTTATCCTAGGCCTCTGGTATTAGGTAGACGTGATGGTACTTCCACTATTTTGGCATCTTATGGAACCCAATTCGAGATATATAAACTAGATCCTTGTTATTAGAATGATGGTTATATAAGCCGAGGCCAGGCTAGTTGATAGATTATGATATTACTCATCATACCTCTATGGTTTAGACCACAACATATGATCTCGAGGTAGATCAACTCTTGTAATCCTCATATTCATCAAGATCAATCAAGAAGGAAGTAGGGTATGACCTCCATTAAGAGGGCCTGGACCTGGGTAAACACCGTGTCCCTTGTCTCCTGTTACCCATCGATCCTAGATTCACAGCTTGGGACCTCCTACCCGAGATCCGCCGGCTTTGACACCGACAGTATTGCCGCGGCACTGACCGACGATGTGGACGAGAACGACGTCTAATTAGTGACTGCAGTTTAGTCCCATACTGCTTCCTGAGAGAGAATCAGACCTCGTTAAAAGGATGGATTGTGCAGCATTTCACAAACACAGCTACACAAGATAGACGCAGCAGCTAGTTGCCCAGTCCGGGCCTACAATGAAAATAATTACAACCCATTAATAATTAATATGAAAATAAAAAAAGAGCTATGATGCTGACTACCGTGTGTGAGCGTCGTGCGATAGTTGGGTCCCACCACCTAGATGGACAGAAGAGAAGTGGGCTCTAGAGGCATTTTAGAACGCCTGGCATGTTGTAGTGCCTTGAGCATATCCGGCCCAGGGCGGCATGTCGGTGGCGATGTGCTGGCACTACCCTTCACGAGGTTCTATTTCATTGATCTTACAAGGAGATTTGTGTGGGTGTTTTATTTTCCCCTTTTATTTTTTCTTTTTATGCTCGATTTAGTCACTTAGATGTGCAATAATAAGGGCACATCTAGACGGCATCATATCTTATGAATCCGCCATCCCTCGTGCATCCCTGCATCCCATCATCTCTGGCCATCCGATGAAAATACTCTGCCCTGGGTGCGTCGACTCTTATTTTTGCAAAAAGACGCCCGCTTCCAACCCACTTAGGCGTGTGAAATTTCCAGAAACCCCTAGCCAAAGTGAGCTCTCCCATTTCACTACTCCCCTATCCCCAATCACGGCTGCGAACTGCATCCCAACGATGGCCACGGCCGCGATGACCATGACCACCATGTTCAAGTAACGAATGAAGAGAAGAGAACGAATCGCCGGAAAGAATTAGAAAACGAACGCAGATACTTGAGTGAATTTATATGCAAAAGAATGAAGAGATCACAAGCTTATTAAAAAAATTCTTGAACGATGCACCGGTACGAATATGGAGACGAACAAAGTGGCATCAGTTTATAATAATTAAAGAACGAAGCTGAAAACTTGGAACGAAGAAATATTCTGAATACTCCGGATAATCGAAACAAAAAACAATTCCTGAATACTCCGAATAGGTAAGAAAAGAATTACTGACGAACGAAATAATTTGAGAGGATAACATGAAGTTAGAACCACGAATCTTCGAGAGAACGGGCAAGATTTAGAGAACGGGAAATAATTTGAAATTCATTCTTACGTCATACTTCGAAAAGAATTTGAGAATAACTCCGGGAAAATTAGAAGAGTCAGGTAAGATCCTGGGAAAAGACCTGTGGGTTAGGACCCACTGAAAAGAAACACCGTTGGAAAGGATTGTTGGAAAGAGAGATGATGCACCGGAACAACTGAAAGACTTGAATGAGGTGACAACCTCGAAATAATTGAATGCAAACACGAATCTTCTGAGAAGTATTCATGACTCCGGAACGATAAACTGGCGAGAGGCGAACGAGCAAGGGGAAGCACTTGAATCAAGGAACCGAGAAACATGAATTGAATCCACCGGAAAGGAAAACGAGACAAACAACAATCAACTTAACGAAAATACACCGGTTGAGACAATTGAGGAAAGACTGAAGAGGCTCCACACGAATGAAATTAATGCCCGGATAGAGGCTCAGACTCCGGGAATAAAAGGGGTGGGAGGGCGGGAAAACAAAGGCAACTTGGAATGGGGAACCGACGAATAACTTGAAGAGAAAAGAACCGGTTGAAATAAGTGAGGAAAGAATGCAAAGGCTTCACACGAGTAGGATGGATACTCGATTACAGATTCCGGCTCCGAGAGGAAAAAGGGTGGGCGGGTGGGAAAAATAAAGACAACTTCGGACGTTGTCGGGGATATACCCCGCGGCATAAACCGGCCGGAGGTATAACCCGGCCGGACTTGGCGGTTTACTTCAGACCCGGCTGAGACTTGAAGATTCACTGGCGACCCGTTTGGACCTGGCGGTTTACGATTCACTGGTAATCCGGCAGGCGGGTCAGAGGAGTGACAAGACCCGGTGGCCCAACGGGCGGTTCATGAAGGCCGGTTCATATTATGGTGGGCCGGTTTAAGAGGAAAGGCATGAGGAATATTTACCTTACAAGGAGTTAAGACCAGGACTTGTATCCGGTTTGTATTAGAGATAGAATAGTCCTAATCCTAATAGGACTCCAGATGTAACCCGCCCCTTCAACATATCTAAGGAGGGGCAGGGCTCCCCAAAGAGGGAGAAGCTACAAGCAAGAAGAAACAATCTCTAGGGCTAGACACAAAGAGCCGGTTTACCGGCGACTCTCTCGTGAGCATAATGAGACCTAGCCTCAAACAGCATGTAGGGTTATTACCGGATGATGTTTTCCGGGGCCCGAAGCTGTCTAAACCCTTGTCTTGTGTGTTGATCCGCCTCGCGTCTCTCATCCCAATCAACCCCTCTCAAGCTACCACATAGATGCGTTGGCCTCACGACTAAGTCCTCACACTAGGACATCTGCCGTGACAATTCCACGACAGTTGGCGCCCACCGTGGGTCCAGGCGCACGGTTGTGATGAGTTCTTGGAGGGATCTTTTTCTCAAGGATCGAGAAGTCCATGGTTAGCCGGGTAAAGAAGAACCGGTACTGGACAAGTCTCAGGCAGGCCTGACAAAATCATCGTTTTTATGGTCAAAATTGTGGCCAATCTTTGGAACAGCAGATGGAAGATCACGATCAAGAGATTATGGATCCGTGCACGCCACCGCACATGACCCGTAAGGCAGATTGATTCTGGTGCGCTACTGTAAAATTAAAGCGTGATTGAGCTGTCTAAAGATCCACAGGAGTTTTGGTTTTCCATTGGATCGCTGATCCGGATAGCCGCCGTACATTGCTACAACATCAACCAAAGAAAGGCAAGTCCCGAGGCGATCGAGCGTTGTAGTAGCAAATTACAGGATATTTGACTGGTTGGTTTACTGCTCGTTACCGGAATCGAAAACGGTCCGGATTGGACTAGCGTAAAAAAGGAGAAATCAATCTGTGGCAAAGATTCCCGATGGGAAAGAGCTCTGGGCCCAAGGAAAATAATAAGACGTTGCCATGAGCTAGTAGTGCTACCACCTGACATATGGATTAGGCACGCAGACTCTCAATGCATGGTTATTTGGACATCGTACAGTGCAAATTTAATGTCTGGTCACAAGCACACGCATCAACCATCCAGTCCACATGATTGCATCCGAACAGAACAAAAGCAAGGACGCCTGCCTTCAGCCGCCGTTGCGGTTTTCCCCTCGTCAGCGTCACTTCTGATTTCACCAGCTTGTCGCTTGCATGCTGACTGCTGCCGGTCCGTCAGTCGCTATCGCCGCGTCTGAGCCGCCCCCTACTCCATTGACCCGACGTGACTGCGAGCCGCGAGCCACCCGCGGCCTCCCCAAGTATCTGCGGTCTCTGCACTCTGTTCGGCCCACAGCAGCGGCTCTGCCCCGCGCCGTCTGGCCACTACTGCTTCTCGCGGCATCGAGCCGGCTTGTTCCACTGTTGAGTCGCCGCCGGGTCGATATCCTGCCTTGGAGCCTCTCCGTATTAATTTGATGGTCAAGAGGACCTGGAGACAGGGTCGGCGTACAGAGCTGTCGTCCGGATACATCAGGTGATATTTATCCTATATATTGTTTGTTCAGTGCATGTTAATTTCTTTATACACACAACTACTCCCTCTCTGTATTTTTTATACGCAGGACAATTATTTCCGCCATTACACCATAGATGCGCATTCGGCTGTGCCGCGCAGCTTCACAGATATGTGAGTCGCGGTCCAGATTGCATCAACACACCGGCCGACTCACCCGTCGGCGCCGCCTTACAAACGCCACGGACGATTCACCCGTTCGTCCTTGCGGCCGGTTCACGCGTCCACACCGGCTTACAACGCATATGACAACTTGCTCGTCCGCACCGGCTTACAACACCACGGACGACTCGCCCGTCCGCTTTCGTGGCCGACTCACTCGTCCGCACCGGTTTACAAACGCCGCGGCCAACTCGTCCGTCCAACAAAAAATACCAGGTGCTATCCTTTCTATGTATTTTGTCGGCACATATTAAATCATTTGAGAACAATTACTCTAGTCTGCGATATTTTTTCGCAAGGCCATTATTCCTTGCAAAAAGGTGTTGCAAAAGGGGCGTGAGCAAATATTATTTTTGCACTAGCGCTCATCCTGCGCAGGTTGCCACCCCCGCTACATCAACACACGCGATTGACTTATTGTCCGCCCCCGCGGCCGGTTCACGCGTCTGCGCCGATTTACAACGCGGAGGCACGTTCGGCTGTGCCGCGCAGCTTCACGGACACGCATATCGCGGTCCGGTTTACATCAACGTGCCGGCTGACTCGCCCGTCCGCACCGCCTTACAACACCACGGACGACTCGCCCATCCGCCCTCGCGGCCGGTTCATGCGTCCGCGCCAGCTTACAACGCCGTGGCCGACTCGCTGCGCTTACAAACGTCACGGCCGACTCACCCGTGTCCGTGACGTTTTTCCAACACCGCGGCTGGTTCACCCGTGAGCGACTTCAACTTCACATAGCGATCATCAATTTCATGGCGGATTATTTCCGGCCTGGCACATCAGGTGGTATCCATCTAAAATATATTTTATTGGTACATATTATTTTTTTGTCAAAGAGCAGTTTATCTTTGTCTTGGTCTGCAATATTGTTGATGCAGGACAATTGTTCACTACATCAAGACGATGTGGTTAACTCGCCCGTCCGCGCCGGTTTACAACACTGCGGCCGATTCGTCTGTTTGAGCCACCTTTGATGCTGAGGTCATCTTTTCCGCCCTCCTCTCGCGGCCTGGTTTACATCAACACACCGGGCCGCACCTGTCTGCATGAGGTGTTTATTGAGTATAAAGCAAGTCACAGCTTGGGTAGCCCGGTTTTCTTTCAAATTGGAGGCAAGTTATCATCAACCGCCGTCTGCACTGGATGGATCAATGGGCAGGCACGCGAGTCGCCGCCACTACAGTTTGGTTAATTTCAACTAGCCAGTTGGAAGGAACCATTGGCCGAGTTGCTGACACGGCTCATACGGATTATTTATAACCCGCTGCAGTTACCTCAACCTTCTGTGGATTTACATCGTGCTATCAACACCAATGATATACAAGTTATGCCGGTTTATATCACGGTTAAATATGGAGAGTCTCAAGCCAACTCCTCGAGTCACCTTTGAGACTCGGGGGCTACGATGACATGACTCGGCAAATCTTGCCAGTTTAAGCAAATTTAAGAACCCCAGGTCGATGGAGGGAAAGATAACCCGGTCCCGGAGGCTACTGTTATATTGATGAAAATTTAAAGGCCGTCAGAAAATTTCCGGCTTAGAAAGTATATGACAGTTACAAAATCCCGGCTCAATGAAGAAGTTTCGGGTCATCAGAAAGGATTCCAGTTTACAATCCGGTTCAAGGGAAATCTATTCTCCCACAAAGCTCTGAAGCGCTCAAATCCGGTTTAAAAATGTCCGGTTCAAAAAGGAATTAACTTCTCGCAAGTTCGAGTTTAAAAGCCGTCAGAAAATTTCCGGCTGAAAATGAAGTTTCCGGTTTAAAATCCGGTTCAAGGGAAAGGTGTCTCCCACAAAGCTTTGAAGCCCTCAATATCCGGTTCAAAATCCCGGTTCAAGAAGAATTTATCTCTTGCAAAAAGTTAAAGGTTGCCGAAGAGGACCTGCAGCCATGATGCGTGGTTCAAACATGGGTATCCTGCCTTATTGGCTTATCATGTATGGTCACTTGGGGGCTTCCTATTCAAACATAGGTGTATTCACCAAAGAGAACATAGCTGTCGGTACCCTCTTGATCGGCGCAATGCCAAAACACATGGTCACTTGGGGGCTTGGTCGTATCCGAACCATAGCTACACCTCTTGATCGGCGAAATGCCACAGCATCACTTGGGGGCTTGGTCGTATCCGAACCATAGCTACACCTCTTGGTTGGTGCAATGCCACAGCATCACTTGGGGGCTTGGTCGTATCCGAACCATAGCTACACCTCTTGATCGGCGTAATGCCACAACATCACTTGGGGACTTGGTCGAACCCGAACCATAGTCACGCCTCTCGATCGGCTCAAAGCCACGTCAAACCGGGGCCAAAGAGAGTGTTGTAAAACAACAGCTCAAACATAGGCACCCACTGAGCACAGCTCACGATATTGCTTGGGATTTCTTTGTTGTCGAATTTAGGGCGTGGCAGCCCGTAAAAAGCCTCGACTACAACGGTTTTTACTTGCCTTTTGCTGAGTTTTCGTTGTTTTCATAAGATTTGTGACGTTTTCAAACCGGCGTTTATCAACCCGGTTAAGCTGTCAACTACAAGTTGTCAGTATATGATCAGTCATAATCCGGAGATTATCAACCCGGTCTGGTTTTGACTACAAGTCGCCAGTATTATATATAGTTAATCCGGTGTTTATCACAACCCGGCACGGTTTTATCATAAACTGGCACAATATGGAAGGAGTTATCAGTACTCAAGATTGGGGTTATCACTCTTACTACAAAAAGGTGGTAAATCAACGATGTGATTCAATGTCACAGGTATGATATATTTCATATTTGATTATTCTTAAGTGCAGCCTTGGTTATAAACCTGGGTTATATGTTGGGCATTATGACCCGTCCGGCGGTAAACCGACAGGACACTTTAAACTTGTTGTATGCAGAAATAGGTTGAATAAAGCATGATTATAAATCACCGACGTTTATTAACCCGGCCTGGCTTTCGACTATATGTCGCCAGTATGATGATAAATTATCCGGTGTTTATTAAACCGGCCTGGCTTTAAGACGATAAGTCGCCAGTATATGATGAGAAATTATCCGGTGTTTATTAATCCGGCCTGGCTTTGGACTATAAGTGGCCAGTATATATTTGGATTGCGCCATTGGAATCATGCGCTTATAAATCATTGGGTTATATTATTCAAATAGCCAAACTTGGCTGAATTGTCATTATGATATTGAATGAATAAGGTTTTCATACCGGATTATATTATCTTGAATAGCCAACATGGCTGGATTTTTATGGTTATAATAACCGGTATTATTGAGGTTTTCAAAGTCGCTTTAGCGCAATGGCTATTATTTTATCGAAGGATATGATTTATTCTACAATGGAAGGAATAGTCCCGAGTCGCTGCAGGCTTACAACCCGGCATTTGAGGGCTACATTATTCAAATTGAGATTACATAAAATATGCAAGTCCCATGTCACTGCCAGCATGCACCATGGCACTTGGGGGCTAATGCAAAGTCATTTTTTTCATCACCTTATTGAAGACCCGACTCGTCACATTGTAATGAGCCGGCCCTTGGGGGCTACCAATTGCTCTTGTCAACAATTCAAGGTACACAAGTCTTAATCCATTATATTGAAGGGTTCATTGTTCAATTGGTAAAGCACAAAAGCTCTTAACCTTGTGGATGTGGGTTCAAGCCCATGGTGAGGGTTGCATCATATGATATTATTTTCAATGAAGCATATATAAAGTCCCAGCTCAATATTATGTTACTGAGCCAACCCTTGGGGGCTACACGTTGCTATTCAAAGTTTACATGATCATATCTATAAAGTCCCTGCTCATTATTGCATAATGACCCGGCCCTTGGGGGCTACACTGGTTGAAGTTTTTATGAGCATAAGGCAATTTCAAGTCCCAGGTTGCTGCAAGCATGACAACCCGATGCTTGGGGGCTACATATGTGGAGTATTCAGTTTTTACTAGTGACTGGGATGAACAACATGGATTTCTTCAAAAGTGGTAATATTTATATTGAAGCAAGTCTTAAGCCATCACTTTGTTCTGCTCAAGACTTGGGGGCTACAGGTATTATATTATTATCAGAGAAATATTTTCAAATTCTCTGTTTGGAGCAAACCAGATTGACTCGGTGTCATCAATAATTATGACCCGGCGACGGCAACAATTATGACTCGGTGCCATTCGGTATTCACAAACCGGCAATTTTGGTAATATTAAACCGGCAAGTTTTAAGTCTTCAAACCGGCTGAATATCATATGAGTATTTCAAGACCAATATTTCTTAAGCCGACGCTTTGGAAGCCGACTCAAGTGGATTATTCTTCACAATATTTTTCTATGAGAAACCAACGTTAGCAATTTGAGTATGAAGCTGGTTATTGACCTGGATTTTCTAGAAGGAGGAATGACAAGGACTTAAGAATGATCAGGTGCCGGTTTACAAGAATTCTTAACCCGGAGCACAACCTGTGAAATTTGTTCTTGTGTTTATTTTGCAGCATAAGTTTACCATGGATAAATCCAAGCTAAACTTGGGGGCTAATGTCGGGGATATACCCCGCGGCGTAAACCGACCGGAGGTATAACCCGGCCGGACTTGGCAGTTTACTTCAGACCCGGCTGAGACTTGACGATTCACTGGCGACCCGTTTGGACCTGGCGGTTTACGATTCACTGGTAATCCGGCAGGCGGGTCAGAGGGGTGACAAGACCCGGTGGCCCAACGGGCGGTTCATGAAGGCCGGTTCATATTATGGTGGGCCGGTTTAAGAGGAAAGGCATGAGGAATATTTACCTTACAAGGAGTTAAGACCAGGACTTGTATCCGGTTTGTATTAGAGATAGAATAGTCCTAATCCTAATAGGACTCCAGATGTAACCCGCCCCTTCAACATATCTAAGGAGGGGTAGGGCTCCCCAAAGAGGGAGAAGCTACAAGCAAGAAGAAACAATCTCTAGGGCTAGACACAAAGAGCCGGTTTACCGGCGACTCTCTCGTGAGCATAATGAGACCTAGCCTCAAACAGCATGTAGGGTTATTACCGGATGATGTTTCCCGGGGCCCGAAGCTGTCTAAATCCTTGTCTTGTGTGTTGATCCGCCTCGCGTCTCTCATCCTAATCAACCCCTCTCAAGCTACCACATAGATGCGTTGGCCTCATGACTAAGTCCTCACACTAGGACATATGCCGTGACAATTCCACGACAGACGTGGAAACAACGTCGTTGAGAAAGAACTGAGGATTGATCTCGCCAAAGACAACGAGGTTCGAATGAGTCAAAAGAAGTGCGCCAGATGAAAAGAGCTGCAACACAACAACCGGAAAACTAACTGCGTGATCCTAAAAAAAATTGAAGGGGAAGAGGAGTATATCAAACCACCTATGTCAAGATTTCTTACCAGAGCGACGAAGGGGCTGAGGAGTAAAAAGAATTCCTACTCTCCGATATAACTAGACTCCGAAAAAGTTTTCTTCTAGACTCGACAACGGCCAAACTACACGATCAAACAAGGGGGCTCCTATGGTCAGTCGAGGCTCTGATACCAACTTGTAATGCCCAATATGTGACTCTATCCTAAAGGAACTCGAAAGTCCCACCAATGATAGAACCGCATATTGACACGCTTTTGCAAGGTGGATATCATTACATCGTACCATTACATAATAGTTTGGGATACATACAAAACATACAAATGCCGCGAGAAAACATCAACACCATACAATAGAAAAACATCTGACTATGGATGAAACACAAACAGAAACTCAAACGACATCCACCCTGCTATCCCAGGCTGCTGACCAGGAACCTAACTCAAGATCGACGAAGAAGAAGAACTCCAAAACATGTAAACATCGCTCTCACGTCATGACCATCGCATTACGTGTACCTGCAACTATTGGTGTAGTAATCTGTGAGCCACGAGGACTCAACAATCCCATTACCATGGGTATCAAGACTAGCGAAGCTTAATGGGTATGGAAAGGATAAGTGGTGAGGTTGTAGCAAGCGTTTAAGCAATATATGGTGGCTAACTAACGAGTACAAGAGTAAGATGAGAAACTACACAAACGGTCGCCAACTAGTAATGATCAAGAAGTGATCCTTCTTGAACTACTTACGGTCAAACATAACCCAACTGTGTTCTCCTCTCGAACTTCCCTGAAAAGAGACCATCACGGTTACGCACGCGGTTGGTGTATTTTAATTGAGTTTACTTCAAGTCCTCTACCACCGGATATTAACAAATTCCCATCTGCCACATAACCGCGGGCACGCCTTTCGAAAGTTTAAACCCTGCAGGGGTGTCCCAACTTAGCCCATGACAAGCTCACGATCCGCTGAGACAATCCTCCATCGCGGGACTCTTCGATCAGACTCGAGATCCCGGTGCACAAGACATTCGACAATGGCAAAACTAATCCAGCAGACCTCCCGGCGTGCTGACACTCTGATAGTAGCCGCGCGTATATCGTCTCAGGCCACGTCCGGATGGGACATCCTACGAGTAAAACCAGCCCTCGAGTTTCCCCGAGGTGGCCCCGCAGTCTACCCGTTTGGGACCATCACCATCAGCACTGCCCCCCTGCTATGTAGATAAATCCTCGGGTTCATGATACCCTATGCTAATTAATTATTAGGTTCAAGTACTATTATGGCAAATGTTAAAACCAATGTTGGGCCTTGCTGGAAGAATTTTGTTCAAAGCGAACTGTCAAGAGGGCCCCATACCCCTCACCGTGTTAGGGACGCAAAATCAAGGAACATAACACCGGTATAACAGAAACTAGGGCGGCAAGAGTGGAACAAAACACCAGGCATAAGGCCGAGCCTTCCACCCTTTACCAAGTATATAGCTGCATTAATTAAATAAGAGATATTGTGATATCCCATGATATCCATGTCCCAACATGGAACAACCTGCAACTAGCAACGCTATAAGAGGGGCTGAGCAAAGCGGTAACATAGCCAAACAACGGTTTGCTCGGAAGGGTGAAAAGGTTAGAGGCTATCATGGCAATTTCGGAGGCTTGATAAACAAGTGGTTGGTAGCGCAACATAGCGATAGCATCGAGACAACTAGCATAGCAAAGATAGTAGTGAGATCCAAGGTGACGGTCATCTTGCCTGAAATCCCGCTAGGAAGAAGAACGAGTCCATGAAGAGGACGAATCCACGTAGTCGAACAAATCCTCACAATCGCAACAAAACAGGAACTATCGAGGAGCACAACCGGAAAGAAGCAAACAACATGCCAAACACACAAACACATAAACATGGCCTAATGCTCATCCAAGTATGATGCTACTCATGGCAAGAGATTATGCATACAAGAACAACACATCAAAGCAAGTTTAAATGAGGCCGTAATCAACATTTAACAATTCCGAAAACTCCCCATATGCAAATTTCGATATTAGTCCAGATCTGAACAAAACATTATTTTAAAGTTGTTAAGCATCAAGTTAAAGTGCAGCAAGATGATCTACACGGTTTTCTAGTCAAGTTACATATAAAGTTCGTTTAATTCGGAGCTACGGCCTAGAAGATATGAGCAAAACAAGTTAATCATGGCATTGATGCAAAAGCAAGCAAAACAACATCATAAATACTCTAAAACAAGGATGCAACAAGGCATGATGAAACTACATGCAAAACCAAGAAAGTTTCATATAGAGCATGCTCAAAACGGAGCAACGGTTCAACACATACACCCAATACAAGTATCACACACAATGTGCCCAAAACAGCAACTAAGCACTTTGCAACAAAAAAAACATGCTACAGGAAACATATGGGCATAAGCATTACATGCACTTAAAGTACAGGTTACATGCTTCAAATAACATCAAGGTTCAAGTTCATAGGCATCAGGATTAATCCAACATGAGCATAGCAAAAAGCAACTTAATAACACATATTACGACTTAATGAAAAACATGGCATACATGTGAGCAGGAATAACATGTTGACATGTTGGAGGCATGAAACAAGGATGATATCGTGCAAGAACATAACAAGAGAGACCATGGCATTAAATTACAGGTTAAACACGGCAAAACATTATTTCTAAGCATCTCCATATAACATCTATATCAATGGTATTCATCAAGACAAGATTGCAAGTTAAAAACAGATTCTCAGACTTGAGAGGAAATCTGGAAATGCGAAACAATAACATTATTTTGCTGACTTTGGAGGCACATAAAAGCAAGCATAGCTACTTTAATAATCATTAAAAAGACATGGGCATGTACTAGACATGATATACTTCAACTTAGTACATGTGCACAAGTTCATAAGATGCAGGGAGTAATTACTATGATGCTTGCAAAAAGGAACATGCTGTTAACAGGTTGACAGATTTAGCATGATGGCAACTTGAGAGCAAGGAAGTGTCAAACTACAGCAAGTAAGAGGACGACCAAGGGCATGGAATCAAATTAAACATAACAAGGAGCAAATAACGTCAAGGCATGATAAACATATGGCTCATGGACTAGTGGGAACAATCAAGACAAGTTTAAATGTTGTAACAGTTTCAGCAAGTGTAAAACATCAACATCAACATAGAATGTTTGCAAGCTTGGAATAAAGGTTATATGATGTCCAAAATTAACAAACTTTTCCTGTAGACAAAGTAATCATAGCATACTTCAAATCATGTAATTGGAGCATCTTCAAACGAGGCACAGATTAACTAATAACAAGCTCACAACATGGCATCATGAAGTTAACAGAAAACTAAAACATCATTTAGGCATGTTCATGACAATGAAAACATATGCTACATGACATATATGGGGCATCAAAAGGAACTAAATGATACAACATAACATGGACATCAAAACATGTCAACTAGGCATCTCAAGATTTTGCATGGAATTGATGGTAGCTTCAAGTTAATATAGCAACACAATGTAACAGTTACAGACTTGGCAAAAATCACTAGGTCTTAGAAATCAGGAACATCAAGTAGCACACTTCACAAGCTTGTGCTAGTCACCACAAGGCACATGTAAATACATGATGGCACCACTTTAAGATGGCATGTAGATGCTCCTAAAACATGTAGACATGATGCTCAAAGGATGAACACACAAAATGCTATGAAAAAGACAAATCAGAAAGTTACAACAGTTTTCAGCAGGTTATATCATTTAGAACTCTTGCAATGATGATTAGGGCATCAAGATTAACATGGCATAATGCATCCTAACATGCATGAAAATCACACCAACATGTGGAGCACTCTGAGCTGAACATTTTGACATAACATACACGCAAAACAGAGCAACATGCATGAAGATATTACATGGAAAAGATGCACACATGATGCTGTCTTTCAGGGACTTAGACAAAATAACCACCTCGTGAAAACTGGACGGGACGGTTCGGGATGAGGAGATCCAGGGACGGGGCGCCGTGTTTGGATGGAGGGAGTGGTGGATCTAATCCACTCCCTCGGATCCGGCGCGGATGAACTCCGGCGAGGCTCCTGCGCAGCAGGGCGGCGCGGCGCGGTGGTCGCGGGGCTGGAGAGGAGGCGAGGCGGCGGTGCAGAGGCGCGGTGGTGCGGCTGGGAGGCGGCGGTGGTGGCGCGGCACGGGGACGGCGAGCGGCGCAGCAGCGGCGAGTGGCGGAGCAGGACGACACTATGTGGTTGGGCGGAGGTGGCAACACGAACATTTCCGGCAGCGGGATGGGCATGTCTGGCGCGCGGAGGAGGAAGATGCTAGGGTTTCGTCCGAAATTTCGGGGGAAGAGGCATATTTATAGGTAGAGGGAGCTATGAGAGTCCAAATGAGGTGCGGTTTTCTCCCACACGATCGTGATCCAACGACAGAAAGCATGGAGGGGGTTTAGATGGGCTAGTTGGCTGTTGTGGAGGGGTGCTGGGCTGCAAAGAGAAGGAGGGTTTTGGTTAACGCGGTTAACCGTTGGGGCATTAAACGACCTTCAAATGGAAAGAAATTTGACAGGCGGTCTGCCGGTGATATACCTAGACCACTCGACAAATCTCGGCCCATTCCGAGAATGTTTTTCTCCCACTCACGAAACAAGATCTGAGAGGTGCAACGGGTGCATGTGAGAGTGTCGGATTCCAAAACGGACAAAGGAGAAAGTGACCGGATGCAAGTTTTGAAAACATGCAGATGCAATGCACATGATGACATGGCAAAGTGCAACACGCAAGCAAATGACATGGCAATAGCGGTGAATAACTGGAAGACACCTGGCGCATCGGACTTGGGGTGTTACACTTTCACGAAGACTGCTAATAGGCGGCACCACCCGGCACGCTGCGATAGAGACACGCCGGAGGCAGCCACCACATCCCAGCGATGGTGGTTTCTCATGTGGAGATCTGTTTGTGTTGGCCGTTGCCTCTCGGGCATGGAGCTCTCGCGCACCAAGGTCTCCCCTGACTGTGATACGTGGAGCTCTCCTGCAATGTTGCTTGTTGCCCTGGATCCGGTCGTTCCTCTGCCAGCACTAGCAGCCCAACATGTGCATCCGTGGTCAACAATATCTGTCCAGCTGCTGCGGTCTCGAAGTCTTCCCCAAGACTTCAGGCAGAGCAGGCCTGGAGGTCCTTCGACTACGACCCAAGACCAACACATTTCGATAATGGCGCGACCAACACATCCCGAGGTATAGTGCATGGATTATTAGATGACCCCTACTGCAACCATGTAGCTTTGTTCTTTTTAGATGACCTCCTCTTGCCAATTTCAGTTGGAATTGATCGCTTTGGGTGTGCCCCTGGAGCCTCAAAATGGGACTACATAATTTAGAAAGAAGTAAATGCTTGTTGGTGACTACAAATTCTGAACAAAAGTTTAATTTCTTTGGTGAATGCTATTGTTGAGGTTGATTGGGTTTGTAATCTAAGATGTTCCTTGCGTATTTCACACCTGCAATTTGGTTTACAAGTCTCATATGCTGCTGGCAAACTTCCACACCTGATATATACATGCTAAAATTGGTGCTAAGCAGCTAGCAGTCCTGATGGTGCTCCTGCTGCTTGGTACACCATTCAACACCTTCAGGTTGGTATAAATATATGAAAGCATGCTTCAAGTTTATGTGAACATAATGTAACATAGTGCTCCTGCTGCTTGCTTCACTCCATTGAACACACATCAAGTCAGAGAAAATAAGAGGAATATAGTTTGACAAGACACAGATTTCCATCCATTAGATAACTCAATACATCAAAGAAATCAACATTAATAACTCACCACTGATATTTAGTTAAGCATCATGCATTAAATGTTACAGAAATATGACTAACAGTTGGGGAATAAACAAAAATTCTCGTCCATTACATAGAATGGAACATTCAGTAAACCAAATAAAATGGTAGTATTACAGGATGCATGTCTTGCACATTCATGGCTTCTTTTTCCTCAATCTTGTTACTCTATTCTGAGTTGAATCATTCCCTATTACACATGTAGTATCATTTAGTTCAAACTACATTCTTTTCTAACTTTTTTTGCTGTCCAGTACAAACTCCAAATCTAGAGTTATGTACATAAGATTTGTAGAACACCTCGACAACATTTAGTCCTTGAAATGTCATCCCTAGTTTATGTTTCAAATTATCTTCATACTTAGGTGTCAGATGTAAAAGACGAATAGTGCAATATAAAGAAATGAATCAATAAGCACGTTAATGTATAAATAACAAAACTGAATACGGCTATGGCCAGTGAAAGCAATCGACTTACAAGTACAGGAACACTTGCTTTCTTTATGGGTGTGCAGTGTGCAAAGTCCTGCCTCAATCATCTGCATTTGCCAGCTATTTGTAGGTTCCATTGCTGCACAAGCAGGTACATGATAATGCTCTGAAACTAGAAGCACAGATGTGAAATATACACATAGGTAGAGGAGATGGATACTGGGAGTACGTATACGCCTGTCCAGCGAGCAGTGCCCTCCAAGATACCTCTGAGCATATGTGTCCGGCCGCCAGGGACCTTGCCGCGGGGATCTTGCCACCGGGGACCATGCCGCGTGAATCTAGCTGTCGGGACCCTGGCCTCTAGCCGCCGCAAACCTGGCCGTCCGGCCACCCTCCAAGCAGCTGAGGTTCACGCGTCTCCGGCCGCCCTTCCTTCATGCACCTGAACTTTATTTGGGGACGTGTCCAAGCAAATAAGAGGGCTGGAGGCAGGTGCTTTTGTGCAAAATTTTCACCAATAGAGCAGGTGGGCATGATTTAGATCAGACGCTACAGATGCAGGGATGCACGAGGAATGGTGGATTCATAAGATACGATGCCCATCTAGACACTGTTGAATCATAGATGGGCTTTATGCCCATATGAAGAGTGATTCCTGGTTAATCTTGAGGCCCATGTAGGTATATGGCAGGTGATGGAAAATTTAGTATCACCTTGCTAGTTGAGGAGAGTTGAGACCCCTTTATAAGGGCTACTCTACCACTTGCCACTAGGAGCTTGGGAAGAGGAGTGGTACATGTGCGCTTGTCCTCCTCCGCCGCCCGCCTCGCCATGCCTCGTCACGACGCGCTCGCACAGTGGGTTGTGGGAGGTTTTTGGGGAGCGTCTCGACGCGACTGCTCCCGATCCGTCCCCATCTCCGTCCGCCTATGCTTCCCCTGCACCAACACCATGGTCGATGATGGCGCCGCCAAGAAGAAGGCCACGAATGACTTAGAGGCTGCTGCTGCCGCACTGCTAATATTTAAAAAACAACAATCCAAAAACCTTATTTTTGGCACTTTTTGATTCAAGGCTTTGCTGCTACACTGAAACTGGAAAAGTTTACGGGGACGCATTTTAAGCGTTGGCAGTCAAGGACCATCTTGTGGCTCACAGTGATGAACGTGTTCAAGGTTGGTGGTGTGCCCCCCACAGAAACGATTAGTTGTTCCTAAGTAGGAGAAGACATTTACGGAGGCAACCACAATCTTTGTGGGAGCAGTTCTAAGTGTGATTGGAGACAAGTTGGTTGATGCATATATTCATATGCGGGTTGCCAGAAACTTGTGGGATGCGCTTGAAGTTAAATTTGGCGCAACCGATGCTGGGAGCGAACTGTATGCTATGGAGCAGTTCCATGATTACCGGATGGCCGATAATTTTTCTGTATTGGACCAGGCTCATGAGATACAATACACCGCTAAGGAGTTGGAGATCCTGCAATGTGAGTTGCTGGACAAGTTTGTCGTGGGTTGCATTATTGCAAAACTCCCTCCTGGATGGAGGAACTTTGGTACTTCTCTCAAGCACTTGTGACGTGAATTCTCTGTTAAGGATGTCATCGGTCATCTCAGTGTTGATCAGAACTCGAGAGCAAATGATTCACACTTGAAGGGGGGGGGAGGGTTCTTCTAGCACCAATGTGGTACCGAAGAACTTCCACAAGTTCAAGGGAAATAAATTTGTCCAGCAGAATACTACCTTCAAGAAGAAGGGTAAGAAGAAAGACAAAAAGAGAGATGGCTACTTTACTTGTGGTTCGGAGGAACATTGGGAAAAAAAGTGCCCAAACAAGTACAAGAAGCCAGGACAGGACTCCAAGTCTGTCAATATCACTTTGAGCAACAATGATGGGGCATCTGGGTATGGTAATCTGTTTACCATACTTTCAGTTTGTCAGTCCACCGATTCGTGGGTTGACACTGGGCCAATATTCATGTGTGTGCTCATGTGTCTTTGTTTTCTTCCAACTAGGTTGCACAAGATTGTTCCGTCCTGATGGGGAATGGAACACATGGTGTTAGCACGGTAGATCTGAAGTTTACTTCAGGAAAGATTGTGCAACTGAAGAACATGCAGCATGTCCCCGCTACCAAGAACAATCTGGTTAGTGGCTCCCTTCTGTGTAAAGAAGGATTTAAGTTAGTATTTGAGTCTAACAAAGTAGTCGTATCTTGGTATGGACTATTTGTTGGAAAAGCATATGATAGTGGTGGTTTATTCCGCCTTTCCCTGGAGGATTTCTGTAATAAAGTCGTGAAGCTAATTCCATCTAATATGAACAAATGTGAGGTTTGGCATGCACGTCTTTGTCACATTAATTTTGGTTCTTTGACGTGGCTAGCTAAGATGGATTTAATCCCGAGTTTCACTTTAGCCAAAGGCTCTAAGTGCCATGCATGTGTGCAAGCTAAGCAACCTTGTAAGCCTCACAAGCCTGTGAAGGAGAGACACCTGGCACCACTAAAGCTCATACATTCAGATCTCTGCGAGATGAATGGAGTGTTGACTAAAGGTGGAAAGAAATATTTCGTGACTCTGATTGATGATTCCACTAGATTCTGCTATGTGTATTTGTTAAATACTAAGGATGAGGCTCTAAACTACTTTAAAGTCTATAAGGCAGAAGTTGAGAACCAACTTAAGAAGAAAATAAAATGAGTCCGGTCTGATCGTGGTGGTGAGTACTTTTCTAGTGAGTTTAATTTATTCTGTTTGGAACATGGCATTATTCATGAGAGGACGCCTCCCTTTTCACCCTAGTCAAATGGGGTTGTCGAACGAAAAAAAGTACTCTAACAGATTTGGCTAACGCCATGTTAGATACATCGGGTTTATCCAAGGCATGGTAGGGGATGCTATATTGACATCCTGTCATGTCCTAAACAAAGTTCCCATGAAGGATAATCAGACTACTCCTTATGAGCAATGGGAAAAGAAAAGAACTACACTATCATACTTGCGCACTTGGGCTGTTTGGCAAAATTCAACGTGCCGATAACCAAAAAGCGTAAGTTGGGACAGAAGACCGTGTACTGCGTTTTCTTGGCTATGCCAAGCATAGCGTTGTCTATAGATTTCTAGTGGTGAAATGTGATGTACACAATGTGAAGGTCAGTACGATCATGGAGTCTAGGGATGCTACATTCTTTGAGGATATTTTCCCCATTAGAGATATGCAAAGCACCTCTCGACTGGAATCTGATGAGACTCCTGAACCTACCATTCCGATGGAATATTATGACCAAGGCAAGGACGTATGTGGGTTCCCAAGGAATCCCCAAAGGTTTCCATTCCAGTGCAACAAGACCAAGACCACGAGCTCGGCAGGATGGAGGTTATCGCCGAGCCCACCACTGCGTCATGACCAGAAGCTTTGCAGACAAAGACCATCTTTAGTCAGGATAGGGTGTACTCATGTCCCCTTTCAAATTGGCCATTGTGGAATCCCTTCCCGCCTAAGATATGAGGGAAGAGGACCAAGGCCACTACAAATAAAGGTTAGACTCCACCATAGAGGAGGATCGATCCTTCGGCCACTTGAGCTCTCCCGAGGCAGCTCACACTTGCACTAGTTCATACTCATTCTCCTCGCGAGGCAATCCACCACAAAGCAGGAGTAGGGTTTCAAACCGCAAGGTGGCCCGAACCTGGGTAAACCACCATGTCCACCCCTTCTTCCCGCTCGCTCGAACCCGACGAGGCCAAGCATGGGGCAGTGAGCACGGAGCCGTAGCTAGGCTAGATCCTTGACACACGCCCTAGAGTTCAAACCTTGTTTGGGGTCTGTGGAGCCCTGATTCCGACATTTGGCACTCCAGGTAGGGGCGTGACGAAGTTCATCCCTCCGCTTCGCTCCATCCAAGCTTCACCGCTCTCATGGCCGACGTCCGTCAAGTTCGTGCCGAGCACCGGGCTGCTCACGTCGCCCAGACGACACCCATGGGCCGCGGTGCCTCCCGCCGCTCTACTTCTCCCGCAGCTAATACCGGCACCGACCCCGCTTCTCATGAGCAACAGGACTCTTCTCTGCCGCCCTCCGTGCAGCGTGATGGCCGCACCGCCACGCATTCCCTCACTCCCGCCATAGCATCGAGCTCCCATGCCCGTCGTGGGCCGACGAACGCGTAGGCTGCGCTTCTCATGGCGTGTGAGTTGCTGCGCTACTGCCCTGCCAATGAGGGCTATGATGCCAGGCTTGGTCGCTTCATCGAGCTCGTTAACGCCGCAAGCGAGGCTCCGGTGGCCCCACTCGCTCCGTCCCCCGCCGTCCCGCGCGGGCGACGTGGCTCATGGCGTGCCTCCGCCTGCTCCTCTACACAGTGCCGACGTTGAGCCCAGGCGCGATGCGCGTCCGCATGACCCGCCACGTGGAGCTCCAGCGCAGGCCCGGGATGAGGCCAGCTGCTAGGTGGTAAAGCAGCCGCAGTACAACGTGCGTGCGCTCCCCGCACCGCTGCGCCAACACCAAAATCGGGCAGCTCTTGAGGCCGCAGCGCATGGGCATTAGACCATGCTCCCCTCACGTGGGCCGCGCCCGTGAGCGCGGCGGGCTGCCGCACCTTCACCCGTGAGCTGCGCTACGTCGTCTGGCTCGGAAAGTTTAAGCCAGATCCGCCCCCGCGCTATGATGGCATCCCTGACCTAGCGGAGTTCCTCCAGCTCTACTCGCTGAGCATTGAGGCGGCGAATGGTGATGACAACGTCATGGCGAACTAGTTCCCCTGGCTCTCAAAGATGGTGTGCGCTCCTGGCTCATGCACCTCCTGGAGGGATCGTTCTCCTCATGGGAGGAGCTCCGCGAGCGGTTCATCGCCAACTTCCAAGGCACCCGTGACCGTGCCCTCACCGTCAGTGACCTGCAGCGCGTGAAGCAACAGCTGGGCGAGACTCTCTAGAAGTACATTCAGCACTTCACCCAGGTCCGCCTCAAGATCCCGATAGCCTCAGACGAAGCCATCATCTCAGCGTTCACCGAGGGCATCACAAATGTCAAGATGAGCGAGCAGCTCGCCATCCATGATGACATGTGCTCGGCCCTCGAGATGTTCAACTTGGCGGATAGGTGCGCCAGGGCCGAAGAGGGCCGCCTCTCCCTCCTCAAGCACCCTTGACATTGACCCTAAAGATAATAAGGCCAAGGCCAAGGCCAAGGAAGTGAAGCGCGAGGGCCCCATCGTGCTGGCAGCAAAGCCCGAGATGAATCGCGACGGCGATCGCCACGAGCCCGCCAAGGATAGCCGCCCATTCCACATCTTCCACAACATCCACACCCACAACACCAACGATTGCTAGGAGCTCAGGGCGCTCCGGGATGAGTGCCTGGGCTGCCACCCGAGCGCAGTGACCGTGGCTTCGGCCGCGGAGGAGGCCACAACAGAGACCGCCTGGACAACTGCAACCCTCGTCAGGGCTGGCGCGACCAGCCTCACAAGGGTGGCTGGCGTGATCAGCCTCGTGAAGGCCCTTGGCGCGATCAGCCTCGTGAGGCCTGACCTCAGGGCAACGCCGGCCTCCCTCCGCTGCCGCCACAACCAAGAAAGAATGACGACAACCATCCGGAGGATGGGGCTGGGGGATTTCAGGAACCTCGCACGATTGCCCGCATCCTTGGCGGTGCTCAGGCACCCGCCTCAAACTGCATCTTCAAGCGGTTCTCTCATGAAGTGAATGCGGCCCTCCCGAAGCTTGAGGCCATGCGCCCCCTCAGGTGGTCGCAGTACGCCATCACCTTCGACTCCAAGGATCACCGTAACTGCCACTACTGGCGCGCTCCCCATGCTCTGCACGGCCACCATCAGCAACGCCTCCGTCACAAAGACTCTCATTGAGGGCGGAGCTGGTCTCAATGTGCTCTCCGTCGAGACCTTCGAGATGCTTCAGGTGCCCTATGATCAGCTCATGCCCACCAGGCCATTCTCTAGGGGTGACGGATGGCACTATCGTCCTCCTAGGGAAAGTGCGCCTCCTTGTCACCTTCGGCAAGTGCGACAACTACCACACCGAGCTCATCGACTTCGACGCCGCCCACATCGGCCTCCCGTACAACGCTATCCTTGGGTACCCTGCCCTCACCAAGTTCATGGCAGTGATCCACCATGGCTACAACGTCCTCAAGATGCCAAGATGTAGCGGCATAATTACGGTTGCCTGCGACGAGAAGGACGCGGTCTGCTCTCTCGAGCATGCCTACCGTGTTACGGTGGCCGAGAACTGTGATGACGAAGGTGGCGTTCTGCCTCCCGATGCCACCCCCGCAAAGAAGCAGCTCCTCCCCAAGAGCCGTCCGGAGGCCAAGAAACCCGCAGGCGATGCCTCAGGCTCCGCGCCCGCTGCCGGGGCGCCTCTTCCTCTCGCTTAGGAAGGCGCGGCCGACGTCTCCCTCAGGAATATGATCAATGCAAAAAGCAACTTTATAACACAGATTAGGACTTCGTGAAAAACTGGGCATATACATGAGCAGAGTTAATATGATGGCATGTTGGAGGCATGAAACAATTATGCTACAATGCATAAACGTGGCATCAAAAGGTATAGCATGCTAGTACATATCATGGATCTCAAATAATGCAACATGGCATATACATAGGAGCAACAAGTTCATGGCATTCATCAAGACTATATGCAAACATGAAATAGCAGATTCTCAGACTTGGTGAAAATCTGGGAATGCAAAACAGTAACATTATGATACTGACTTTGAAGGCATATAACAGCAAGCATGGAAATTTTATTAATTATTAAAAGGACATTGGCATGTAGTAGACATGAAATCTTCCAATTAAACCATTAGCACAATTTATAATATGCATACATTAATTACAATCAGCTCTGCAAAATGAAACATGCTGTTAACAGACTGGTAGTTATATTTTTAAGCAATTTGAGAGCATGAAAAGAACAAGCTACACTAGGCTATAGTTTCAAACAAGGGAATGGATGGATAGAGCATAACATGGTATTCAAAAAATGATTACTCAACATCTCTAGATTATACATAGATTTGATGGTAGCATCATGTAAACATGGCATCACAATATAACAGATTCAGACTCAGTAGAATAGTAACAACAAGTACGCTACTTTGCAAGCTTGTGCTAGTCACCACAGGGCATACCATGAAAAGTGAATTGCACCAATGTAAAGATGACATGACTGTGCTTCTAAACATATAGGCATGTTGCTCAAAATATAATCAGAAAAAATGATATAAAAAAGACAAAATGACAAGTTTTAACAGTTTTCAGCAGTTTATATCACTTAGCACTTCGGCAACAGATATTAACATGACAAGATGGACTCTAATATGAATGCAACCACCACCATCATGAAGATCACACTGAGTAGATCAAAATGCACATATAACACATCCCAAACGGACAAACATTCACAAAGTTACATCATGTTTAAAATTCCTATATGATGAGGAAAATTGGGGACTTAAGAGAAAGTATACCCCGCAGAAAACTGGACGGGCCGGTACTGGGACGAGCCGGTGCGGTACGGAGCGGCGTTTGGATGGAGGGGTCGAGGACGTCCAGGGTCACCCCGGGCATGTGGACGAAGCGGTGTGGGACGACACGGACGCGAGCCGCGTTTGGTTGGGTGGTCGTCGCCGTCCAGGGACGAGGGTGGACGGGACCACCCGGCCGGAGCTTGAGGCCATGGTGGCTCGGGCACGGGACGGTCCGGTGCTGGCGAGGCAAGGATGGGGCGGAGGTGGCGGATCCGTGCCCGGGGCAGGGGTGGAGCGAGGCGGCAGGGCCGATGGCAAGGTGGTGAGGCGGCGGGGTCGACGCTAAGGGGCGGTGTTGAGGCAGCGCGCTCCAGCGAGCGGCATCGGGGACGAGGTCCGGCGGCTCCTCCAGCGAGGCGAGGTGGAGGGACGAGCGGGGAGGTGCGGGTGCGACGGGGTGACGGGGTCCGGCGGCGGCTTGGGAGAGGCTGGAGGGGCGGCTCGCGGCGGCGCCAGCGAGTGGGGTGGCGCCAAGTGGCGAAGAGGAGGTGGCCGGCGCGGATTTCAAGGTGGTGGGCGGCGGCTGAGTGGGGAAGAAGGCTAGGGGTAGGTTTTAGGCCAAAATTGACAGGGAGAGGTGTTTATATAGGGTAGGTGGCTAGGGTTGATGGTTTTGGGGGCTTTCGGACCCCTCCGATCGCGATCCGACAGCTCCGGTCGGAGGGGAGGTGTTAGATGGGCTAGGTAGGCTGATTGTGGCTGTGTAGAAGGCGGTGGGCTATGGGAGAGAAGAGAGAGAGAGAGGCCCAGCGACAGTTTCTGGATACCAAAAACGTCCGATGAATTAACCGATTATACTGCCGCTATAGTTATCCGTTGGGGCATCAAACGGACTCCGAATGCGACGAAATTTGGCAGGCGGTTTACCGACAACATAATAGAACCGCACGCCAGATTTCACCCCATTCTGAGATCATTTTTATCCCACTTATAAAACAATATTTCGGAGGTGCCGCGGGCGCGTGCGAGTGTGGTCGGCTTCAGAACGGACAACGGAGAGAACTGGGAGACCCAGATGGATGCAAGTTTTGGAAAAAATGCAGATGAGATGCACATGATGACATGGCAAAGTGCAACACGCAAGCGAATAAACGAAAGAAAACTAGCACATCGGTCTCACGGCGTTACATCAGGTCCCACATTAAAGTGCTGGAGAGCGGGCACCTGAGGGTCCCACTCCTGAGGCTCCTCCTCTGCCGCAGCCAGGTTGTTCCGGTAGGCGACAATGTCCTAAGGCATGATCTTGTATCCGCCCCTAGCAATAGGATAAAACAAAGCAGGAGCAGGCAACGGAATAACATCACGGGTAATCTCACTAAAGACCGAGTTATAAGGAACATCCATAGTGGTATTCTCGCTATCAATAAAGTGGTGATGTGCCATAGCCTGGCGATCTAGGTAAACCTTGGGCAATGGATAATAATGCTGGCGTATATGAATGTTAAAGTGACTCGCCAAGCGAGTAGCATAAATACCACCATGTATTTTACCCTTAGATCTGTTAATCTGGAGGCGACGTGCCACAATAGCTCGCAAGCTATAAGTGTTGTCGTCGTAAAGTGCACGGCGTAAGATAGAGAAGTCCGGGGCACTGAGTGCACATACCTTCTCTCTAGCAACCAAACACTTCACAATAAATAGAGCAAAATAATGCACGGCAGGAAAATGTAAGCTTGTGGCGGTGACACCTGACACCCCTCCTCTCATCCCCCACTGTCAGAGTGCGGTAAAAAACCATCAAACTCTGCGGGCCTAGGCCTACTAAATCCCGATCAGAAGGGATCAAGCATATGTCACAAAATTCAGTAAGTGGTATCTGATTGGATTAAACATATAAGTTAAACTGCACCTCGGGAGGATTATTCCTACTCAAGAAATGAAAACTTTGCCCAAAGCAATTTGTGAGGAGATGATACTGTTCACATTCAGCTCCGATGAAGTCAGTGAGGCCGGCATTAGCAGCATATTGTGCAAACTCTTGACGGATTCCGGCTCCCTCCATGAATGGGTTATGTGGCCATTCGCACGGCCGTACCTCTGCTATTCTCCGAGTGCAGAGATCATTGTCAAATGACTCCGCAATAACTCCCTTGGAGTTCTTCTTGGAAGCAAACTTCCTAAAGATACTCATCTTTTCCTTATGAACAAAATTCTGAAATTTTTAGTCCACAAAATTTTTCTCAACAAAACTTCAGAAGATTTCTAGCAAGTACTCATAGGGTTGCATAGAGGCCATATCAAGCATTAAAATTACTTAGAACTCTAAGAATTCAACACGCAAGCTCATCTACAGCAGCACCAAGAGGAACTAATTATTCAAAATATAAACCACTAAAGCAAATACTAATTGGACCAACGGGGAAGTTACATACCAAGCTACAATCCCCCGAAACAGTTTCGGAAATGGAGCTTCAAGCAAAGAGTTCGAAATCCATGGGTTTGAGAGCAAGAACATGAGAGAGAGAGAGCAATGGTGATTTTTTCTGGAGGTAGGTGGTGACATAGGCTAAAGAGAAAAGTGAGAGGGCCCATGTGGGGACCACAACCCACCAGGGCACACAAGGGGGTGCTAGCGCGCCCAGGTGGGTTGTGCCCACCTGGTGCACCCCCCTCTGATGTTATTTCCATCAAAAATTAAGAAGTATTCAGAAAAATCATATTAAATTTTCAGAGCATTCTGAGAACTTCTATTTTTGGGTCATTTTTTATTGATGGGAGATTTAGAAAACAGACAAAACATGGCATTTTATTTCATTTAACTAAGAAAAATAGAAAATAAAATGTAGGGACAGAAGGTAGTGCTCACTAAATTCATCAACTTCATACCTCTAAAAAAATGATCCATTAATAAGGTTGATCAAGTCTCATTATAAACCACTTACGATTAGCATAAAACCGAAGAACTTTCGTAAAACACTAAGTTACCTCAACGGGGATATGAATGTCCCCAACAATAAGCATTGCATATTTCCTTTTGGCAGTAGGTAGGGTTAGTTCAAAACTTCCAATAGTGATTGTCGGAGATTTTTCAATAACATTAATACCATTCACTTGGAATTGTTTCTTCGGAAAGTGCACCGTATGCTCATTACCATTGATATGAAAAGTGACTTTGCTTTTATTGCAATCAATTACAACCACTGCAGTATTCAAAAAGGGTCTACCAAGGATAATCAACATGTTGTCGTTCGCGGGCATCTCAAGTATAACAAAGTCAGTTAAGATAGTAACGTTGGCAACAACAATGGGCACATCCTCACAAATACCGATAGGTATGGCAGTTGATTTGTCAACCATTTGCAAAGATATTTCAGTATGCGTGAGTTTATTCAAATCAAGTCTTTTATATAAAGAGAAAGGCATAACACTAACACCGGCTCCTAAATCACATAAAGCAGTTTTGACATAATTTCTTTTAATGGAGCAACGTATAGTTGGTATTCCCGGATCTCCAAGTTTTTTAGGTACACCATCCTTCAAAGAGTAATTAGCAAGCATGGTGGATATTTCAGCTTCCGGTATTTTCCTCTTGTTGGCGATGATGCTGAGGGAGTCCTAGATTAAGGGGTCCTCGGGCGTCTGACCTGTTGGACAAGGGCCGGACTGATGGGCTATGAAGATACAAGACCAAAGACTCTCTCCCGTGTCCGGATGGAACTCTCCTTGGTGTGGATGGCAAGCTTGGCGTTCGGATATGAAGATTCCTTTCTCTGTAACCGACTTTGTACAACCCTAGTCCCCTCCTGTGTCTATATAAACTGGAGGGTTTAGTCCGTAGAGGCAATCATAATCATACATGCTAGACTTCTAGGGTTTTAGCCATTAGGATCTCGTGGTAGATCAAATCTTGTCATACTCATATTCATCAAGATCAATCAAGCAGGAAGTAGGGTATTACCTCCATAGAGAGGGCCCGAATCTGGATAAACATCGTGTCCCCTGTCTCCTGTTACCATCAACCTTAGACGCACAGTTCGGGACCCCCTACCCGAGATCCGCCGGTTTTGACACCGACAATGGTGCTTTCATTGAGAGTTCCTCTGTGGCGTCGCTAGAAGGTTCGATGGCTCCGTCAATCATCTACAACAATGCTATCCTGGGGGAAGTTTTCCTCCCCAGCCAGATCTTTGTGTTCGGCGGCTTCGCACTACGGGCCAACTCGCTTGGCCATCTAGAGCAGATCGACAGCTACGCCCCAGGTCGCCAGATTAGTTTTGGAAATCTAGACTATGTCACTAATATCCGAGGAGACTTGATCCTCCAAGAATTCGCGACCCCAACTTCCGCTCTGGCCTTAGATCCGGAGCGTATGGCCATGTCCGAAGATGGGCTTCCTGAGCCCGCCGGACTATCTGCGGCCACTAAGCCCATTACGGGAGAGCCGGAGGAAGTAGTGTCGCTGGCAACCATCATGAAGCCGGACCCTTCTCCAGGCACTGGCTCCAAACCATCGGGGTCAGCATTGTGTGAGCTCGGCCAAGGAGTCTCCCTCTCGCCGTACTCCACGGGCTCTCTTCTCTCTGGCCAAACCTCGCCTTTAAGCGAGGCTCTGGACTTAATGTGATCCCTCGTCATTACAGAGGAGCAACGTCCGAACTATGCCCGGCCAGAACTAGGGGCTAAGGGCAGGGAATTTTACGTCCCACCCACCACCCACTTTATAGCCACTGTCGAGGACTTAACCGACATGCTCGATTACGACTCCGAAGACATCAATGGTATGGACGACGATGTCGGAGAAGAGCAGGCCCAAAACCCGCCGTTTACCGGACGCTGGACGGCCACCTCTTCGTATGACATGTACATGGTGGATACACCCAAAGAAGCTAATGGCAATGACAAAGAAGACCCAGTCGAGGATAAACCTCCTGAGATACAGCCAAAGCGCAAACGACAGCGGCGCTGCTCTAAGTCACGCCGTGGAAAAGACAGCAATACCGGCATAGGAGAAAACAATACTCTGGACGATGCCGAAGACAATGAAGACCCCGTTGAGCCAACTTCCAAACAGGACGAACGGGAAGATGGCTGACACAGCCATGATGAACAAGCCGTAAACGAAGACTCGGAGGACAATAATTATCTTCCGCTCTCCGAAGATGAGGTGATCCTCGGAAACGAGGATTTTATCGTGCCTAAGGAACCTCTCGAGCAGGAGCGCTTTAAGCGCCGGCTAATAGCCACTGCAAGGAGCCTGAAAAAGAAGCAGCAACGGCTTCAAGTTGATCAAGATCTGCTCAACGATAGATGGACTAATGTCCTGGCGGCCGAGGAGTACGGCCTCGAGCGCCCAACTAAAAGTTACACGAAGCGCAAATTGCTACCTCAATTCAATGACGAGGCGCTGGAGCCCGTACCATCAGCGTGTAATGCGGCTGATCGACCACCACGTGGCCGGGACAAAGCGGCAACTCAAGCCGAACACCAGACCGTACTACCTCGCCGTAACAGCAGAGATAAACACAGCTCGGGGATATACATACGACCTGCGGCAGGACCTGGACAGTAGAGGAGGATAGACCAGATCGATCTACGTATTCTTGTAAGGGGGGTAGGTCTGTCACACACTGATTTGCATGCCACAACACTTAAGCTAATAAATCATGATAAAATGTGGTTTGACAAAAACTTTTCAGTGTTTTAAACTTTGCTTGATTGGATTTTTGGTTTGCTGGTTGCAAGTGCTCTAAAAATCAAATAAATCCCCCAACTCTTATACTCATTCTCCTTGATCCAAAACCTTGCCCAATGATCATGCCATGTGTATAGATCAATATAGTAATTTCTTACAAAAATAATTTGGCCAAAAAGTATTTTCTAAAATTAGTTTTCCAAAAACCCCTGAATTGAGGTCTGCACTGCAAGTACTTGATTTGGGGTGTGAAAAATCTTTCAAAAGGTATATTTGAATCCTATTAGATATAGGACTCCCATAAACCACAAAAATATAATTTTAAAAGTTATTTTCCTATTTTATTTAAAAGCTTTTTCTTAAGGCCAGAAATGGTCTTTAATAGGGAAAAACATTTTATTGTTTCGAAAATATTTGACAAAAATCAGGGAAACTCAGTGGACATATATTTTCCATATATAAGAGTTTCAACACATGGTCATGTTCAAAATATTGGACAAAACCTCCCAAAACCATTTCTGCCCATTTCAAGGATTTGGAATATTTCTACAGGAAATATTTTCATAAAAATCCAAGAAAAATCAAGAAAGTCACAAATGCATATTGTGATCACCTTGCAAAGCCTCATCTCAATTAAGGTCACTTTGGTTCACCAAAATGCCCCAAAACCCTCTGTGACCAGAATCAAATTTGAACAACTTTGTACTACCAACTTTCTCTCCTTAACCCCAACTTTTGTGAGCATGTTCACATGACCAAATGAGGCCACTACACCAAGTGGTGCATCAAGGGGGAGTGATTTGCTCAACTAGATCTTGGTAAATGCATTTCTGTAGATTTCTAGGGTTTACAAAACTTGCATTGGCAACTTTGCCCAAAAGAGCTCAAAATTGGTGGGAGGCCCTAATTATATGTCCCATTTCATCTTGTGGAGTCTCATGCCAAATGGAGTTCATTTGCTTACCCAAACAAGCATCAAACACCTTCTGCCACTTTACCAAAATTCCATTTTTGACCTCTTCCACTAATCTCCATGGGCTCAACTATGTACCACAGCTGCTCCTGACCCTCTCCTACCTCTAGTAACTCTCCTCCTTCATCAGCTCAATTATTTGGGGGTAAAATCCACCTCTTTCTCTCTGTGTTCACCCATGGCAACACCTCTTCTCTCTCCCATTTCCATATGCATCACCCCACCTAGTTCCTATCCACTCTAGAGCATCCAAGGAAGCTCCAAGGCACAAAGGGACAAGCCCTGGCCCTTTAAAAATGGCCATGCCAGCCATTTGCATGCTCCAGAGCGCGCTACAGTGCGCCCAAGAACTGTAGCCGCCCTCTGCCCGACGCCTCCGGCCACCTCGGGCCTCCCCAGCACGCCCGACGATGCGCCTCGGCGTCCGAGACACGGCAGCTGGTCGTCCCCCTCCTTTCTCTCTCTCCTGCCCCTGCTCACACACGCACCATGGCCACCCGAGAGCTCCAATGAGCACGCTCACACGCGCGATGCTCTGGCCCTTCCCCGCTCTCTCTCTTCTCTCCCCTCGCCCTAGACCAACCCCACGAGCACCCCAGACACGCCCACACGCGCCCCCGTGGCTTGCAGCGACGGCAACAGCCTCGCCGGCGCATGAGCTCACGGTGCACCATCGCCCGCCATAAAAGGCCACCCCCGAGCCCTCTCTGGCCTCGGTTCACTCCCTCTTCCCCCGAGCGACCTCCTCGAGCAGCCTGCTCCTCCTCCTGCACCTTCCTTCTCCTCCTACCACCGCACGGCCGCCGCTTCGGCTCGCTCAAATTCGAGAAACACTGAGCTCACCTTCCTCCCTTTCCTCCACACAAAGACTCCCTGTGGTCCGGTGAACCTCCCCACCTCCTCGAACCATCGCGCGGATACTCGAACGCCGAGAGCCACGGATGGCCGACGACCTCCCCCGCCACCGTCAAAGCTGCGGTCACCTCGGCCCCCTCCGGCGGCCGTGACCTGCACCAGCGAATGCGCCGCTCCGCGCTGAGCTCTCCCATAGGCGGAGCACCGCGGGAGACGGCCGGAGGCGCGGGCTATCGCCGGACGAGCGCCGGCGTGCGCTCTGCCTCCCCTGCTCTTGCCCCGCTGGGTGGCGCATTCCCGTAGTGCGCCTTCAGCGTCACCTCCTCCCTCGCGCAGCTGAGCCACTGGGCCGAGCCCAGTAGGCGCTGTTTAGCTGGGCTTTCCCCAGTGCGCTTTATAAGGTTGACTCCCTTTCTTCCTTTTTCTTTTCATAAATATTGTAAAATTCCTAAATAATTCAAATGGACTCCAAATTTGATGATTCTAATTTCTATAAGTTCATAAATTCATGATCTATCACATGGTGCAATTTGCACATTTTTCCATCAAGATTTTCTTCACAAACATTTATGAAATCTTGTTTTTTCATTTCTGTGATGAACTTTAGAAAATCACAGAGAGCCCATTTTTTATCCAAATTCCATGATTCAAATTCCTAGGCACTTCTAAGATCCTAACCTAGTTTATGAGCATTTTTTTATGCTTCCACTATGTCATAAAATATTGGTCCATTTATCCATGTATAGCCAACTTTGCAAATTCATAGGAAATTCATTAGAACTCCAAATCCAGTGAAACCAACTCCTAAATTGTTCTAAAATCATTCCTTGATAAATGGGTGCCTTTTCTCATTTTTCAAAATGGTTTTTCCTATACACTTCTTGCAAATCCACAAATCCCTTGATTCCATCATATTGAAATGTTCAGAGATATCCATTGATCAAATCCCAATGAAACCACTTTGGTCATTCCTCATATGACCAAAGGTATCCTAGAAAAGTCCAACTCACATTTTTAGAGCACTTTTATGTTTGCCTTGTTGTGTTGCTTATTGTGTTTGTTTCCGACGTTAGTTGACGAAGTAGACGGAATACTTGGAGCTGGGCTAGAGATATTTGAAGACTCTGAAGGATAAGGCAAGCAGCCCTTTGACCATGTCTATGAAACCCTTTTTATGCATGTCATATAACACTTTTATTACTTGCATCGGATTCATGATGATGAGGTGACCACTTGGGGCGGTTTGCCTCCGTTACTTCCTCGTTGATACTTGCATTGTGCATGACCCTACCTTCTTATGAGGGTTATGGCGGTGGGAGTAGATAGGATGCTAAAGTAGATGCTACGCAAAAAGGGACGGGAATATGCAAAGTGATGGAGACAAAGTATTTTCAAAAGACTTTTCGAAAATCCCGTCGGGTGCCACTTATGCCCGAGGGAGATAATGAGATGGGTAACCGATGACGAAGTGGTGTACCGAGGCAAGTGTGTGTGTTGTTTTCAAAAACGGATTAGATTTAAGATTTGTCGACTGTCCCAACCTTACATGTGCAACCACTCTACCCTCATATGGGAAAGGGCATTATTGATTACCTAGGCCGATACTAGCTTGGAGCCCGCATTACTAGTGATGGGAGAGTCGTTGTTGCGCTCTCTCGGGACGGAGTCATGCCAGGTAGGGCAGCCATGACTGTTTTCACAGGGCACCGGACACACCGTTGGTACCCCGTGCTTGTGGTATGTGATGAATATGGGAGCAAGGCTCCACAATTTTAAGATGTGAAATGTTGGGCACGGGGCTTACTACCAATCGAGTGGACTCTATGTTAGTGTCGTCTAGGGAAAGATAGTGATCGGGTGCTTACCCCGGGTACTTGAGGTACTGCGGGTCGTGGATGACACGGAAGTTCCCCGAATCGTGTGGGTAAAGTGTGCAACATCTGCAGAGTGTAAAACTATTCGAATAGCCGTGTCCACGGTCAAGGACAGTTGGGCGGTGCTGCTTAAACTACGTCTAGAGTTTACAAAACCGTATGTGTGTGTTGATAAAACTATTTGGGTTAATTCAGATGGCTTGACACGATGATCAATTTGGATTGGTGTCCAACTCCGCTTATGTTGATATCTGTAACTTGTTCATATGGATATATGTACTCTCATGATACATACTTTACATGTGGATAGATCATGCCATTGCACTCAAAACTAGTTTTCTGCAAACTACCTACTTAGTGCTATATCATTTCATTATTGTGCCCTGTTCCAATCATGGGTTGCTTGCGAGTACATTCAAAGTACTCATTGGCTTGCCACTGGTTATTTAATTGGCCAGGCATGGAAGAACAAGAGTTCGAAGAAGAGTTCTTTGGAGACGAACATGCGAACTAGGATGTTTCCCAGTCAGAAGGCCTGTAGGGTTAAGGCAGATGGCATGGGTTCTACTTATCGACGAAGATTTCCACTGCTTAAGTTTATTTGGTATTCAGCCCTTGTGGCTTTATCTATGTAAGACTTGACCATAATGGTCATAATTTGTGTAAGACGGTATGTATGGATGTAAGACTCTTGTTATTCAGCTTCTGTGTGTTCAGTGAGCATGGGATCACTGTACACGTGCATTCGGCGAGCACGACTTATGAGTCGGGGTCCCCTCAGAGCTGGTATCAGAGCCATCCTGACTGTAGGAAGCTATAGCTAGCATGGTCGTTAGTTAGGTTAAAACTATTTTCAAACTATTACTAACTTTGAAAAACTATCTGCACTTCTCTTCCCTTCTGAGTTTTTCAAAAACTAAGATATATTTTCCTTATTGATCTCTTCCCCTTCAAAACTATTGCAAATGGTCGCTAGTACCTTTAAGCCCCTGACCACCGGATTCCCTGTAATCCTCGTGGGTAACCGAGAAGGAAGACGTCTTGCCAGACATTCACCCACACCTTCTGAACACAAGCTTGGAGACACCACGAAAAGATGGAAAATACCTTCTCAATGGTTGAGGAAACCAAGACTCGGAAGATGGTGCACCTTTGAATTTGCCCCAGGATGATGCAACCTTGTCCTATGACGATCATGGTTTAAGATATCCAGGATCATGATATACATCGCTAATAGAGCAATCATGTCCTTACCATTGTTGTATCGGCAACCACCGGTGGATGAGAACCTCGCCATTCGGTCCGCCTCACTATAGTGAGTAGGAAAACGGTTCTCGTCATCCCCCGCTCTTGGTGTCGATGTTGTCATCAACGTAACCGACATGTTGGACCTCTACTATGCCTTGTTATTGTCATTCAATAAAGGATTGCCTACCTGGTACCGTCGACGCCTTAGAAGCCAAGAGAAGATCAAGTCAATGACAGCTACAAGGAGCCACCTTCACCCCATCACTTCGACATGCGAGAAGTTGTTGAAGATTCTTCAGGCCTAACCCGGATTGTTTCATCGAACAACTACAAGAGACGTAGCAACACCTGAGGAAAACCCAGAAGACTGCACGAGGCACGGAGCAAAGCACGACTACTAAGTCCGAGAACCCCTAGGGTAGGATGAGTCGTGTACCCCCTATGCGTAGTCGAGTCCGTATGATGGTTCGATTAGAACCATGATTGTGTGTTACTTGTTTTTATTGTTTGTGTTTTGATATAAGTCGCCCTTTTGCCCTAGGCAACAAGTACACGACTATATCACCTGCCTTATTTTGTTGTTTGTGTTTGGCCCTTTCGGCACTTGTTTGTTTGCACTTGCACTATAGAACCCCCTTTAAGCATTCCCCCCTCTATGATACTTTTCCCTCTCATCTCTCTCCTCAACTAAAGACAAGCAAGACAAGATGCACCAAGGATTCCACTTCGACAACCAACTAGCACTGAAGAACTTTTCTACAGCCTCCTCGACCAAGTGAAACCCCGTAGAGTTATGTTTAACCCTCCAGACTAGAAGCCCATTCCTAGACCCTTCGAGACTTCATGAGATACCCCAGCTCGAGTCCTTAACCATGTGCTTAACCCACGGAATTGCAAGAGAACCAGTTAAGCCTCTGTAAACCTTGCACAACACTGGGTTCATTATGGAACTAGTGGACATAGTGAACAAGCACATTATGATCCTAATATAGCACCAGAACTGACGATGCCATAGGGAAGACCAGTTTGAGGATATAGGAATAGAGGACAAATGACTTGATGAGTTTATATCATTGACTTTGAGGAATTATATGAGACTATTTGGTGGATTATGAGGCTTTCATGTTGGTACATGAACTTGGTGGGATCATTATTATAGAGTAGCATAGCTTTCATTACCCCTGGATAAATTGGATTTAGTGGGACAATTAAGGTCGCAAGATGAATTCTTGGAAGTATGAGGATTTGACTTAGCCGGGGGATATTGATAGGAGATAGTTGACATTACAATAACGACTTTGGGGAAGCATGTAGGAATTCTCGTTGGACATGAGATTTGGATTTAAATAGGTGATCCTAGTTGAGTATAGGTGGTGAGTAAGTGTACATGTTTCGGAGTAAATTGGATTTAGACTGATGATCTCGATCATGATACCATGTTTCTTGGAGGACAATAAACTAGGAGATTGGATTAATTGAGTTGATATAAGCTTGACCTTGGAGTTTACTTAACCATGATAATGGAAATTGGTGGACTTACTATAGTAGAGACAACCCTTTCAAGTATTTGGGGATTATAGGGACTTTAGGAGATCGCGTGGAACACCGTAGACATTGGATTTGTAGAATTAATGGATTATGTAGTGATTGATAGAAGTTAATGGGCCGTTGGATTTGATTCATATGAAGGAAACCAGATTTTGGAGTGGCATACAACGTGTTTCCTTAAGATAGAGATGCACTAACATGGACCTTGGAAGAATAGGATGAGCACTTGGATTGTCGTGTTTTATTCCAGCTTGGAAGCTTGTATGCTCTACCCATGGATTTTTAGGGGTAGCCATACATATGAGTTTTGGGATCGTAGACATATATGATTTTGTTAGACCTCCTCTCGGGAGTCACGAGAATATAGATAACATGAGTGATGATTGGAGTTGACCTATAGGAGATGATGCTATCGGTGATATGATGTGATTTGTTTAAAGGACTAGATAGAACAATTCGCATCTCAGAAACTGTGCTTGAAATAAGATAATAAACGTTCACCTGCACACCAGGATCCTTGAAACCCTTAAGCCCTACCAAGCCACACCCCGGTTGGATCATGAGCATGGGTCTTGACTCTAGATCAAGAACACCTTGGACCATACTCAACCGTGACCACCACCAATACCCCATCCTACTTTATGTACCTCATGAACAAAGTCTTCATGGAGTACTGGGACAAGTTGGTTGTCATTTTTATTTTGGTAACATACTTGTCTACCCGAAGACGAAAGAAGAGCCGTTCGGCTGGTTAGAAGACATTGGAAGACCGCCATGTCAAGAAGGAAGAACTACACCAACCGCCGTCATCAGGAAGTAAACTTCCGCGTCGAAGACCAGATTTATCTGCGAGCCACCCTCTCAAAGGAACCAAGCATTTCCATGCCAAAGGGAAACTCACACCAAGATTTATCGGCCTTCCCCAAGGTCACTGCAAGATGAAGAATAGGTGGCTACCAGCTAGAGTTACCACCAGAGTCACCCACTTTGCACAACATTTTTCCACACAGCACCACTCCAAAAATGTTTCTAACTCCCTAACTAGCCCGATCTCTACAAGGACATGGATCACCGAGCCATCGACCTCCAGCCCAATCTGACCTACGCGAGAGACCCATTAGCAACCCAGAACAAGCAGAACGTCATACACGAAGCCACACGGTCATGAACTTCAAGGATCAAGGGAAAACCGCACAGAAGCAGAAGCAACATGAGGACGTGAAGACTACCCTAGGTCCAAGATTCCGTATTCCTTTCCACGCCTAGTTTGGGAATCTCGGGGACGAGATTCTTGTAAGGGGGGTAGGTCTGTCACACCCTGATTTTCATGCCACAACACTTCAGCTAATAAATCATGATAAAAATGTGGTTTGACAAAAACTTTTCAGTGTTTTAAACTTTGCTTGATTGGATTTTCGGTTTGCTGGTTGTAAGTGCTCTAAAAATCAAATAAATCCTCCAACTCTAATACTCATTCTCCTTGATCCAAAACCTTGCCCAATGATCATGCCATGTGTATAGATCAATATAGTAATTTCTTACAAAAATAATTTGGCCAAAAAGTATTTTCTAAAATTAGTTTTCCAAAAACCCCTGAATTGAGGTCTGCACTGCAAGTACTTGATTTGTGGTGTGAAAAATCTTTCAAATGGTATATTTGAATCCTATTAGATATAGGACTCCCATAAACCACAAAAATATAATTTTAAAAGTTATTTTCCTATTTTATTTAAAAGCTTTTTCTTAGGCCAGAAATGGTCTTTAATAGGGAAAAATATTTTATTGTTTCGAAAATATTTGACAAAAATCAGGGAAACTCAGTGGACAAATATTTTCCATATATAAGAGTTCCAACACATGGTCATGTTCAACATATTGGACAAAACCTCCCAAAACCATTTCTGTCCATTTCAAGGATTTGAAATATTTCTACAGGAAATATTTTCATAAAAATCCAAGGAAAATCAAGAAAGTCACAAATGCATATTGTGATCACCTTGCAAAGCCTCATCTCAATTAAGGTCACTTTGGTTCACCAAAATGCCCCAAAACCCTCTCTTACCAGAATCAAATTTGAACAACTTTGTACTACCAACTTTCTCTCCTTGACCCCAACTTTCGTGAGCATGTTCACATGACCAAATGAGGCCACTACACCAAGTGGTGCATCAAGGGGAAGTGATTTGCTCAACTAGATCTTGGTAAATGCATTTATGTTGATTTCTAGGGTTTACAAAAGTTGCATTGGCTACTTTGCCCAAAAGAGCTCAAAATTGGTGGGAGGCCCTAATTATATGTGCCATTTTATCCTGAGGATTCACATGCCAAATGATGTTCATTTGCTTACCCAAACAAGCATCAAACACCTTCTGCCACTTTACCAAAATTCCATTTTTGACCTCTTCCACTAATCTCCATGGGCTCAACTATGTACCACAGCTGCTCCTGACCCTCTCCTACCTCTAGTAACTCTCCTCCTTCATCAGCTCAATTATTTGGGGGTAAAATCCACCTCTTTCTCTTTGTGTTCACCCATGGCAACACCTCTTCTCTCTCCCATTTCCATATGCATCACCCCACCTAGTTCCTATCCACTCTAGAGCATCCAAGGAAGCTCCAAGGCACAAAGGGACATGCCCTGGCCCTTTAAAAATGGCCATGCCAGCCATTTGCATGCTCCAGAGCGCGCTACAGTGCGCCCAGGAACTGTAGCTGCCCTCTACCCGACGCCTCTGGCCACCTCGGGCCTCCCCAGCACGCCCGATGATGCGCCTCGGCGTCCGAGACACGGCAGCTGGTCGTCCCCCTCCTTTCTCTGTCTCTCTCCTGCCCCTGCTCGCACGCGCACCATGGCCGCCCGAGAGCTCCAATGAGCACGCTCACACGCGCGATGCTCTGGCCCTTCCCCGCTCTATCTCTTCTCTCCCCTCGCCCTAGACCAACCCCACGAGCACCCCAGACACGCCCACGCGCGCCCCCGTGGCTTGCAGCGATGGCAACAGCCTCGCCGGCGCATGAGCTCACGGTGCACCATCGCCCGCCATAAAAGGCCACCCCCGAGCCCTCTCTGGCCTCGGTTCACTCCCTATTCCCCCAGCGACCTCCTCAAGCAGCCTGCTCCTCCTCCTGCACCTTCCTTCTCCTCCTACCATCGCACGGCCGCCGCTTCGGCTCGCTCAAATTCGAGCAACACCGAACTCACCTCCCTCCCTTTCCTCCACACAAAGACTCCCCGTGGTCCGGCGAACCTCCCCACCTCCTCGAACCGTCGCGCGGATACTCGAACGCCGAGAGCCACGGATGGCCGACGACCTCCCCCGCCACCGTCAAAGCTGCGGTCACCTCGGCCCCCTCCGGAGGCCGTGACCTGCACCAGCGTATGCGCCGCTCCGCTCTGAGCTCTCCCATAGGCGGAGCGCCGCGGGAGACGGCCGGAGGCGCCGGCTATCGCCGGACGAGCGCCGGCGTGCGCTCTGCCTCCCCTGCTCTGCCTCGAGCGGGAGGTAGAGGACGACCGCCCCGCCAGCTGGCAGGGGGCCCGCCCGTCAGAGGCAGAGGCGACCGAGCCGGCCCACCAGTCGGGTTAAGTGGAAACGGCTTCGGGCCGATCCACTTGCCCCGCTGGGTGGCGCATTCCTGTAGTGCGCCTTCGGCGTCACCTCCTCCCTCTGCAGCTGAGCCACTGGGCCGAGCCCAGTAGTCGCTGTTTAGCTGGGCTTTCCCCAGTGCGCTTTATAAGGTTGACTCCCTTTCTTCCTTTTTCTTTTCATAAATATTGTAAAATTCCTAAATAATCCAAATGGACTCCAAATTTGATGATTCTAATTTCTATAAGTTCATAAATTCATGATCTATCACATGGTGCAATTTGCACATTTTTCCATAAAGATTTCCTTCACAAAAATTTATGAAATCTTGTTTTTTCATTTCTGTGATGAACTTTAGAAAATCACAGAGAGCCCATTTTTGATCCAAATTCCATGATTCAAATTCCTAGGCACTTCTAAGATCCTAACCTAGTTTATGGGCATTTTTTTATGCTTCCACTACGTCATAAAATATTGGTCCATTTATCCATGTATAGCCAACTTTGCAAATTCATAGGAAATTCATTATAACTCCAAATCCAGTGAAACCAACTCCTAAATTCTTCTAAAATCATTCCTTGATAAATGGGTGCCTTTTCTCATTTTTTTAAATGGTTTTTCCTGTACACTTCTTGCAAATCCACAAATCCCTTGATTCCATCATATTGAAATGTTCAGAGATATCCATTGATGAAATCCCAATGAAACCACTTTGGTCATTCCTCATATGACCAAAGGTATCCTCCAAAAGTCCAACTCACATTTTTAGAGCACTTTTATGTTTGCCTTGTTGTGTTGCTTATTGTGTTTGTTTCCGACGTTAGTTGACGAAGTAGACGGAATACTTGGAGCTGGGCCAGAGATATTTGAAGAATCTGAAGGATAAGGCAAGCAGCCCTTTGACCATGTCTATGAAACCCTTTTTATGCATGTCATATAACACTTTTATTACTTGCATCGGAGTCATGATGATGAGGTGACCACTTGGGGTGGTTTGCCTCCGTTACTTCCTCGTTGATACTTGCATTGTGCATGACCCTACCTTCTTATGAGGGTTATGGCGGTGGGAGTAGATAGGATGCTAAAGTAGATGCTACGCAAAAAGGGACGGGAATATGCTAGGTGATGGAGACAAAGTATTTTCAAAAGACTTTTCGAAAACCCCGTCGGGTGCAACTTATGCCCGAGGGAGATAATGAGATGGGTAACCACTTGATGACGAAGTGGTGTACCGAGGCAAGTGTGTGTGTTGTTTTCGAAAACGGATTAGATTTAAGATTTGTCGACTGTCCCAACCTTACATGTGCAACCACTCTACCCTTATATGGGAAAGGGCATTATTGATTACCTAGGCCGATACTAGCTTGGAGCCTGCATTACTAGTGACGGGAGAGTCGTTGTTGCGCTCTCTCGGGACGGGGTCGTGCCAGGTAGGGCGGCCATGACTGTTTTCACAGGGCACCGGACACACCGTTGGTACCCCGTGCTTGTGGTATGTGATGAATATGGGAGCGAGGCTCCACAATTTTAAGATGTGAAATGTTGGGCACGGGGGTTACTACCAATCGTGTGGACTCTATGTTAGTGTCGTCTAGGGAAAGATAGTGATCGGGTGCTTACCCCGGGTACTTGAGGTACCACAGGTCGTGGATGACACAGAAGTTCCCCGGATCTTGTGGGTAAAGTGTGCAACCTCTGCAGAGTGTAAAACTATTCGAATAGTCGTGTCCACGGTTAAGGACAGTTGGGCGGTGCTGCTTAAACTACGTCCAGAGTTTACAAACCGTGTGTGTGTGTTGATAAAACTATTTGGGTTAAGTCAGATGGCTTGACACGATGATCAAGTTGGATTGGTGTCCAACTCCGCTTTCTTTGATATCTGTAACTTGTTCATATGGATATCTGTACTCTCATGATACATACTTTACATGTGGATAGATCATGCCATTGCACTCAAAACTAGCTTTCTGCAAACTACCTACTTAGTGCTATATCATTTCATTATTGTGCCCTATTCCAATCATGGGTTGCTTGCGAGTACATTCAAAGTACTCATTGGCTTGCCACTGGTTATTTAATTGGCCAGGCATGGAAGAACAAGAGTTCGAAGAAGAGTTCTTTGGAGATGAACATGCGAACTAGGACGTTTCCCAGTCAGAATGCCTGTAGGGTTAAGGCAGATGGCATGGGTTCTACTTATCGACGAAGATTTCCGCTGCTTAAGTTTATTTGGTATTCAACCCTTGTGGCTTTATCTATGTAAGACTTGACCATAATGGTCATAATTTGTGTAAGACGGTATGTATGGATGTAAGACTCTTGTTATTCAGCTTCTGTGTGTTCAGTGAGCATTGATCTCTGGGATCACTGTACACGAGCATTCGGCGATCACGACTTATGAGTCGGGGTCCCCTCAGTTTTTAAACAATCCGGCAAGCTTAATGTTGAACACAAGGGGAAGGGGCCGCCTAGTGACAGCGATGACAAAGAGACTCGCCAGCCGAATACCGGGGGTCAGAAGCAATTCCCCCCGAAGTAAAAACAGTAAACATGGCAAATGTGACGCACATCCCTATAGGGAAGCGCAAGCGCTCACTTGGGACGCCTACGCCATAGAGCCGGTCGCCCCAAAATTTAACCAATGGGCGGCCTGCCCGGTCACTTTTGATTGCAAGGACCACCCAACTAGTATCCGTCACGAAGGTTCGGCAGCTCTGGTCCTCGACCCAATTACCGATTGGTTCCATCTCACGGAAGTCCTTATGGATAGCGGCAGGAGCCTTAATCTACTCTACCAAGACACTGTCCGCAAAATGGGCATTGATCCTTCCAGAATCAAGCCCACCACAACTACCTTTAAGGGAGCAGTACCAGGCGTAGGAGCCCACTGCACGGGCTCAATCACATTGGAAGTCGTTTTCGGTTCGCCGAACAACTTTCGAAGCGAAGGCTTGACCTTTGATATTGTCCCGTTCGGCAGTAGCTTCCATGCACTGCTCGGGCGTACCGCTTTTTCTCGTTTAATGCGGTCCCACACTACGCCTATGTAAAACTTAAGATGCCCGGTCCACGCGGCGTCATCACAATAAACAGAAATACGGAACGCTCCCTCCGCATAGAGGAGCATACTATGGCTATTGTAGCCGAAGTACAAAGCGGCCTCATCAAGCCGCGTATCCCATCGGCCATAAAGCCGACATTCTCTATTAAACAGGACCGACCAATCTTAGAGCTGGATTAGCAGTTCGGCCTCCGTCGTTCACCTCATATACCTGCGAAGTTTGTACCGCACATACATAATTATTCACTTAAAATACCCTGGTCATCGGCGGAGGCACAATAC